>NC_041383.1:796389089-796462656 GCF_002162155.2 Triticum dicoccoides | reverse complement strand
GGGGAGGAGGCGGCCGGCCAAGGAGGGCGCACCAAGGGGGGAGTCCTACTCCCACCGGGAGTAGGACTCCCTTCTTTCCTAGTTGGAATAGGAGAAGGGGGGGAAGAGGAGGAAGAGGGGAATGAAAGGGGGGGCGCCGCCCCACTTCCCTTGTCCTATTCGGACTAGGAGGGGGAGGGGCGCGCGGCCCCCTCCTGGCTCCTTCTCTCTTCTCCCTCGTGGCCCAAGTAGGCCCATTAACCCCCCGGGGGGTTCCGGTAACCTGCCGGTACTCCGGTAAAATGCCGATTTCACCCGGAACCATTCCGATGTCCAAACATAGGCTTCCAATATATCAATCTTTATGTCTCGACCATTCCGAGACTCCTCGTCATGTCCGTGATCACATCCGGGACTCCGAACAAACTTCGGTACATCTAGACTTGTAAACTCATAATAAAACTGTCATCGAAACGTTAAGCGTGCGGACCCTACGGGTTCGAGAACTATGTAGACATGACCTAAAACCATTCTCGGTCAATAACCAATAGCGGGACCTGGATGCCCATATTGGTTCCTACATATTCTACGAAGATCTTTATCGGTCAAACCGCATAACAACATACGTTGTTCCCTTTGTCATCGGTATGTTACTTGCCCGAGATTTGATCGTCGGTATCCAATACCTAGTTCAATCTCGTTACCGGCAAGTCTCTTTACTCGTTCTGTAATACATCATCTCATAACTAACTTATTAGTTATAATGCTTGCAAGGCTTAAGTGATGAGTATTACCGAGAGGGCCCAGAGATACCTCTCCGACAATCGGAGTGACAAAACCTAATCTCGAAATACGCCAACTCAACATGTACCTTCGGAGACACCTGTAGTACTCCTTTATAATCACCCAGTTATGTTGTGACGTTTGGTAGTACCCAAAGTGTTCCTCCGGTAAACGGGAGTTGCATATTTCTCATAGTTACGGGAACATGTATAAGTCATGAAGAAAGCAATAGAAGAATACTAAACGATCAAGTGCTAAGCTAACGGGATGGGTCATGTCAATCACATCATTCTTCTAATGACGTGATCTCATTAATCAAATGACAACACATGTCTATGGTTAGGAAACATAACCATCTTTGATTAATGATCTAGTCAAGTAGAGGCATACTAGTGACTATATGTTTGTCTATGTATTCACACATGTATCATGTTTCCGGTTAATACAATTCTAGCATGAATAATAAACATTTATCATGATATGAGGAAATAAATAATAACTTTATTATTGCCTCTAGGGCATATTTCCTTCAGTCTCCCACTTGCACTAGAGTCAATAATCTAGATTACATAGTAATGATTCTAACACCCATGGAGTCTTGGTGTCGATAATGTTTTGCTCGTGAGAGAGGCTTAGTCAACGGGTCTGCAACATTCAGATCCGTATGTATTTTGCAAATCTCTATGTCTCCCACTTGGACTTGGTCCCGAATGGAATTGAAGCGTCTCTTGATGTGCTTGGTCCTCTTGTGAAATCTGGATTCCTTTGCCAAAGCAATTGCACCAGTATTGTCACAGAAGATCTTCATTGGTCCCGATGCACTAGGTATGACACCTAGATCGGTAATGAACTCCTTCATCCAGACTCCTTCATTTGCTGCTTCAGAAGCAGCTATGTACTCCGCTTCACATGTAGATCCCGCCACGACGCTTTATTTAGAACTGCACCAACTTACAGCTCCACCGTTTAATAAAAACACGTATCCGGTTTGCGATTTAGAATCGTCCGGATCAGTGTCAAAGCTTGCATCAACGTAACCATTTACGATTAGCTCTTTGTCACCTCCATATACGAGAAACATATCCTTAGTCCTTTTCAGGTATTTCAGGATGTTCTTGACCGCTGTCCAGTGATCCACTCTTGGATTACTTTGGTACCTTCCTGTCAAGCTTATTGCTAAGCATACGTCAGGTCTAGTACACAGCATTGCATACATGATAGAGCCTATGGCTGAAGCATAGGGAACATCTTTCATTTTCTCTCTATCTTCTGCTGTGGTCGGGCATTGAGTTTGACTCAACTTCACACCTTGTAGCACAGGCAAAAAACCTTTCTTTGCCTGATCCATTTTGAACTTTTTCAAAATTTTGTCAAGGTATGTGCTTTGTGAAAGTCCTATTAAGCGTCTTGATCTATCTCTATAGATCTTGATGCCCAATATGTAAGCAGCTTCATCGAGGTCTTTCATTGAAAAACTTTTATTCAAGTATCCCTTTATGCTATCCAGAAATTCTATATCATTTCCAATTAATAATATGTCATCTACATATAAAATCAGAAATGCTACAGAGCTCCCACTCACTTTCTTGTAAATACAGGCTTCTCCAAAAGTCTGTATAAAACCATATGCTTTGATCACACTAACAAAACGTTTATTCCAACTCCGAGATGCTTGCACCAGCCCATAAATAGATCACTGGAGTTTGCACACTTTGTTAGCACCTTTTGGATCAACAAAACCTTCTGGTTGCATCATATACAAGTCTTCTTCCAGAAATCCATTCAAGAATGCAGTTTTGACATCCATTTGCCAAATTTCATAATCATGAAATGCAGCAATAGCTAACATGATTCGGACAGACTTAAGCATCGCTACGGGTGAGAAAGTCTCATCGTAGTCAACCCCTTGAACTTGTCGAAAACCTTTCGCAACAAGTCGAGATTTATAGACAGTTATATTACCATCAGCGTCAGTCTTCTTCTTAAAAATCCATTTATTCTCAATGGCTTGCCGATCATCGGGCAAGTCAACCAAAGTCCATACTTTGTTTTCGTACATGGATCCCATCTCAGATTTCATGGCCTCTAGCCATTTTGCGGAATCTGGGCTCATCATCGCTTCCTCATAGTTCGTAGGTTCATCATGGTCAAGTAACATGACTTCCAGAATAGGATTACCGTACCACTCTGGTGCGGATCTTACTCTGGTAGACCTGCGAGGTTCAGTAGAAACTTGATCTGAAGTTTCATGATCAATATCATTAGCTTCCTCACTAGTTGGTGTAGTTGTCACCGGAACTGGTTCTTGTGAGGAACTACTTTCCAACAAGGGAGTAGATACAGTTGTCTCATCAAGTTCTACTTTCCTCCCACTCACTTCTTTCGAGAGAAACTCCTTCTCTAGAAAGGATCCGAATTTAGCAACGAAAATCTTGCCCTCAGATCTGTGATAGAAGGTGTACCCAATAGTCTCCTTTGGGTATCCTATGAAGACACATTTCTCCGATTTGGGTTCGAGCTTATCTGGTTGAAGTTTCTTCACATAAGCATCGCAGCCCCAAACTTTAAGAAACGACAACTTTGGTTTCTTGCCAAACCACAGTTCATAAGGTGTCGTCTCAACGGATTTTGATGGTGCCCTATTTAACGTGAATGCGGCCGTCTCTAAAGCATAACCCCAAAACGATAGTGGTAAATCAGTAAGAGACATCATAGATCGCACCATATCTAGTAAAGTACGATTACGACGTTCGGACACACCATTTCGTTGTGGTGTTCCGGGTGGCGTGAGTTGCGAAACTATTCCGCATTGTTTCAAGTGTAGACCAAACTCGTAACTCAAATATTCTCCTCCACGATCAGATCGTAGAAACTTTATTTTCTTGTTACGATGATTTTCCACTTCACTCTGAAATTCTTTGAACTTTTCAAATGTTTCAGACTTGTGTTTCATTAAGTAGATATACCCATATCTGCTCAAATCATCTGTGAAGGTGAGAAGATAACGATACCCGCCACGAGCCTCAACATTCATTGGACCACAAACATCAGTATGTATGATCTCCAACAAATCAGTTGCTCGCTCCATAGTTCCGGAGAACGGTGTTTTAGTCATCTTGCCCATGAGGCACAGTTCGCAAGTACCAAGTGATTCATAATCAAGTGATTCCAAAAGCCCATCGGTATGGAGTTTCTTCATGCGCTTTACACTGATATGACCTAAACGGCAGTGCCACAAATAAGTTGCACCATCGTTATCAACTTTGCATCTTTTGGTTTCAACACTATGAATATGTGTATCACTACTATCGAGATTTAATAAGAATAGACCACCCTTCAAGGGTGCATGACCATAAAAGATATTACTCATATAAATAGAACAACCATTATTCTCTGATTTAAATGAATAACCGTCTCGCATCAAACAAGATCCAGATATAATGTTCATGCTCAACGCTGGCACCAAATAACAATTATTTAGGTCTAATGCTAATCCCGATGGTAGATGTAGAGGTAGCGTGCCGACCGCGATCACATCGACTTTGGAACCATTTCCCACGCGCATCGTCACCTCATCCTTAGCTAATCTTCGCTTAATCCGTAGTCCCTGTTTTGAGTTGCAAATATTAGCAACAGAACCAGTATCAAATACCCAGGTGCTACTTCGAGCATTAGTAAGGTACACATCAATAACATGTATATCACATATACCTTTGTTTACTTTGCCATCCTTCTTATCCGCCAAATACTTGGGGCAGTTCCGCTTCCAGTGTCCAGTCTGCTTGCAGTAGAAGCACTCAGTTTCAGGCTTAGGTCCAGACTTGGGTTTCTTCTCTTGAGCAGCAACTTGCTTGCCGTTCTTTTTGAAGTTCCCCTTCTTCTTCCCTTTGCCCTTTTTCTTGAAACTGGTGGTCTTGTTAACCATCAACACTTGATGCTCCTTCTTGATTTCTACCTCCGCAGCTTTTAGCATTGCGAAGAGCTCGGGAATAGTTTTATTCATCCCTTGCATATTATAGTTCATCACGAAGCTCTTGTAGCTTGGTGGCAGTGATTGGAGAATTCTGTCAATGACACTATCATCAGGAAGATTAACTCCCAGTTGAATCAAGTGATTATTATACCCAGACATGTTGAGTATGTGTTCACTGACAGAACTATTCTCCTCCATCTTGCAGCTGTAGAACTTATTGGAGACTTCATATCTCTCAATCCAGGCATTTGCTTAAAATATTAACTTCAACTCCTGGAACATCTCATATGCTCCATGACGTTCAAAACGTCGTTGAAGACCCGGTTCTAAGCCGTAAAGCATGGCACACTGAACTATAGAGTAGTCATCAGCTTTGCTCTGCCAGACATTCTTAACATCGTCAGTTGCATCAGCAGCAGGCCTGGCACCCAGCGGTGCTTCCAGGACGTAACTTTTCTGTGTAGCAATGAGGATAATCCTCAGGTTACGGACCCAGTCCGTGTAATTGCTACCATCATCTTTCAACTTTGCTTTCTCAAGGAACGCATTAAAATTTAACGGAACAACAGCACGAGCCATCTATCTACAAACAAACATAGACAAGCAAAATACTATCAGGTACTAAGTTCATGATAAATTTAAGTTCAATTAATCATATTACTTAAGAACTCCCACTTAGACAGACATCTCTCTAGTCATCTAAGTGATCACGTGATCCAAATCAACTAAACCATGTCCGATCATCACGTGAGATGGAGTAGTTTCAATGGTGAACATCACTATGTTGATCATATCTACTATATGATTCACGTTCGACCTTTCGGTCTCCGTGTTCCGAGGCCATATCTGTATATGCTAGGCTCGTCGAGTATGACCTGAGTATTCCGCGTGTGCAACTGTTTTGCACCCGTTGTATTTGAACGTAGAGCCTATCACACCCGATCATCACGTGGTGTCTCAACACGAAGAACTTTCACAATGGTGCATACTCAGGGAGAACACTTCTTGATTATTAAGTGAGAGATCATCTTAAAATGCTACGTCAATCAAAGAAAGATATGATGCATAAAGGATAAACATCACATGCAATCAATATAAGTGATATGATATGGCCATCATCATCTTGTGCTTGTGATCTCCATCTTCGAAGCACCGTCATGATCACCATCGTCACCGGCGCGACACCTTGATCTCCATCGTAGCATCGTTGTCGTTACACCATCTATTGCTTCTACGACTGTCGCTACCGCTTAGTGATAAACTAAGCAATTACAGGGCGTTTGCATTTCATACAATAAAGCGACAACCATATGGCTCCTGCCAGTTGCCGATAACTTCGGTTACAAAACATGATCATCTCATACAATAAAATATAGCATCACGTCTTGACCATATCACATCACTACATGCCCTGCAAAAACAAGTTAGACGTCCTCTACTTTGTTGTTGCTAATTTTACGTGGCTGCTACGGGCTTAGCAAGAACCGTTCTTACCTACGCATCAAAACCACAATGATAGTTTGTCAAGTTGGTGCTGTTTTAACCTTCGCAAGGACCGGGCGTAGCCACACTCGGTTCAACTAAAGTGAGAGAGACAGACACCCGCCGGTCACCTTTAAGCAACGAGTGCTCGCAGCGGTGAAACCAGTCTCGCGTAAGCGTACGCGTAATGTCGGTCCGGGCCGCTTCATCTCACAATGCCGCTGAACCAAAGTATGACATGCTGGTAAGCAATATGACTTATATCGCCCACAACTCACTTGTGTTCTACTCGTGCATATAACATCAACGCATAAAACCTAGGCTCGGATGCCACTGTTGGGGAACGCAGTAATTTCAAAAAAAATCCTATGTACACGCAAGATCATGGTGATGGCATAGCAACGAGAGGGGAGAGTATCCGTCCACGTACCCTCGTAGACCGTAAGCGGAAGCGTTATGACAACGCGGTTGATGTAGTCGTACGTCTTCACGATCCGACCGATCCAAGCACCGAACATACGACACCTCCGAGTTCAGCACACGTTCAGCTCGATGACGATCCCCAGGCTCCGATCCAGCAAAGCTTCGGGGATGAGTTCCGTCAGCACGACGGCGTGGTCACGATGATGATGTTCTACCGGCGCAGGGCTTCGCCTAAACTCCGCGACGATATGACGGGGATGAGTTCCGTTAGCATGATGGCATGGTGACGATGATGATGTTCTACCGGCGCAGGGCTTCGCCTAAACTCCACGACGATATGACCGAGGTGGAATATGGTGGAGGGGGCACCGCACACGGGTAAGGAACGATCCGTAGATCAACTTGTGTGTCTTTGGGGTGCCCCCCCGCCCCCGTATATAAAGGAGCCAGGAGGGAGGAGGCGACCGGCCAAGGAGGGCGCGCCAAGGGGGAGTCCTACTCCCACCGGGAGTAGGACTCCCTTCTTTCCTAATTGGAATAGGAGAAGGGGGGAAGAGGAGGAAGAGGGGAAGGAAAGGGGGGGCCCGCCCCCCTTCCCTTGTCCTATTCGGACTAGGAGGGGGAGGGGCGCGCGGCCCCCTCCTGGCTCCTTCTCCCTTCTCCCTCGTGGCTCAAGTAGGCCCATTAACCCCCCGGGAGGTTCCGGTAACCTCCCGGTACTCCGGTAAAATGCCGATTTCACACGGAACCATTCCGATGTCCAAACATAGGCTTCCAATATATCAATCTTTATGTCTCGACCATTCCGAGACTCCTCGTCATGTCCGTGATCACATCCGAGACTCCGAACAAACTTCGGTACATCAACACTTGTAAACTCATAATAAAACTGTCATCGATACGTTAAGCGTGCGGACCCTACGGGTTCGAGAACTATGTAGACATGACCTAAAACCATTCTCGGTCAATAACCAATAGCGGCACCTGGATGCCCATATTGGTTCCTACATATTCTACGAAGATCTTTATCGGTCAAACCGCATAACAACATACGTTGTTCCCTTTGTCATCGGTATGTTACTTGCCTGAGATTTGATCGTCGGTATCCAATACCTAGTTCAATCTCGTTACCGGCAAGTCTCTTTACTCGTTCTGTAATACGTCATCTCATAACTAACTTATTAGTTATAATGCTTGCAAGGCTTAAGTGATGAGTATTACCGAGAGGGCCCAGAGATACCTCTCCGACAATCGGAGTGACAAAACCTAATCTCGAAATACGCCAACTCAACATGTACCTTCGGAGACACCTGTAGTACTCCTTTATAATCACCCAGTTACGTTGTGACGTTTGGTAGTACCCAAAGTGTTCCTCCGGTAAACGGGAGTTGCATATTTCTCATAGTTACAGGAACATGTATAAGTCATGAAGAAAGCAATAGCAGAATACTAAATGATCAAGTGCTAAGCTAACGGGATGGGTCATGTCAATCACATCATTCTTCTAATGATGTGATCTCATTAATAAAATGACAACACATGTCTATGGTTAGGAAACGTAACCATCTTTGATTAATGAGCTAGTCAAGTAGAGGCATACTAGTGACTATATGTTTGTCTATGTATTCACACATGTATCATGTTTCCGGTTAATACAATTCTAGCATGAATAATAAACATTTATCATGATATGAGGAAATAAATAATAACTTTATTATTGCCTCTAGGGCATATTTCCTTCATTAGTTTACCCGGGGATGAGCAGGTTAGAGGGTTCCTCGGTGTCGATGGTACCGTAAATAGCAAGTATCGTCAGTGCGAGGTACATATGGCCATCGGTGTCGAATACTTGCTATGTTACTCATCTTTCAATTTAAATATGCAGTTATTTCGTCGTTGCGAGGGTCTAGTGTTCAACGAGCTCCGCCCCTACGTTCGTTGGTGAGCACAAATGATATCTCCTCCTCCCCCCTTCATTTGCTCTGTTCCGGTCTTCGTGCCTATGAAACTTGCTAGCTATAGGTGTCAATCATCAGTATGCATAACCACTATGCGTCTCCCGTTAGAAAGGGTTACATATATAAATATGCATGCATTTGCATATTTATAATCATGATTCTTTCGAATTGTCCAACGTTATCCATGGACAGCCCGAGTATGTGTAGATTGGGTTCGTTTTCCCATATGCTCAGCTCCGGATCCGATGCAGAATTTCGTCAGTGCCTCCCTGTTGTTCTCCGGGTACACATCCTCTCTGCTTATTGCCGAGACGTGTATCAGGAGAACAGCGGGGAGGTGATGCCGAAATTTTGCGTCGAATCCGGAGCAGAGCATGGGAAAAAGAACCCGATCTACACATACTCGGGTGGGATTAGGACCTATCCTTACCTATTGGCATGTAGGTTGCACGGACGTAATAAAACTAACAAACTCCATTAACTGATGGATATGGTTTGCCTAATTATGTTTATATTTCTTGTGTGTCCAGTAGGAAGTCAATATGAGTGATCATACGTGGATGTACACCGGTTACACTAGTCAGTATGTTTGGACCGAGGAATGGTTAACAAAAACTGAGGGGTTTGTTAGAGCCGCATTTGCAAATGGACAGAAATTTAGCTGGTGCCCCTGTGTTCGGTGCGACAACTATAATCAGAGGGGCGAGCTTCAAATGAGTAAACACCTGCAGAAGTTTGGTTTTACGCCTGGTTACACGGTCTGGACATTACATGGTGAGTCTGCCCAACGTGCCAGGGCCGAGGTGGTTTGTCATCGCACCGACGAGCATGGTACCGGGACCGCAGACATGGTGCAAGACTTTGACAATGCTCGGGACTCGGACAAGGAGATGGAGGAATCTGCAAAGGCCTTCACTGAAATGTTGGAGTCCTCAAAACATCCGCTCCACGAGCACACCAAGCTTTGTCAGCTGGATGCCATCTCACAAATAATGTCTTTGAAGGCTCAATTCAACTTGGGAAGAGAATGCTACGACGCGACGATGACAGTTTTCGGTCGATTTCTACCCAAAGGCCATGTGCTACCTCCAAACCTGTACCAGTCAGACAAAATCCTCCGTGCTCTTAAGATGCCCTATGAGAAGATACATGGTTGTGGGAAAGGATGTGTCTTATTTAGGCTTCAGTATGAGGACTTGAACTATTGTCCCATTTGCAATTCTTCCAGGCATGTCGTGGTAGACAACGGTATGGGTTAGAAGACGCAGACCAAAATACCCACTAATGTTCTTCGGTATATGCCAATCATACCAAGACTTCAGTGTCCTTTCATGGTCGAAGAGACGGCCAGACAGATGACATGGCACAAAATGGGCAAAAGAACCGAACTAGATGCAGATGGGATGTGATGATGGTGCACACATCGGATGGTGAAGCGTGGAAGCGCTTCGATGCATTACATAAGGAAAAAACGGCAGATCCAAGGCATCCTCGAGTCGCCGTGAGCACAGATGGGTTCAGTGTGTTTGGTCAGATGGCAGCCCCATACAGCTGTTGGCCCTTGTTTTTCATTCCACTCAATCTCCCCCCCCCCCCCGGGCAGATTATGCAAAGAAAGAACATTTTCCTGACGTTGATAATTCCAGGGCCCAACTATCCAGGAAGAATATGAATGTGTACATGCGGCCTCTTAAGGACAAATTGCAAGAAGCTTGGGATAATGGGTTCAAGACATACGACGCCTTTAGCAAAGAGAACTTCATAATGCGTGCCTGGTACATGTACTCGACGCATGACTTGCCGGCATATGCGCTATTCATTGGCTGGTGTGTGCATGGAAGGTTCCCGTGCCCCACATGCAAGGGAGCTCTTGAGTTTTGTTGGCTGACGGCGGGACGCAAGTATAGCTGCTTCGACTTGCATAGACAGTTTCTAGATCCTCACCATAAGTTCGGAAAGACAAGAAGAACTTCATGAAAGGTAGAGTTGTTAAACACTCTGCACCACCTGCGTTGACAGGCCAATAGACCCTAGATCAGATAAACGCTCTCGAGCCAGATCCAGAGCGGCCAAGGTATTTCAAGGGGTATAATAAGGAACACGCATGGACTCACAAGACATGCTTTTGGGATCTGCCTTACTTCAAAGACCTCCTTTGCCCACACAACATCGACGTGATGCACACTGAAAAGAATATCGCCGAAGCCATTTTTGGTACATTATTCGGCATAGAGGGGAAATCAAAGGATAATACTAAGTCTAGAGATGATCTAGAGGAGCTCTGTGATAGACCGTTACAAAACATGCAAGAACCGAAAGGAAAGCGGAACTAGAAGAAGCCAAAGGCATGGTTCAATCTTGGAAGGCCAGCTATGAAGGAAATTATTTTGTGGGTGAAAATGCAGTTGATGTTCCCTGATGGGTATGCATCAAATCTAAAGAGGGGAGTGAGTCTTGATAAATTGAAAATATTTGGTCTAAAAAGTCATGATTGGCACATATGGATAGAGCGGATAATGCCGGTGATGTTGCTTGGCTTCATCCCTGAGAATGAATGGCTAGTACTGGCAGAGCTGAGCTATTTCTTCCATGTTCTTTGTGCGAAAGAACTATCGCCTAGCCTCCTAGAAGAAATGGAACAGTTGGCACCGGAGTTGATCTGCAAGTTAGAGATGATCTTTCCGCCAAGCTTCTTTAATCCAATGCAACACTTGATTTTGCATCTCCCGACCGAGGCACGATTGGGGGGGCGTGCAAAATCGTTGGTGCTACTCAACTGAGAGGATGCAGAAGACGCTTCGAGCAAAATGTAATAATAAACGTAGAATAGAAGCATTGATGGCTGAGGCATTCATCAATAAGGAGGCGTCAAACTTCGTGACAGAACACTACGAAGCCAAAAAATGTCATTTGCATAATCCAAAGCCTCGGTACAATGCTGACAAGCCTATAAAGGGTCAATCCAACCTCAGCCTATTCAAAGGGAATCTCGCACTATCCAGTGCTTGGAAACCAGTATCGTTGGATGTTGAAGAATGGCGGACCATTTCGCTGTATCTCTTTAACAACCTAACAGAAGTGCGGCCGTACATCGAGTAAGATCTCGTTACATTGTTTCGCAACTTCTAATTTCTTTGAGCTGCTCTTATTCCTGGATATTTGATGCAGTCGATACGTCGCCATATTCTCGTATGGAGTGGTGATCCAAAAGGATTCCGTCGAAGAGTATGAGCTTCTGGCAAAGCAAGGAGGCGAATATCCCGGTCTCATCTCTTGGTTCAAAAAATGGTAATTTCCATTAGACCCTTTCATTTCTTTGGCTAATTTGCGACTACTGCAACAATCCTTTCTTATTAAACTTGTAGCCTATTTAAGAGATTATGGATGCCGAATTGAGACAAGTAGCTAATGGTTTTGACTATAAGGTCCGTTCATTTGACAATTACGACATCAACGGGTATCGCTTTCGTACCTATGGCAAAGAGCTATCTATGGCTGACCGAAAGTCTATAAATTATTGTGTCTCTGCTATCAGCGAAGGAGGTGTCGAGTATTATGGAAGAGTTGAAGCAATTTATGAACTTCAATTCTATGGTGATAACCCACCAAATGTCATACTCTTCAGATGTTATTGGTTCCGGCCCAGGGAGACTAGAAGGACTCATGAACATATAGGGCTAGTCGAAATCAAACAAAGCACCCATTTGGATGTCCCCGATGTCTATATTACGGCTCAACAGGCAACCCAAGTTTTCTATCTACCATGGGCCTATCAAAGTGATCTAAATCTCAGTGGTTGGGATGTCGTTTATGAAGTGCCGCCACGTATTAGACCACCTCCCCCCAATGAAGAGGATTATGAACGTCACATTAACCAAGACACATATGACGAAGGAGAATTCTTCGAAGAAACACGTCTTGCCAAAAAAATGTTTCAAGAAACTCTCTACTCCACCCCAGAACATTGAAGTAGACAACGATAGTGAATCTGACCCTTAGCCGGAACAAGAAGAGCCGGAACAAGAAGAAGTTACTGCTGCAGATGACCTGTCAATGCTTGAACGATTACGTAAAGGTGGCCTTCCACATGATGATGCATTTATTAATGATGATGATGAACACGTCATTACCAATAGTGATGATGATGATGCATTTATTAATGATGATGATGAGCACATCATTACCGATAGTGATTCTTAGGTATTCAAATTCTTATGTTGTACTTTGTATGATTTATATAGTTGGTATGTATAATTTTCTTACTTTGTATGATTGTTTCTTATACATAGTGCCATGGTCTTGATTTCCGTCCCCGTCGGCCCTCACCCGCTTTATGATTCGGATGTGGTAAATTCTCTTTCATAACTATTTGTTGCATTTCGCATTTATGACAATTATGGCCATCAAGTTGATATAGAGATATTTTAATCTAGGAGGTATGTGAACCGGAATTTGAAACCGACCCTCTTGTCGAGAAGTTAAATTTAGTTGAAAAAGAAAATGAGTATTTGAAAGAAAAAATTAAAAGAATTGAAGAAGACAAGATGACATTGGAGTTGTATGTTGCCGATGTCATCGATGATCACAAGATGAAGATGAATGCAATGCTCTTGAAGATGGATGCAATGCGCTTGAAGCTTAAGAAGATTAGAAAATATGCCATTGATAATGAGGCTTGGTATCATTATGATGTTGGATCAATTGTGACCTTAGTTGCGATCTTCATCATATTTGTTGTGATGAGGGTAAGTTTTCTCTAATGTTTTGCTTTACAAATGGATACTTAGCTTGTTTTCCTTCTAAATGGCATAATTAACTAAGTTATATAAAAATGAGCTATACTTAGCTTATTCAGTTCATTTATGACATACTTACCATACTTAGGTCAAAAATGGCATGGTAATCTTTGTTACGTCCTAATTGATATAGACTTAGCTTATTTTTCTCAAAAATGACATAATAACCTTACTAAGCTCCAAAATGACCTATTTACCTAGCTTAGCTCTAAAATGACCTACACTTAGCATTTTTACCTAACTTAGCTCTAAGAAGAGGAGAGGAGAAAAACAAAGAGAAGAAAAAAAATCTTCGTCTTCTTCTTCTAACTAGTCTTCTTCTTCTTCTACTTCTTCTAACTTTCATCTTTCCCAATTTGCATATTTGCTTTACATGAGGAAGGCTTGGATTCATGGAGTGTACTATTCTTCTGGTGCTTCCTTGTTGTTTATGAAAACTTGTTTGTATATGTATGTCTATATGGATATGTTGTTGGAAACTTGTTTGTGGTTATGTATGTATGGATATGTTGGACTTTGTTGAATTATATCGTTGGATTTGATCAAATATGTTGTTGGACAAGCCATTGGATATGTATGCATGTATATCTGCGTTTGAAACCATGTCTAATTAATTGGATTAAAATAAAAATAGGGGATGTGTAGCCTCTTTGCCGTCTGCTAGCGGACGATAAAGAGCTTTGCCGTCCGCTAGCAGACGGCAAAAAGTACACGTGGCAGTCACCTGTGCAAACTGGCAACACTGGCTGCCTATTTGGTCATTTTGCCGTCTACAAGCGGACGGCAAAGTGACCACGTGGCAGCATCCTAGTGCTGCCCTAGCTAAGCTCTTTGTCGTCCGTCAGCGGACGACAAAGAGCTTTGCCTCTTTGCCGTCGGCTGGCGGACGGCAAAGAATGCTGTTAACCCCCTAACAGCTCTCACCTCACACCGCTGTCGTCCGTCGTCGTTACCGTCTGCTGGCCTCGGATGGCTGACAGCACAATCCTTTGCCGTCCTTTTCTGCGAAGCGGGCGGCAAAGAAGGCCTTTGCTGGCATGTGTTCAGCCGGACGGCTTGCCGTCCGCTGGCTGACGGCAAAGGACTTTGCCGTCCGGCATCCGTGCCTTTGCCGCCCGCCATGGCGAACGGCAAAGAAGCTGATTCCAGTAGTGAAACCCCTAAATTAACCCTCCAACCCCCCTCCCCCCGTCCCCTTAAAAAAATCCCAGCTCCTGAGCTGCTGACGCGTGGATGCTTTACCAACAGGGACCAAAGGCCCTCCCGCCTGGCCTCGCCGCAGCGGCCACATGGAGCACCATCTTACGAAGCGGGACTAAAGGTCTTGGGGTTTAGTCCCAATCCTTTAGTACCGGTTTCAGAACAGGGACAAATTGGCCTCTGAAACCGGGACAAATGGGCCTTTTTCTACTAGTGACATATCTCTACAACTACATACCCCCGGCATAAAATATGACTACATACCCCAATAATACAAATTATTATACCTCGCATATTCACTACATACCCCGACGTGAAATATATGAGTACATACCCCAATAATATGTAGGTATTATCCCTAATTGTTTTCCGAAGTATATAGTCACAAATAAGTGAATATGATACCCCAATTATTTTATGGATATATGTCCACGAAAATGTGTGGGCACCATGCATATTATTTTTTATGTACTATATACTCGCAAATACGTGATCTAAATCTCTTATGTGGAAAGGTATGAGAGAAAAAAGCAATAACAGAAAATGCTTCATGTTGTTTCATAAATGGAATGTCTTGCATGCAAATAAATTAGGAAAGAAAACAAAAGTTCTACTAACGGGTTGGACCCGGTCAAGGTGCTTAAGACAAACCACACTAGTACCACCCGCTGCGAGTACGCGCGTGGCACTGGCTACACGGCTCCAGGACCTGGAACCTAACACCCGAGGGAACTCTCCCTGCAATGTATCTGTTGGCAACCTTAACAGCTCTGTGAGCCTCGGCGATACAACCCTCGGTCATCCTGTCGCAACTCCTTTTCATCTTTCTTGATTTGCCATTAATATCACACCTCCTACCAGACCACAAGGTTGTGTCTAGTGTGATGGACTCAAGCCGAGGAGTGTTCTCAACGATATAGATCACAAACTGAACCAGATTTTTTTCCGAACAAAACCCTATGATCGTCACCTGTCTGAGACAATCATGTCGGCTCTCTGGCTTCCACCTTGGATCATCAGCGGCATTCTCGCCTCCAACAACAGAATCAGGCCTCAAGACATTCGCATCTACCTGGATATGCATATGTACGTACAATCAACATTGTTTATTGATAAATGTAATGTTATCTCTAAAAGATGTGGCTTACGCGCAGGATGAATGAATCCAAGGCCGGAGAAGCATCAAGAAAGGAAATCAAAGACAGAACAGCTTGTGGTCTTTTGATGTAAATTTCCAACTTCTTGAGACGGGGAAACTTGGAGTGCAGCATTGGGATGTTGACATCCTGAAAAACGACAAGTCCATAGACAAATCATGCCTTTCAATATACATGTGTTATATACATTCAAATCATTATTCACTATATACCTGCCGATCTGATAATTTCATTAGCAACTGGCATGTAAAGTGTGTTAAGACCAACATAAAATAAAAACAGAAAACAGTTCTCTTGCCACTTATTAGTTTCTTATTTGAACATTTATTCTTACCTTGAATATTGTTAAGGTGCACGAAAACTCTCAAGGTCTTAAACATTTATTCTTACTTTGAAACTTGGAGTGCAGCATTGAAACATGTAAATGTGACATCTCTTATATGAAAGGTTAATTTATATTAAATTTAAAATGTTACAAAAGCGTAAAATATATAAGCCCTTATACCAAGCACTGTACAGTTAGACCTAAAATCAGAAAATGTTGTTGATAATTTCAGATGATGTGCACATCTCAAGGATTAATACCATGATATTTTCGAAAGAAGAAATACTGAAATAATACGTAAACATTTATTCAAGAACGATGATTCTCAGTTATACAGTGACTTGGGAGTAATTATGAGATAATAAGCATAGAACGGGTCAAGAAATTCCAAACCATTGTATGAAGAATTATGAAATTGGATTAAAGAGTTTAGACTGTTCAGATGGAAACTATTGTATCATAACCATCCACTTTATATGTTTATACAGAATAACCTGTAAAAACCCAATGCATACCTCATCAGAAGACACCAGGGTCAGGCACCTAACATTTCGTGTGATGGATGGAAGCCTCGTACGAGCATAAGACAGCATGCGGGACTGACGGGGAGATGAAAAATAGACATCCCTAAGCGGTGAAGGATCCACAACCGAGATTTTTACTAGCGCTCCATCAAAGTGAAAAGAGGAGAGCCTTGGAGCATTGATCTCTACCACCTGCAGCTTCTCACACAATTTAATAGTGAGGAGCTTGAGTTGCTGCAGCATGGAAGGTATCTTCACGCATGTTATCGCATTGCATCGGAAGATAAATAACTGCTGCAAGGCGAAAGATTTCGAGAGCAAGTGCCCTAATCCCTCATCAGTAATCTGGACAGAAAGCAGGGATAATGCGTTCAGTCTTCTCAAGCAGCCAAGTGTTGTTGTGGGACGAAAAACGCAAGCGCTGAGGCAAAGAGACCGAATCGAACTTGCAGCTGCATCATCAGACAAAACCGAACATGGGAAGCTGTACTTTTTCTTCATGAAGTTAGACATCTCCAATGTAACTTCTTTGATCCCCGAACGAACAGCAATCTGCAGCCATCTGTCCAGGTAGGAAGGGTCAATATTTTCGCAAGATAGGAGGCACAGATCGAGTGTCTCCACCCCATTCCCAGAATGGTTCCTAAGAATGCGGTCAACTATATCGATGAGAAAGATTCCCCAATCCTCGGATTTCTTGCGAGCCAACCCAAGTGTTGACACGTTGAATGTAAGGTTGGAATAGCATCTCCAGAAAAGCAGAAATCCATGGGAGACGCAGGCGGCACGAGCAGCATCTCGCAGTGGCACCAGAGAATATATATGGTGCATGACGTCCTGCAGAACCAAGGTTGAAAATTAAGCTCAAAAGTTAGGCTGACCTCATTTATTTCGAATAAACAACAAAATCACAAAAGTATATCTCGCTTGTTAATTACTAGTAGCTCATTTACTCTGCATCAAGATCTGCAATTTCGACGGAGAGAGTGCATCAACTGGGTTATTTCTATGAAACTTTTGTCGGCAGAACTATGCTAGCTAGCAGTTACCATGGTGATAGTTTACTTGTAACTACAATTCTTTTGACTAGCAGGGAAGGGAAGCATATATACCACGGGGAGTTTCTCAAATGCATCTTCTGAAGACCCTGATCGACTATCTGCAATGACACGGGCCTTGTAAGTAGTACGTATTTCATAATGTGACTCGAATCTTGCAACAGAGCAGAGAACTGTGCATATTTTAGTGCACTATATGACGATTTGCGGCGCCCTAGACAAGGGTGAGAATATGGCACGGCCGTCACAAAGAAGCTAGCACCAAACCACATCTACCACACATAAAATTAGCAGAAATCATGGACCTAAATTTGGTTCTTTGCAGTATCTGAAGTTGGTCGAGGGGGAAAACAAAGGCCGGAGCCAGGGAATAAGGTCGATTCGGTGAACAAAACAACGGCGGAAGGATAGAAGCCGGCGGGCGTGTCGGTGAGTTTACATAGGGCTCGATTGAGAATACTTGAGAGAAAGAAGAAGAAAGTGCGTACTTGCACAGAAGAGTTCCCACAGCCGCTGCTTCGTGCTGCGCACAGCGGTGTAGATTCCCATGGAGAAGGCCCTGGCGCCGACGGAGAACGGCGGAATCGTTTTCCTTCCAGTTCGATCGATCCAGAAGACCACCGGTGCGGCTCGGCCTTATTATACACGGACGGGACAGTCCGGACACGACCCACCAGGGGGACCTTTTTTTTTTTCTTTGAGGCAAATCAGAGAGACCTCCTCGTTAGCGCCTTCAGCGCCCGATCGCTGTCCTGGCGCTCACGCGCGCCCATAGTGGGCCGCGGCCCATTCGCTTGATCGCTGCTCGCTTGATCGCTGCTCGCTCGCTCCTTTCGTAGCCTTTTGTTTTCTTGCAAGCGTTGGTCAATAAAGCCTTGTTGATTAAAAAAAGAAAAAATCCGCAAAAACAACGAAAAAACATGAATTAAAAACTGTACAATAATTTCATAAAATTTGAAAAAAAGGTTCATCAAATTTGAAAAAGTTCATCCAATTCGATAACAAGTTCATCGGTTTGAAAAAAAGTTCATCGACTTTGAAAAAAGTTCATCGAATTTGAAAAAAAGTTCATAGGATTTGGAAAAAGTTCATCGAACTTGGAAAAAGTTCATAGAATTTGAAAAAAGTTCATCGAATTGTAAAAAAAGTTCATCGTTTTTGAAAAATGTTCATCAAATTCGAAAAAGTTCATTGAATATGAAAAAATTTCATGAATTTGAAAAAAAAGTTCATCAGTATTGGAAAAAGGTCATTGAATTTGAAAAAGTTCATCGGATTGAATTCGAAAAAAAGCATCGAATTAGAATAAAGTTCATGAATTTGAAACGTACGTTCTTGTATTATAGAAACAGGATAGAAAAAGGTAAAATGTAAATGAAATAAAAATAGAAAAAAAGAAGGAGGAGAGAAAGAAGTAAAGGGTTAAAACCTACAACTAAACACGGCACGTACAGATGGCCAGTTGGTTAGTGCAGCGAATATTTGTCCAGTAGATCGCAAGTTCGATACGCGTTACGTACACGCCTTCTTTTTTACTTCTTTAAGTCCGAAAGAAAGGACTGTGGGCCGGCCCAGCGTGGACAAGGGGGGTGTGCGCCCTGTATCATTAACCCTATATCGGGCGCTTAAGGCGTCAAATAGGATTTGGCCAAATCAGAATCACTTTTTTTTAGGTGCCAAATCAGAATCACTAGTCCGGACACGGCGCTGGCCCTCACGCCCCATTGCTATGGGCCAGCCCAGCAACGATAGAGGCGTGGACTAGGGTGGTGTGCGCCCTGTATCATTAACCCTATATCGGGCGCTTAAGGCGCCAAATAGGGTTTGGCCAAATCAGAATCACTTTTTTTTGAGGTGTCAAATCAGAATCACTTTTTTTTGAGGTGTCAAATCAGAATCACTAGTCCGGACACGGCGCTGGCCCTCACGCCCCGTCGCTATGGGCCAGCCCAACAACGATAGGCATGCTCGCACGCTGTTGCTCACAGCGACGCCTTGCTTGTCGAAATCACTAGTTAAGGAGTACTCTTTGCGGAGAACACTTCAACTTTCCTAGGTTGCGACAAGTGGTGCGCTCAATATGCGTCACTTGTCGCAACCTGGGAGTTTTCTCTTTTTTTCGTAAATCCGTTTATTCAAAACTTTTTATCTCTTTAACCGTGCGTCCACATCTCGAACCGCTTTCGCCGTTGGATTTTTCGTGTCAAGATCTTCAAAACTAGATCTCATGTTGATAGGTTTTGACGAACTTTTTTTTTCACGAAAAAACCGACGAAAAAACCAAACCGGGAATATGTTTTTTTTCCTTTCCGAAAGAGGCACGCCCGTGCCTCTGACGAAATCACAACTGTGCCTCTCGCGAAAGCAAAACCGTGCCTCTCGTGAAAGAAAAAAAAACAGAAAACGCGTTTTTTCCCTTTCCAAAAGAGGCACGCCGTGCCTCTCGCGAAAGCACAGTTGTGCCTCTCGCGGAAGCAAACCTTGCCTCTCGCGAAAAAAATAGAAAACATGTTTTTTTTTGTTTCCGAGGAAGCACAGCCGTGACTCTCATGAAAGCATAATCGTGCCTCTCGCGGAAGCAAAACCGTGCCTCTCGCGAAAGGAACAAAAAAACAGTGTTTTTTTTCGTTTCCAAGAGGCACGACCGTGCCTCTCGCGAAAACAAAAGCGTGACTCTCGCAAAAAAAATGCGTTTTTTGCGCAAAAAAAATTATTTTTTTCGAAATTTATATTTTTTGTCGAAAAGCAAGGGAAGACCGGTGAAAAACCAAAACGTCAAAAAAAAACCCGGAAAAAAGACTGTTTAAAAAGCCAAAAACGCGTGCAGAAAAATAAAAAACAAAATCCAGAGGGAGCGCCCAGAGTGCGACACGTGGCGAATGGCTGAGACCGCGCCAAGTGGCGCTGATCGTTGCGAGGCTCCCGAAGGAGCGCTCGTTAATTAGTTGCTTGCTCGCTCGGTTAACCGGTTCACCACCCCTAAAAAAATGTTAATCGGTTCACTACACTCAAAAAAAGTTAACCAGTTCACCATTTGAGCTTTGACTTTAGGAAAATATGAATTAAAAAACCCTATTTTTTTAAAAAAGTCCGCTGACATGACTGTTGACCTTTCCAAAAGAGTTCACGAGTTTGAAAATTTCCATGTATTTCAAAACAGTATTGCTATTTCACATCTAGATGTGAGATAGTTATCTCACATCTAGATGTGAGATACTATCTCACATCTAAGTGTAGAGTTGTTGATCTGTTTGTCTTTATTTTTTTCGCACAAAGTTGATCTTGATTTTTGCACGTCAGCCCATTGTCTTGCCATGTGCGTCCTAAATCAATCTCCCTGTCCGCCTCAGTCCACTTTATTTCATTATTTTGGTCTGTGTGTCAGCGCTGGATGAGCTGCTTTGTTTGTTTTTTATCTTTTTTCTATTCTTTTTTCTTTATTTTTTCTTTCAAAATCATGAAAAAACCAGACTCATGTTTTATTATTATTATTTTTACTTTTTTATTTTTCTCTTCTTTTTCATTATATATTTTAAATTTATGATTTTTTTTTGACTTGCATGTCCCTCCTCGACTTGCAACTCTGGCTTGACTTTTTTTTATCCCAGTCGCAAGTTCATTCTCGACTCATAACTCTGCATCAACCTTTTTTTGTGCCAATTGCAAGTCTATCCTTAACTCGCAACTACGGCCGACATTTTTTTGTGCCAGTTGCAAGTTCACCCCGACTCACAACGGGGTTCCGACTTTTTTTGTCCTAGTTTCAAGTCCACCCTTGACTCCCAATTAGGGCCGGTCATTTTTTGTCCTAATTGCAATCACACTCACAACTCGCAACTGGGCCTCGACATTTTTTGTCTTATTTGCAAGTTCACCCTAAACTCGCAACTAGGGGCGGACCATTTTATTTGTCACAGTTGCAAGTCCACCCCCGACTCGCAACTACGGCCCAACCTTTTTTTTGTCTCAATTGCAAGTCCACTCTCGTCTCGAAACTGAGAACCAACCTTTTTTTGTCTCAGTTGCAAGTCCACCCTCAACTCGCAACTCTGATATGCCATTTTCTTGTCCTAGTTGCAAGTGTACCATCGACTCGCAACTGGGGCCCGGCCATTTTTTGTCTTACTTGAAAGTCAACCCTCGACTCGTAACTGGGGCCCAGCCTTTTTTTATCCAATTGCATGTCCACCCTTGACTTGCAACTAGGGTCCAATTTTTTTTGTCCCAGTTGCAAGTCAACCCTCGACTTGTAATTGGGGTCCAACTTTTTTTATCCTTGTTGCAAGTCCAAAGTCGAACTCTCAATGGCATAGAGTTTTTTTTGTCCCACTTACAAGTCCACCATGAACGCGCAACTGGGCCCGATATTTTTTTTGTGCCCTAGTTGCAAGCCCACCGTCAACTCGCAATTGGGCTAATCTAGGCCTGACCATTTTTCTTTTTGCCTCGGTTGCAATTCCACCCCGACTTGCAACTGGGTTTGTAGTTGTGTTTCCTTCAAGTTGCAAGTCCAGTCACGACTCGCAACTGGGACACGTAGTTATTTTTGTCCCAGTTGCAAGTTTGCCCACGACTCGCAATTGGGCTCGTAGTTGTGTTTTGGTCAGTTGCAAGCTCACCCACCAACTCGAGCATTTTTCTTCATGCAATACATGACCATATTTGCAAATTTTCCTTTTTTGTAAATGGTTAACATAAAATTAGTGTAGTAGTATATAGAAAAAAAGCATGCATGTCTTTTAGCTCATGCATGCACACATTTTTTTCAAAACATACTAGGGACTTTATTGATTAATGATCAATGGTAGACAATTCAATCTTGTACATATACATGCACGCGTCGAGGATGACACAGAGACGCATTACATATGAAGCTTAGCTAGCTAGCATTGGTGAGTGGGCCCGGGCGAGTGCATATACCCTGTCTCTATGCATGCATGCACGGTTGAACTATAGAGAACGAAAGCAACTAGCATGGCCATGTGCGTGTGTGTGACACCCAGAAGAAAGACTGGACAATGCGTACAAACGCAGGTGCATGCAGTACATGTATAAATACATGTGCGCGCGTACGAACAAGTGCTGCCGGCCCAGATCTGGCCGTCAAAAACATTTTTTATTGCCTCTGTATGTTTTGCCTTTGTTGTGTTTGTTCAAAATATATAATAGAAAAACCCCGCAAAAAAAAACAGCGAGAAAAAAACATACAAGGCCAGACCAAGGAATGAGAGTGTCGTTTATGGCGGGGCTGGAGGATAGACAAAAAAAAAGACAAACGAACAGAATCAAAGACAAAGAACGGGCGGGATTTGTTTTGAGTGAGTTGGCGCTAATGTAGGATGACATCATGTTAGATGTGAGATATTATCTCACATCTAGATGTGACATAGAAAGACCCATTTCAAAAAGCTCCCAGTCGTCTCCGTCACAGACTCATCCTCTCATCTCAGCGTTGTCGCCCCCGAGCCCATGTTGCCGTCGTCTGTCTTTGTGGGAAGGGGGCATGGCACCGTTTCTCCTGCTTGTTCATCGTGTAGGAAACTTTCGCTTTCCGCATCTCTGTCTCCTCATGGTTGTGGCGGTTCATGGCGCCGAGGCCACCAGAAGGGGCGTGGCCTCTGGGCGACAATCGTGGGTATGTCGTGCGCATCGTCACGTAGGCATTCGATCTTGTCTATCCAACTAGCTAGGCATGAGAATTAAATCTATTTTATGTGTGTTGTCGATTGTACTCTGAAAAAGATTTGCTCTATATTATAGGTATGTATGTGGCATTCGATCAAACGGGTGGCGCGCATGCATTCCATGGGAAAGGGAAAAACTGGTCGTGGTGGCAGACAGTGGTAAGCCGTGACGATGGGGCTTGGTGGAGGTGGGATTCGTTTGCCGCCATTGGTCGAGTCCCCGACCGGCAGTTGGCATCGCAACCTAGTCGTGGACATGGAAGGCGACCGCAACCGCAATATGCATGTTGTTGCGGTTGTGGCACGGGCAGCAGCGCATGGCCAAGTTGAGTGGAGTGCCGCCGACGTGCATGAATGATGGAAACATTTTGGTCTACCTAAGACGGCGGACCAAGGAGGCCGGTGCCGGCACAAGACGAAGGCGCCGGCGACGGTAGGGTTTGATGAAGACGACAATTAAGGCGGCGCGATGTGGTGGGTGTGCACTTTTTGTTCTTTGCGAAGTCTCAGTCGACTTAGACTTCGTTATGTCTCGGTCGATGCTATGTTCGCTAGATCATATACTGAGATCCGTGCAATTTTTTTTCAGATTTTCTTTTCTTTTTTACATGGTATGTTATTTGATTGAGACTTGATTAAATTCCAGTCGGCTGAGGCTTAGCCATCCCTTTTTCTTTTTTTTTTGGACTGGACACACGTGCACGCGCGCGAGAATGAAGTGCATGCGCGCGGAGACTTGGATCCGGACGACCGGGTGAGGAAAGCGACCCTTTGCGCGCGGTTTGCGAGCGGGCGTACGTATGACGATTCCATCGAAGCCGAAACGTGGCCATCGGGCGTACGTGCGCACCAGCTCCCATCGAATCCGAATCCAAACGTGCGCTGTGCAAGAGGATTTCCTCCTTTTGTTTCGGGTTTGGATGTGGAGACGCCGGCACCGCACCCAACGACGGGCGCCTCCTCGATTCAGACTCTTCTTGCGAGTTTCTTGCCCAGAACGGCCTCCGGTCGAGCTCTCATATATATCCACCTATATCAACCATTGGTTGCCATACAAGCCCCTCGAGCGCTCGCAATGGCGCACCGCGTCGAGCACCTGCACTCGGCGGAAGACGTCGACGAGGCCATCTTCCGCGAGGCCGAGACCCAGCTCCTGGTGGTCGTCCGCTTCGCCCAGAGCGCGCACGCTGACTGCCTGCGCGTGGACGCCGCCATGGCCGCCGCCGCCGAGCGCGTCGGCCCCGTCGCTGCGCTCTACGCCGTCGACATCGACGAGGTGCAGGACTTCAACGCCATGTACGAGCTCCACGTGAGGCCCTGCACCGTCATGTTCTTCTACGGGAACTTGTGCGTCGACGTACGTGGCCCCCACTCTAGGGACGACTTCGTCTGGCCCGCGTACGGCGGCGATTACTTCGCCGGCCTTGTCATGGCGGTGCACGAGAGAGCCAGGGCTGGGCGCCGCCTCGTCGTCCTCGGCTAGCTAGGAGGTGCCAGCGGTACTGTAGCACGGTTTCAAGGTTATTATTATTTTTAAGAAATTTATTATGCTACCATCGGAGTATTGTCCATGCATGTAGTATGTGATAAATATCGATGTTTGATGATCTCACAGCAAGTACTTTCACAACATGTTTGGCAGTCATGATCAGTCGCAATTTGTGCGGTTTGGGGGACGATTTCTTTTTACTACCCGCGGAGCAGTCCGGACTATGATATTTTCACAAATCAAAACCAAACGTCGGGCTTTGCAGGAGTCCAGACACGAAACATGTCGGACTCTGACACCCTAGACTATCAAAAAGGAAGGCGGAGCCTGCGTTTTTTTAGCTGTCCGCTCTGTTTCCGTGGCAAAATCCCTACTCTCTTCTTCCATGCCACTACTCTCCACCCAATTCTTGCCCTTTTCTCCCACTATCTTCTTCCCTCCCGCCGTCGACGCATAGGACCTGAGGGTAGCCTGCCGAAGTGGAGGTTGTGGACGTCTGAAAGAACAATTCATCCTCCTTGGCTAGCTAGGTACTACTAGCAATACCGTCGCACAATTATGCCAAGTTTTTCTTCTTCCATTAAGAAATTGATTATGATCAATAGCAATTTGTATTGTTGGGGGACAGTTTTTACTGCTATATCTGCTTGTTTGACTGCGATGCGCCGTTAGTCTCGATTGCATGCTTTGGGCTTACGGTTCCTGCACAACCTGGCACATACCCAAGCGAGTCGACATGTCAAGCACCCGCCCCCGCACAGTATCGTCGACAGATCCGGCCATCTCACTCCCTTCGGCCACTGGAGTCAATGGAGATGCCGGGGAGCACGGGCCACCAGAGTCAATGGAGATGTCGGATTCGTGCTCTCCGGTCACCCGGAGACTACGAGCAAAGCAGAGCTTGTTTGCGGGGCCACGAGATCCAAGTTGCGCTTCCAAACCTGCCACCCATCATAGATATAGAGGACACATGGATCCGTACATCTCGATCGGAAAAGAATCAATAGAAGGAGAATCGGACGATATCTTTCTCGAAACAAACAAAAAGGAAAAGAAAGAGAAAACAAAAATCATGATCAACTAAGCCCTCTCGAGGGCTTGCTTAAGAATAAGAAAGAAGAATCTTATGGAAATAGCATGGAATAAGGTTTGATCCTATTCATAGAGAGAGGGGGGGAGGGAGAGGGAGAGAGAGAGAGAGAGAGAGAGAGAGAGAGAGAGAGAGAGACTAGCTCCAACCCATCAACCTGTATTTTGATTTGTATATGGCCCACAAAATTAAAACGTGGCAGGTCCAGATAATGATTTCAGGTGAGCTCGAAAGCCAAAACGCCTCTCCTGGGCAGTCATTTGAACTTTCTTGACGGATTTGATGTGCATATGCCATGTGTGCGCTTCTCTGAGACAAGACAAATCGAGCAAGTTGATGGTTTTAAACTTTCGATAATACGGTGCCCAAAATATATTTGCCACCTTACCAGATATGATGAGGCGTAAACCCTAAACTCTAAATCCTAATCCTAGTGGGGCGCATTCTTTGAGCGCCTTATATGAGGAATCGGCAACCGGGACATCTTGCTGATCTTTTTCCGCAGTTTTCTGAACGATTTGGGGATGGAGTGGTACTCGTGGAACATTAGCCCTTTGGTCCACTTGCTAGGATGGCAGAAAGTGAGGAGATGGTCGGCAATGGTGAAGGGCCGCACCGACGACCGTGTCCTTTTTTCCCCGTCGTGTATCTGGCACTGTGCCGCCAACTCCTCGGACCTACACCAATGGCCGGCCGCTAGTGAGCCCACCTGAACAGAGAAGAAGCGCGTGGAGAAGTAGATGGAGTTGCTGCCTAGGGAAGGAAGGTCCCTGGCCGAGACGGACATGCAGCCGTCGTACATGGTGAGGAACAAGGCACGGTCGCCGAGGCTGGTCACCCGTGTCAGCTCTGGGTGGCCGCCATTGTTGTCGCCGAAGTCCACTGAGTAGATCGTGAAGGCCAATAGTTGCGGCTCAGATGGTGATTCTTGGGTGACGACACGTCGAACGATGAGCAGCATCTGTCCGGCGGACTCGACGAGGTGGACGGTGTCGACGAAGCGCCAAAAGAGCTTGGCTATCGGCAGCCTAGCAATCACGTTATCGAGCGGTGCTTGTCTGGGAGGGTACAGCTGCACGATCTCGTCTGAGCAGAACCTGGTGGCGTATAGCCTTCCTCGGAAGAGGAGGGTGTTCCGGACAGGCATGCGGTGGAGGACCTCCCATTGGCTCGAGCCGGCCTCGGCGGCGACCACCACACATCTGCATGGGAACCAGACCACGACGGCCATGGCGCTCGTCCTGCTGCTGCATACTGCGGCCTTCATGTCACGGAGAGACTCCATGTCCTTGACCTCCTGGTGGTACACGGTGGCGAGGGACGGGAAGTAGACGCTCGCGCGGGTGAAGGGGTGGAGCACACGGACGACGGTGGTGCGCTTGCGCAGGAGAACGAGGAGGCCGTCGCTCATGCCGACGATCCTGTAGCCCCGGAGCACCGGCAGGGGGACGCGGAGGCGCCGGGCGGTGCGCGTGTGGAACATGACGATATCGCCCGCGTCATCCGGCCGAACCGCGTCGCCGTCGCAGAGCGCCACCCAACCGTGCGGCCGGAAGCGTGGATCGCACAGGTCGCGCGGCGACGGCGCGAGCGTGGAGGCGCGCCAACCGGAGCAGACGGCGCGGAAGGTGATGTAGTCCGTCACGTCGGGGAGGAGGTCGGTGACGAGGCCGACTATGTCGGTGGGGAGAGACGGCCAGCCGCCTGTTGCCTGCTCCGGCTCGGGCCCCGTCCGGCCGGCGGCGCCTTTGCGGTTTCTCCCCATCCTGCACGATCGCACTTAACCTAGCTAGGCATACCTTCCGCCGTCCACTGGATCAGTACTTCATTGGATTGGATCGGATCGTACGTATACAATACAAACTGCTGGTATATACGTATATTACGTCGTTTTCTTTCTCCCACGACTCCGATTGAGTTCCTGTTTGTTTCTTGCCCAGCACAGCCTCCCAGTGTTTCATTATATATAACCACCCGTATGAACCATCGGTTGCCTCGACAGCTCGCAATGGCGCACCACGTCGAGCACCTGCACTCGCCCAGCGCCTGGTGGTCGTCCGGTTCGGCCAGAGCGCGCACTCTGACTGCCTGCGCGTGGACGCCGCCATGCCCGCCGGCGCCGAGCGCGTTGGCCCCGTTGCTGCGCTCTACGCCGTCGACATCGACGAGGTGCAGGACTTCAACGTTATGTACGAGCTCCACGAGAGAACCTGTACTATCATGTTCTTCTACGGGTACTCGTGCGTCGATGTACGCGGCCCCCGCTCTAGGGACGACATCGTCTGGGCCGCGTACGGCGGCCATGACTTCGCCGGCATTGTCCGGGCGGTGCACGAGAGAGCCAGGGCTGGGCGCCGCATCGTCGTCCTCGACAAGCTACACCTGCCAGCGGTACTGTAGCTGGTTTCAAGATTATTATTTTTCTTTAAGAAATTGATTATTCTAGCATCGTTGTCCATGCATGTACTGTATGTGATAAATATCAATATTTGAAGATCTCACAAGTGCTTTCACAATATGCTTGTCATTCAGGATCAGTGGGAATTCATGTGGATTTTTACTGCTCTTCTTGTTTCAGTGAAGTGCGCCATTAGTCCATTAGCTCAAACATATTGCACACTTTAGGCAGACAACTCAGGAGTTGACTGATTTAGTCCACAATAAATTAATCATATTGACCCATTAACACCAAAACCGAGTGTGAAGTTAATTGCACATTCCCGGATCGGTTTGGCCTTAATTTTTGAGCAAAAGAGAGGCTTGCCCTCTCCGATTT
The DNA here is from genome assembly GCF_002162155.2 of Triticum dicoccoides. Taxonomy (NCBI): domain Eukaryota; kingdom Viridiplantae; phylum Streptophyta; class Magnoliopsida; order Poales; family Poaceae; genus Triticum; species Triticum dicoccoides. The sequence continues at coordinate 796,433,959 of NC_041383.1, read as the reverse complement.
CATATAAAGAAACCCAGTTCTAGTAGTAGCAGTCTCCTAAACATGACAGGCAATGAAACTAAGGTAGCTAGGCTAAATATTAAAAGGTTTGGCCTTATTTGATAAAATTATAGAGTTTAGAGTAGAGGTTTATGACCTAAACCGATCAATCTGTTTCTGAGTTGTTGGCCTAAAATGTGCAATTAGTTGAGTTAATACACTAATGACGCATTTCATCACTGCTTGAGTAAGGTGATCGACCGGTCCATGGTTGACGCCTCTCTGCCCAGCCCGCTTTCTGGGAGGGATCCATCATTCATTAATGCAAGATCCCTCCGAAAACATTTATGCATTGAGTTGATATGTGTTCAAAATTGCCACAACGGCTCGTTAAGAGTAGGATGTTCTTGTCATCCAGTACTAGCATAGCCGTGTCCAATTCACCAAGCTCGTGTCGAACTGGATGGATGCATACAACACGATAATATATGCTTTCAAAAGTGTCTGTGGTAATGCAAAGCTTTTTTTTCAAGACCACACAAGAAATTGCATGCCTTTTGTATTATGACTAAGACAATCACACACCGAACGCCTAGCACCGTCATAAAGCAAGGGAAAAGAAGCAACTCTAGCAAAGCACCGCGTTCGTGTGCCTACTTCCGCAACCTAAGCTGCGCCATCACATGATCGACCACCTCGCTAGCAGTGGAAGCCTTGTCATCAACCACTCGGTTGCATTGCTCCAACCAAATGCAGTGGAGTCTTGTCGCGATGAGGGTGTTGATCTCCTGCAACTGCACCGTAGGGGCCGCCCTTGAAGTGGAAGACCACCAATCGCATAAGGTGTCTGTGGGTCTTGGGCAGTGCCCTTGCGCTTTGGTGAAGCATATGTGGGATGTTTAACCATACCTGCCGTCAGGGCCGTCTCCAGGAATTCGGGGCCCGGCCCCGGTGCGAAATGCGAAATGAGGCCCTAAATTTAGCAAAAAAAATGTATTGCAAATATAATTATACATAGTTTCACTTAATATATAGCTTCAAATATGTGTTATATCATACTCCCTCTGTCCCAAAATAAGTGTCTCAATTTTGTACTAGCTCTAGTACAAATTTGTACTAGGCTCAAGACACTTATTTTGGGACGGAGAAAGTACAATAGTTGAAATATATATTATATAGTAATGCTAAGAGTAAACATAGTATTGAAACAATAAACTTCTCTTTTGTGAATTGTAATCAAATAGTAAACTGAGTGCATGTTCTGCCAAAAAGCATCATCTGTCTAGTACTCCCACCGTCCCGAATTACTTGTTGTAAAAATAGATAAAAATAAATGTATCTAGAATTAAAATACGTCTAAAAACATTTATTTCCGTGATATATAATTCCGGACGTAAGAAGTATTTCTTAAAACGAAATCTTTAAATCCATTGACTCTATTCTCGCAAAACAAAAATCCATTAGGTCTTTCTTAGAATGAACACACAACAAAGAATTAGTACTAGAATAAGAAATTAGCTCACGGCTAGTGTGATATTCTTATTAATTCTGATTGAAATTAAGCGCATGCCGAATCGTGTAGCACTTTTGTAATATTAGGCATTGCATTCGATACGGCAGGAAGACATTAAACGAACCAGAAAGAGAACGATTGTAACAAAAAAAAGTAACCTTAACTAGTTTTTCATTGATCTATTTTGATCCCAGGCGTATGGCTACTACTTACCTTGGAAAATATTCTGCTACAGTAAAGAAACAAGCACTCTCGGCCATAGCGATTAGGCCCATTAGCGTAACTAGCCTGCCTTATTTTTCTACTTGCTCTTTTTCAAACAGGCCGAAAGGGGAGTGGATGAGTCATTACTAGGCCGACGGAGGGCCTGTTGGCTGGGTATTAGCGCACCGTACGTTCCGCTTCTCGTGCAAGGTTGCTTCCGATTAAATCGGATCGAGCGAGCCATCCAAAAAAGGCAGAGAACCAGCGCATGAACCGCGGCCGTTACATCGTTTTTCCTTCGATCGGGGCCCCTACGATTTTGGGGGCCCTGTGCGATCGCACCGCTCGCACAGCCTTGTGGACGGGCCTGCCTGCCGTGAGAACATGCAATGGAGAAGCATATGCGGGATGTTGTCTTTTAAGTCCACAGAAAAATAGACTAGTCCGGAACTTCACGTGCTCATGTTTGTAGAAAAAATATCAACAATTACAATACTAAGTGGTTATAATAGGAAAATGTTTTTATTACGTATCTAATTATATTAATTTCATATTGTAGTTTTTGATAGATTCTCCTACAAATATAGTCAAACTTTACACTATTTGACATCAGACAAATTATATAAATCTTCTTTTCAGAGATGGAGGGAGTACGATCTACAACATATGCTATAGTACTAGACTAGATTGCATGAGACCCTCTCTAGTGTGCAATGACACTGACCTAGCGCTTTGTATTTTGTAGTTTCGTAGCAACGGACCACTATGGGTCTTAAAAATAAGGGGGGCAAGGATGTGGAGTATGTGACCTCGTGGATGAACAGTAAAAATATGAAAACACAAAGTAAAAAAAACTGATTTTCTTTGACAAGAAACATTCATGTTTTTTTCTACACGCATGCAAAATTGCATGACAAAGTCACATTTGTGGAGTTGTGTCAAAAAAATTGATGCTCCAAAAAACATTGTTTTGGAAGCATATGGAGTATCAATTTTGTTTTTTTTTCACGCCTCAAAAAATGTGATTCCATCACAAAAATTTGCATGCATGTATAACAAACATCAATGTTTCTAACAAAAAGAGGTTTCATTTTTTTTATTTTTTCGGATTTTACTGTTAATCCGAGATCATGTAAGCTGAAGCTCACAAAATCACTTTGTGGACAAGGATTTCAATTTCAGTTGTTAGAGATGAAATCCAATCTTTTCTTCCGTGTATTCGGATGGGGTGCAAATTTAGTCTATAGAGAGGACAGAGACAACACAAAGAAGAAGAACCATCTGATTTTATTTTCATTTTTCCGTATTCTCTAGTGTGGCCCAACATTCAACCCTATACGTTCTACAGTACACATTAGAAGGAAAAAATAATTGATTCATATTGTTAACATTTCTACTTTGAATGGACACAACACTAGATATTTTCCCATGTCGAGGGCCAATGTCCTCGCGCCATAGTGGTGGAGTATAAAGGCTTGAAAAGTGACATATGAGCACGGCCACATAGTGCCAAGATTTTTGAAGTTTAAAACTCCAGAATTTTACGGCTTGAAAATTTTCAAATTATTGTGTGCTTGCACGTATTTAAGGATTTTTAAGAAGACAGTACAGAAAACACATATGCTTCTGGTGGTGTGTAGCAGAGGACCACCGGCGGAAAAAGCTCTAATCTACTCATCCATTCGAGCAGAAAACCTACTATATTTCTGGAAGGGTTGGAGGTGGTGGTAGAATCGTCGATGTCATAATAGTGATCGTATGTCTTTTTGCAAGGTTAGTGGAGTGCGAATTAATCTTTGCTCTACCATTGTTTAGTGGTCATAATTGAAGCCAAGGGAAGCTATCCAACAAACTAGGCCTCATTCGGTTTGGAGGAAACTAAAACCTAGGATTTAGGAATAGTACATGCAGTTGATAGGATGGCACTCACCATCCTAAGCAATTTTCTTGCCTTGATCCTACGTAAAATAAGAGCTCCGAGTGGATGTGTAGATTCCTCCAAAATCACAGGAAATGAATAGTATTCCTACAAAACTCCCATACATGTCTCCTACAAACCGAATGCATCTATAGGAAAATTTCCTCTGCAATCTTTGTTCCTATGCTTTGCCTATAAAAATCCTTCAAACCGAATGAGGCCTTAGAATTAAGAGTATCCACACAGAGAGAGACTCCCTAGCTAGCTAGCTCCATCACAGATGTACAGATGTTACTAACAGTGTGCATACCGGCCCATTAAGATTCGTCACATCTTGTCTTGCAAAAGTTTATCCAAGCTTTCTGGTGTAGTGGTAGCCTTTGCAAAATTAACTGCCTACGGCTAGTCCATCTCATGTGGGAAAAAATGCAGCTAATGTGGAGTGGGAAGAAAATGACGAGACAAACTCAAACCTGATAGGTGAGTTGATATGTGCAATGGCGGTTGCAATGGAAAATGCGCCATGCCCTTTCGAAAAGATGGTATTACGGTGACCTCACGCAAGCAATATATACCATGTTGTCAACTTCACCAAATCACAATTAATCGCGTACCTTGCAGCATAGATGGTTCAGTTCATGGCCTTTTCTCATGATGAATCCAGACTTCTTATGTTTGATGCAAGTGTCATTGATTTTTATATGTTTGTAGTATTTATTACGGCTGAAACTTTATCTTTAATAAAAAAAATTAACCAAATAAAACTAATAGTACAAACAAAGAAAAGTCAGGATTCCAAATACTCATGCATGTTAGAATGGTATATTTTTGGTACCATTCATAGACACACATGTGTCGACGGGTTAGCAAGTACATCTCCCACTCCCCACCCCAACCTCCAGCACGAAACCAGAATGGTTATACAGCAACGTAGAACAGTCTATCAAGTTATATAGATATTTAATAATATTATGGAAGGTACATATGAACACTCTATAATGCCCTAAGATGAAAATTAAATTCTGGAGTAACATGATACATCTGATTAATTAGGTCTAGTGCAAAAAAACAAGCCAATCTATAAAAAAAGTTACATTTTTTAATGAGGAAATGTATTTCTACTCACAAATATTAGAATTGTATGAAAATACATATCTTAAAACATAGAATGATTGTGTTATTAAATCTGCTAGTTATAACTAGAAATACTATTTAAGATGATATATCAAAAGTTCCAATAAAAATGACATAGATTTAGTGACAAGATGAATTATGATGAAATAAAAAAAGATTAGTATAAATAAGTGAGATAACATCAACTCACTACCAACCCAATACTTCAAATCATGGCTAACTTATAAATCTCTTGAATTGATCATCTCTAAAGTACCAAACTAAGTTCTGTCTTTAGCGACGTTACTATGGGTACGACTACTCCAATAAAGAAGAAGACAAAGTCACCGTACAAAATAGATTGTTTTTAAAACTATGAGAACCTGCAAATAGCAAAAGGAGAAAAACATGGAACATATTATCACGTGAAACCATGTAACTTCACAAGAGTTAACGAGGTGGGCGCCCCCAGGATGAACGCCGCCATGTGAGGTGTAAAGTGTGAGAATGCGCATCGCGTTTAGGCCGTTCATGATGAGCTCAGGCTCGGTAGCGACATGGCACAGGTTGGCGGCCAACATCGACCCGCGTCACTGTGCGATGGGCATTCTCGGTATGCAAACGGGCGTGGCCTAGTTCGCCATGAGGGCGGGCTCGCATGGGGCTGCCGGGAGCAGCGCGCAACCAGCAGGAGGAGCCAGAATAACCCGTTTTTGTAAAACATAGTGGAAAACAAAAAAAAGCACCAAGCTAGGATCATTATGAAAATGCAAGAACTACTGGATCTAGATTGGAACGCTTACCAACATACCGTATTGGAGAGGAGAGTTGGTGAAGTGAGTTGCTGCAAATTTCCATAGCTAGGCTATACCTCCCAGCAACAAGAATTTCATCCCTCGAACTGATCCGTAGATGGAACACCGAAACTTTTCTAGTTTTTTTGGATTTTCTCAGTTTTGTTCCGAAAGCTCCTGTTCTCTCTCGAAACACTTTCATATCCCTGGAATGTTTTCCGGTGAATTTTTTTCATGCCCGTACACTTCTAATTCTCATAAGATAAATGACCCTTAAGCATGTGAGCCCACATCTTCAATAAAGTCTAGACATGAACCCGAAACTCCTTTCGGTTCATTGATCATTAGTAGAACGGTGGACATCCATATTGACCCCTACACCCACACGAATAAATATAGAGTGAACCTATTAGTTTCGTGTGCTATTCTCTTTGCTTCATGATAATTTACAGAACCGGAGGTGAGATTTATTAGCATCCTCGTGAACTAACAACCTGACCAGTATGTCAGTTTTTCTTGTTATCGGTTTTGTTCTCTTTTCTTGTTCTTGTGTTCCGGTATCCCCATGAACAAGTCATGTCGTGTCCGGCCAGACGATGATGGATACCTTCACACCGAGAAGGCCCTAGGAATATCTCTCCATCATCGAAGGAGCAAATTATAGTCTTAAGCTATTTAGTCCCTTGTCATATTTTATTGATGCACCTGTAAGTTGCCGCACTGTTTTGAACACTGATGTCTACTGCGCAACCTTCTTTTTGTAGACTCGTGTTGGGCCTCCAAGCGCAAAGTTTTGTAGGACAGTAGCAAATTTCCCTCAAGTGGATGACCTAAGGTTTATCAATCCGTTGGAGGCATAGGATGAAGATGGTCTCTCTCAAACAACCCTGCAACCAAATAACAAAGAGTCTCTTGTGGCCCCAACACACCCAATACAATGGTAAATTGTATAGGTGCACTAGTTCGGTGGAGAGATGGTGATACAAGTGTAATATGGATGGTACAACTATATTTTTATAATCTGAATAAATAAAAACAACGAGGTAACTAGTAACAAAAGTGGGCAAAAAAGGTATTGCAATGCTTGGAAACAAGGTCTAGGGTTCATACTTTCACTAGTGCAAGTTCTCTCAACAATGATAACATAATTGGATCATATAACAAGCCCTCAACATGCTACAGAGAATCACTCCAAAGTTTCTATCGGAGAACGTAGAAAGAAAACGTGCACCAACCTGTATGCATAGATTACCCCAATGTCACCTCAGGAATCCGCGAGTTGAGTGCCAAATATACATCAAGTGAATCAACAGAACATTCCATTGTCACCACAGATATCCCATCGCAAGACATACATCAAGTGTTCTCAAATCCAATACTCAATCCAACATAACGAAACCTCAAAGAGCAAGACTCAATTCATCACAAGAAGGTAGAGGGAAGAACACCATAAAATCCAACTATAGTAACAAAGCTCGTGGTACATCAAGATCGTGCCAAATCAAGAACACGAGGGAGAGAGATCAAACACATAGCTACTGATACATACCCTCAGCACCAAGGCTGAACTACTCCCTCCTCATCATGGGTGCCAGAACGGGCTTAGATTGTTTTTTCATGCACTCGGAGGCTTGCGGCGGCGGAACTCCCGATCTAGGTTTCTTTCTGGGGGTATTGGTATTTATAGGAATTTTTGGCGTCGGTCTCACGTCAAGGGGGTCCAGAGGCAACAACAAGTCAGGGGGGGGCGCCCTCCACCCTTGTCGTCGCCTCGGGACTCTTCTGGCACAACTCTTGTGCTTCGGGGGGGGGGGGTATCTTTTGGTCCATAAAAGATCACCATAAATTTTCAGCCCATTCTGAGAACTTTTATTTCTGCACAAAAAACGACATCACGGTAGTTCTGCTGAAAACAACGTCAGTCCGAGTTAGTTCTAATCAAATCATACCAAAAGCATATAAAATTGTTGTAAACATGGCATGAATACTTCATAAATTATAGATATGTTGGAGATGTATCAGCATCCCCAAGCTTAATTCCTGCTCGTCCTCGTGTAGGTAATTGATAAAAGAATTAATTTATGAAGTGTGAATGCTAGCAAGTGCAGAAGTTTGATCAATGATAATTTCAATCACTTTTTTCTAGCATCATTATATATCATAAACAGTAGCTCATCTCATAACACTTCTCATGATAAAGTAGCAAGCTATTCACATGTTAAAGCATAGACCATAAACTTTCTTGGAAACTAACAAACTATGTTCTCAGTCATCAAACAATTGCAATTCATCTTATTTGAGGAAGGGTCTATGTAAGAGCTTTGATTTAGCAAATTCCACATATTCAACTATCATATAGTCTTCAATGATTGCTACCACTCAAAGCATATTTTTAGAACAAATAGCATCCATTGAACACAGAGAAAGATAGAGGCTTAATGTTTTGCCTCCCAACTTATTTATCATATAGTTAATTGTCAACAATAATAATTCATGATCAAATATATATGAATGGCCAGATATGCTTAGATCTTTCCCCATCACATGATGCTTGCCAACTAAAGAGTAGGTTGGAATGAGAAGGAATACTACTGACTCCTGCATAAAAGTAAAAGATAGCCCCTTCGCAGAGGGAAGCAGGGATTTGTAGATGTGCCAGAGCTCGAAGCTTTCAAAACAAAGATGAATATAATTTTGAGAAGTATGCTTTCATTGTCAATGTGACAACCAAGAATTCTCAGTATCTTTCATGCTAGACACATTATAGGCAGTTCCCAAACAAAATTGTAAAGTTTTTACTCCCCCTCCACCAACAATCACACTCCACGGCTGACCCGAAACAACGGGTACCGTCCATACCAACAACTTTCCTGGGGGAGTTTTGTTTAATTATTTGCGATTTTGTTTTTGATCTTTTGATCATAGGACTGGGCATCCCAATTACCAGCCACTTTCTCGTGAATGACAAGTGAATCAACACTCATCGTGAGAATAACCCACCTAGCATGGAAGATACTGACAGCCCCTAGTCGCTACATGAGCGATTACAAAGCAGATTATTATTTGAAGGTTTAGAGTTTGGCACATGCAAATTTACTTGGAATGGTAGGTAAATACCGCATATAGGTAGATACGGTGGACACTCATGGAAGAAACTTGGTTCAAGGATTTTGTATGCACAAGGAGTATTCCCGCTTAGGACAGAAATTTTGGCTAGCAAAAGATTCTAAATTTTGGCTAGCAGTATTCCTATTGCTACTGGGTACATCAATTTATAGTTCCCAAATACACTTGTGATGATTTGGTAGTATGATCCAAATTTAACGTTAATAGAAAGTTTAATGCCAAGAATACTAGCAAACTGCGATATGGTTGACTGAAAGAAAGAGTTTAATTAGTCAAAATGTACCCAAAAATTATGGTAGTCACTTACTGGCTTTAAGAAGTCAAACATGATCAGCCTTGCATTTGTATAATACATTTGGATTCTCTGCCTTGCATTTGCAATGCTTGGTTTACTATAGATAACATATACATTTAAGTTTACTCCTGAAAATTGTGTTAGAACTACTACCCTGATTGCATATGCAACTTGTATAATACATTTGGATGGATGCCTCCCTGATTTTCAGTATAATTTGGTTATGAAATTTTGGATGGTTGTTCCCATATGAGATTTCTGTGATGAGTAGTCGGATCACTCCTACCGACTTTTGTTCCTAGATTTGAAAACTATAGCTCACATAGTACAACAACTGGTGTTGTAGCTGAGCACCTTTTCTTTTCTGCAGTACAACCACATTTTATTTCTTTATCTCTCAAACTGCAGCTTACATGGTTGTGCTTTCTTAGCTCTTAGCTTTCTCAGTTCTTAAAATGTAGCTCAAATGGTTGTGATATATATTTATCCTAGGTAGACAATCAGTGTTGTTCTATCTAGTTCTACTCGGACAAGTCTGAAAGGAATGTTTCTCGGTTTCATTGATCCTCTTTTTTCCAGAAATGTTCAGTGACCATAGCATTTTTTATTTCAGAGCTTGTACTACAACTTTAGATGATGCTTAAACTGTGTTTTCAGTATGTTGTCTTCTGTGTTATGGTTCAGTCTTTCTTCAGCTATTCCTTTCTGTATATCATTGTTTACTTTTGGTTTAGTTGGTTGTCAATGCATATCTGTTCAGTTGCCATTGCCCAGCCGGTGATGAGCAAGCTCTTGTATGCTACATTCAGTTAGTAAGATGGTTAATATCTAGCCGACAAGTACAACTACAATGAAGCACTCTAAAGTGTGGATGTAGCAAGTTTCTTGAGAGAACAGGCACTACTGCTAAATTATTCCCCTGTAGCACTTTGTCTCATTTTTATCAGTTGACCTTTACAATTCTGTAGCAAGGATATAAGGGGAGTTAGTTACATTGTAAACAATGGATTTTTAAATGTTCTACACCATGCTATGTCAATATGACAAACTCTTCCCACCAAACAGAAATTTAAACAAAGAGGAGGGTGGATAAAGGGGTTTGGGGATTCAAGGGGTTTTGAGGGGATTGGGTGGAAGGAAGGGATTCACCCAATCCCCTGAAATCCCCCATTCCCTAAACATCCCCAATCCACTCTACCAAACAAAGCCGCACGGTATGTAGGCATGACGTGAAAGTATACATTATGTAGTGCAAAACTAATGTAGGATGCAAATGCATAAGAGTTATAAGTTAATGGATATCATCATGCCAAGTTTGTAAGTCTTTATAGATTCTGTCAGTTATATTATGATGCACTTTTCCCACGGAGTTTTGTTCAAGAAAATTGATCCTAACATAGATGAAAATGTCACCATTGCGTAGAACACAGAAAAATGCACAACATTCATGTAAGACACGTTTTCATCGGATACACGGATTAAAAGTTACAACGATTTTAATATAAGGTAGTACAGCTCTTTTCAGCTAGGCGCTGCACTACACTGTGCAACTCCTTTTAGCTAGGAGCTGCACTACATTGTGCAACTCCTTTAAGCCAGGCGCTGCACAACCAAGAGTGGGGCCAGGGTGCCACGCTGACCAGGTGTGCCAGGCACTGCACAACCAAGAGTGGGGCCAGGGTGCCACGCTGACCAGGTGTGTCGTGCCTGTTAGTAACATGCTGCATCGTATAGTGCAACGTCTACCTGTCGAGCGCTACACAAAAGGGTCAGCTGGTTGAAATTTTTTCACCAACGATTCATTTTGTGAATTCGTTCTATCCACAGGTCAGAGTAGTTGTTTTGCCCTCAGCATGCAGTCCACCGCTTTCCGCGGGTACGGCCAAGGTGACGGACGGACACGACAGATTATCAATCAAAACAGAGTAAGTGCAGTGTCAACTTGTACGGAGTTCCTTTCGCAAGGCACCTCGCTTGGAGTAGGCCAGAATCACTGTTCTAAGAGCATCTCTACCAGACCCCTTATATTACGGATCCTTCAAATTGTTATAATGGTCGAGAAAAATGTGTTTTCAGGGCCGATTTTAGCTGCGGCCGAACAGACCCCGTAAAAAAAAAATTTTCTGAATATACCGAACGGGTCCACAGCTAGTCCTTTTTTTTCTGGTGGTCCTCTTCCCAAAGCCAAATTGAAATCGCTGAGAGGCAGAAAAGGAAGATGCGAGGTGGACGCCAGTGGACGGGCAGGCGAGGAAGAAGCGGGGCGGCCACGGCGCGCGGGCGGAGGTCAAGGCGGCCACGGCGGTGCACGCAGCGGCCAGACTCCTCCATTCGCCACAGCGAGCTAGCTAGACGTGCCTCCATTCAGCCAGAGCTAGCTAGCTAGCTAGTTACGTTCGAATCGACTCGATTCAGCTAGCTAGCAAGCTAGCTCCTCCGTCCGGAGAGCCGCGGGCGGCCGGGGCGGACGACGGGCCTGCGCAGCGGACGGTCGGGCGCAGCAGCCTGGGCGGACGGCCGGCGAGCGCGACGGCTGGGGCGGGTGAGAGGCGGCCAGGGATGGGCGTGGGGCGGCCGGGGACGGACGGCGGGGAGCGAACCATGAAGTTTCCGCTGGCAGCTGGACTCCTGCCAATGGTCTTTCACTTATGCAGGGCGTCCTCGGGTTGCCTTCGTAAACCTTATTTTTACGGGTTTGGCCGGGATGTTTTTCGCGCCCCTTAAATTTTTTTACGGGTTGGGGTCGTTTACGGGTTCTATTCAGGTCGTTTTTTCCACCTAAAACTGTAAACCAGCGGTTATGTTACAGTTTCATGTGTTTTAAGAGGTCTACTAGAGATGCTCTAACCTTGTCAGAAAGTGAATTCTGTATGGATTTTTTTTCATAATCTGACCCTTTTGAGAACGTCACAGCCCGCGGCATTTCTGGGCCACACAAAAATACCGAGCTAACTCGCGTTGCTGCTCTGGCCCATGGTCAGGCTGGAAACGCCAAGCCAGCCCGCGAGTGGCGGATACAGGCCCTAGGCCCCCAGGGTCCAGGCCTGGGGCGTGAGGCCCATGTTCTTTCTAAATTGTAGCGAATTACTGTGCACATCGCTACAGCATACGAAGAGGGCCCGGGGCGGCCCGCTGGGCTGGCTCCGCCCCTGCAGCCCGCGTTGCTGAAAACACCAGGAGCTTAGGCGATTCTTTCCCAGATAAAAACGCCAGGGTCTTTGGTGTTTCAGGTCTGGCCAACCGTCAGGCCCTAGCTGGCCTAAGTGACGGTCAGAAACGCCAAACATTTTGGCGTTGCTAAGAACGCCATGCCTCCTGGGACAAACATCAATACTAGTTTTGCTCACCTCACAGGAAAAGGCAGCTACTAGTTGGGACAAGGACAGAAAAGTGGTTAAACATCAATACTAAAACAAAGCATCCATGCGCATGTGAAGTTCAAATGAAATTTATAGGATGCAAAGTAGCCTACCGCCTTGTAAAGTTCTCATATAATTAACCACTTATATGCTCCTTGAAGATGACCCCAAGTACTAAATATAAGCAGTACAAGTTCTGCTCCATGACAGGCATACGTTTGTGATTCTGCTTATGCCAAACTGAAAGCAATACTGCAGAGTCTGGCCAGAGCAATGTACATCATATAGTTGTAGAAGTAATAGGTTTGATAGCTACACAGTATCTGTGCTGGAAGCTGAAGATATTCTAAGGTGCCATGTAAGATTTCAGGCCTTTGCATATCAGATAAACGGTCTCTGTCAAATAATTTTAATTTTCAGGGATTTCATTTATTCTTCGCCATGGGCAGAAAATATGGACAGTGTGACTGCGTGTGTATCGCGAGACAAACAAGAAAGCAAGGGAAAATCAATCCTTTCCTGACCATTCTGTCTCGCACCTTTTTTTGAACTTTTCCAATTCATTAGCACTGTATGGTAAAAATATAAGGTTTGTTGTTCACATGAAGTGCTGATTTATTCACTTCAAACCGTGGCCTAGTACAAAGAAACATAGACCAGTTTCCATCTGATGACCATGCAAGGGCAATGACATGAAACAAGACGGTGGCATGGTCATAGCTCTCCAAAGCAATATAAAATCACGGTTGTTCATCTACCTCAATAAAAATGCTATCGGTGGCAGTACTAGTGCCAGCTTGTTGGAGTAATACAAACACATATGTGTTAGTTTGGTAAGTTTTGGAGTCTAATAGGATGATCCCCCTCCCTAAAGAAATTATGTGAAATACCATTAATTATTAATTTAAGAAGAATCTTTCCTTTTGGCCCCCTCAAGTCTACTTTGCCCCCTCAATAATCTATGTCACTTCTTGGGAAGTTTTCGTGATCAATAAGGGACTGACGCCGTCCATTTACGTGGCACAAGACGGCTTAGTGGACGATACACGAGGCCATCGACCTTGTAGTGTAGGCAGTTATAGAGATCTTAGAAGCAGCTCAGCCGCTCGATCAAACTAGTTGTTGTGCCGTGCCTATTCTCTCACAATAAATCATGTCGGCTTGCTCGTCGTTGTTGTAGCTCAATGGCCCTTCCTGCAAAAGAATTACACTGCAGGGGTACGTATTGATGCAATTGAAAGTCATGGCCACTAGCATTGCTGAATTCCACTACCAACTTGTTGGAGTAATCCAAACACATATGTTTTAGTTTGGTAAGTTTTGGAGTCTAATAGGAAGATTCTACTTGAGTTAGGTTAATATGTGTGATCACTGTTGCCTTGTGCTTAGACTAGGAAGGCTGAGTCAGGCTAGGACAAGTAATTCAGCAGGTATGTGTGGTACCAGTGTTTGGCCGTGTCCGGTATGTAAGGCCCCCTCAAGTCTACTTTGCCCCCTCAATAATATATGTCACTTCTTGGAAAGATTTCGTGATCAATAAGGGACCAACACCGATGGCTCAATAAGGGACCAACACCGATGGCTCAGCGGACGATACACGGGGTCATCGACCTTGTAGTGTAGGAAGTTGTAGAGATCTTAGAAGCAGCTCAGCCGCTCGATCAAACTAGTTGTTGTGCGTTGCCTATTCTCTCACAATAAATCGTGTTGGCTTGCTCGTCGTTGTTGTAGCTCAACTGCCCTTCCTGCAAAAGAATTGCACTGCAGGGGTACGTTTTTTTTTGCGACTGAAAAAGGGGCTTTATTGATTATGGAATAGTTGTACAATCACTTGCCAGATACTCCCTCCGTAAAGAAATATAAGAGTGTTTAGATCACTGAAATAGTGATCTAAACACTCTTATATTTATTTACAGAGGGAGTAGCTCACAAGAGCAGCTGGAGGCACCTGCAGCCACAAATCGGTGCTGTGCTCCTCTCTCGACATATAGGCAAGGCGATCTGCAGTTCTATTCTGCAAACGACCAACAAGACGTACCACAAGCTCCCTTTCTCTCACCAACTCCTTAATCTCCATTACAAGGTGACCTACAATTGATTTGTCTGTCTCTGGACTTTCCACAGCTTTTACCAAAGAAGCACAGTCGGTTTGAACAATCAGTGGCAAAGTTGTAAGCTGCAGTGCCGCACTGATGCCCTCCCGAGCTGCCACACATTCAGCTTCCAGAGCACTTGAGCAGTGTTGTATAAACCAGCATGCCGAAAATATGTGTTCACCCCTACTATTCCTGGCTACCATTGCAGCACCAGCCGTATGAGTATTCGCATCAAATGAGCCATCCAGCGACACAGCAAGCCACCCCTCTGGTGGAGGTGGCCATGGGATCGACTCCTGCTCTCTTGCCGCATGTTGCGGCCGAGCCACCAAACCATCAGGTCCAGCTACCCCCTTCTCATAACCCATGTCAAATCTTATTTGGTTCAGAGATGCCATATAGCTCTGCAAGAACCCTCTTGTGGCCTCAACCGGCGCTACATTCTTGTCATGCAGGGCATCATTGCGCAATTGCCAGTTCCTCCATATGATCATCAAGATTTTTGCCCGGTCCTCCTCCTGAAGGGTAACTAGCAGATCAAAGAGCCATTCATGGCCTGTGTTTCTAATCACCTCCTTTGCTGGGATGTTCCAGACTTCCCCCATAGCATCCCAAACAGTGCTGGAGGTAGGGCACGCCACAACAGCATGAAAGCTGTCTTCTATTCCTCGACAGCACCTGGGACATTCATCCGGCACTCCCAAATGTTTAGACTTCATCACTTGTCGTGTGGGTAACCCATCCTTCAATAATTTCCATGCACAAATCTTCAATTTCTGTGGTACCGGGATTTTCCAAAACATCCTCCAGACTGGTCGGTCTCCCTCTGGTCTCGTACTAGACGAGACACCCCCCTGATTCTGGATAACCTCTGTGACCGCAAGGTGGTATGCACTTCTAACCGAGAACCGGCCGTCCTTCTCCATATGCCACGCCAGAAAATCCTCATCCATTCTACGAGATACCTTAATTTTCACAATCTCCTACACATTTGCTCGTATCATTAATTCATTAAGGCGAGCCTCATTCCACGACCCATCTGGTAAGAGGAAATCGTCAACACGACTGTACCTGCAGGTTCCCCACTCCCCCAACAGCTTTCGAGTGCCCCCACGGGGTATCCAAGGATCCCTCCATACCTTGACTTTCTTTCCATTGCCCACCCTCCATATTATTCCTTTTTTTAAGAGCTCCAGTCCGTGTTCAATGCCTCTCCAGACTGGAGATGCATTTCCCGCGAATACAGTGTCAATCAGGTTGCCATATCTATAGTACCTTGCTTTCAATAGCCTTGCACATAGACTCTCCGGTCTATCAATTAGTCGCCATGCTTGACGAGCTAATAGAGCTTGGTTAAAAAGTCTCATGTCACGGAACCCTAGGCCGCCTTGATTCTTTGGGCATAATAATTTTTCCCATGCAATCCAGTGCGTCCTACATTTTCCTTTCTCTGATCCCCACCAATAGCTCCTTATCATTTGAGTTAGTTCATCACAAGTCACTGACGGCAATCTGAAAACACTCATCATGTATGTCGGTATTGCCTGTGCAATTGACTTAATTAGTGTCTCCTTTGCCCCACTTGAAGCCTGCTTTTCACCCAAGTCAAAAAACCTCCTGCTCAAGCTTGCCTAAAGGGATTGAAATTTTCCCCTATTCATTCAGCCTTCAGGTGCCGGCAGGCCCAAATAACGGTCCTCAAAATGTTCACTCAGCACACCAAGTATGTGTTTGATCCTTCGCCGTTTTCCATGTGGGCATACATTCGCAAACGTGATGTTGTATTTCGAAGGGTTTATCAACTGCCCTGTTGCCGAAGAGTACTGGTCTAAAATGTCCTTCACCATCATAGCCTGCTCCTCTGTTGCCTGGAAAAATAAGAGTGTGTCGTCTACAAAGAGTAGGTGCGATATAGCCGGCGCCGTTCTACGGATCACCACCGGCCTCAAAACTCTGGTTGCTACTGCGTCCTGTATCAAACTCGACAACGAGTCAGTGACAAATAGGAAAAGGAACGGTGACAGGGGGTCACCTTGCCGTAAACCTCGCGATGGTGAAAATTGATCCAGAAGCTTTCCATTAAAATTCACTCGGAAGCAGAATGTAGTCACACATTGCATGATCCATTGGACCCATTTAAAAGAGAAACCCATCTTCATCATTGCACTCTCCAAGAAGCTCCAATCTACCCTGTCGTAGGCTTTCGAAAGATCATGTTTATAAGCACAATTGTTTACCTCCGGGTTGCGTTCTTGCTGGATATAATGCATCACTTCAAAGGCCACAATTGCGTTATCCGAGATCAAACGCCCAGGCACAAAGGCACTTTGGCTCTCGGAAGTAATTTCATCAAGTACTGTCCTCAGCCTATTAAACATACATTTTGAGACAATCTTGTAGATCACATTACATAGTGATATAGGCCTGAAATCCTTCAAACTTTCCGGTTCACCTTTCTTTGGGATTAGTACAATACTTGTTTCGTTTACTCCCTCTGGCGTCACCCCATCTCTGAAAAATTGTTGCACTACTGCCACAATTTCCAGTTTAACAATAGCCCAGTTCCTTTGGTAGAACCGAGCCGGAAGACCATCCGGCCCTGGAGCTTTTAAGGGCCCCACTTGGAACAAGGCACCACCTATTTCTTGCTCTGAAAAATCGTTTGTAAGCATATCATTCATCGCCTCCGTGACTCGACCTTCCAGTAACTCCAAAATAGGTCCCGGACTCAAAGTTGGGTCTTTTGTGTATATCTCCTGGAAGTAAGATGAGGCCATCCTCTCCATATCAGTGGGTACTGTGCACCACGTCCCATCCTCCTTCAACAACTTTCTTATGAGATTCTTCCTTGCACGCCATACTGCTCTTCTCTGAAAATACCGAGTGTTTCTATCCCCTCCCGTAGCCAGTCGATTCGAGATCTTTGTAGCCACATCATTTCTTCACGATAGAGTAACTCATCCATCCTTTCCATCTTCTGTTTGATAGTCGCCATGTCCACGTCCATGCGGTTCAAAGCCGCAAGTTCATCTCTCAACTTCTCCAGTTCGCGCTGAACATGGCCAAACTTATGTTTACTCCACTCATGTAAGTCGGCAATAACCTGTCCGAGGAATTTTGCGACCACGCCAGATCTCCAACTGATTTTGCCTTCTCCCAAGAGTTATTGATAATCTCTGGAAGTGCAGGCTCCCTCTCCCACATTATCTCATACCTTCGTGATTTACTTCTTGGTCTCGGGTCTGGTTGTTGCAACCGTAACAGAAGTGGACAGTGGTCCGACCTCGACGACGTGAGGTGTTGTAGCTCTGCATTTGGAAACCGTGCCATCCATTCGTCATCCGCACAAACCTGATCCAGTCTAACCCGTACATTATGGTCTCCCTGCTGATGGTTATCGTAAGTATGGGAAGCCAGTAAATCCGATATCCCTTAGCTCACACACTGCCAAGACGTCTCTAAACGCCGCCATTTGCGCCTCTTGCCGGTCTCTCATCGAGCAATGTTCATACTGCCATAATGCCTTGTAATAATCCCCAATGACCATCCATGGCAGCGGGGAGCTAGCCTTCAAATTAGTTAACAAGCTCCACATCAAGTGACGATTCTCAACCCGCGGTTCTCCGTACACAAAGGTGGCGCGCCATGGCGGATCGTTTTGCTGCTCCCTGGTACACACGTCAATATATCTGTTACTTTTCCCAAGAATCTCTACATGAAGGGCCTCATGCCAGTATAGAGCCAGCCCCCCACTTCTTCGGTCACTTCCCACTCCTTCAAATCCCCTAAGTCCCAATCTCCATCTCAGCTTCTCCATCTTCTCCTCCGTTTGCCTAGTTTCACAAAGAAAAACGAGGCTGGAGTTGTTTGACTGGCAAAGAGCCAGTAGTTCCCGAACTGTCCGGCGGTTCCCCCCACCCCGGAAGTTCCAAGCTAAGGTACACATTAGGCCTGGCGGTCCTTCTTATTGGAGGCCGCCAATGTTGCCCAAGTCCATATTTTGTGTTTCGTCCACCTTGTGTCTCTTACTCTCCGATGATGCACTCCGCTCCTCGTCCCCATCTCCACCTTTTCCATCCAACATTCCTGTATTTTCCACATCCTCCCCCTTTCCACTGGTTAACAGTAGTTGTTGCCCTATATTCACATCGTTGTTCGTGAGCTCTAGCCTTCTCTTGCTGCTACCTGTTGAATTTGTACCACCATTATTGAGTTTAGTCGGGCTTGACGCGGTACTCTTCAAGTCATCATCTCTACTATCCTCTGTCCGGGTAGCAGCACCTCGCCGCCCCACACCACCCGCACCTCTGCCACGACCACTTTGTCCACCCCTTTGTCCCTCACCTCCAAAACTCTGCCATTGTTCATCTCTTCTGAATTCAGCCGCTATTAGCGAGGGGAGGTAAACAATTACACTTGTATCATGAATTCCGTTTCCATGCTCCTTTGCCACATGGCCTACAAAACAGCATACACCACTGAAGCAAGGCATCTTCTCATAAACAAAATCAAAGTAGACTTTCTTTTGTCTAAGAGTTAAACTTGCACATCTCATCAGAGGGTACCGCACATCCAGTGTCACCCTCACCCGTATTCCTCCACCCTGCCCTCTCATAGATCTTTCATCCACATGCTCAACAACACTTGCTTTCCTTGCCAATTGGGAAGCAATACTTCCTGATCGCATTTTCTCCTTTAACCCCATGACCCGTACCCAAGTTTGATAGGTGTTCAATTCAATCTCCTCAGGATCAGACCACCCATCATAGGTAGCCATCAGGACCGGACAATTTCTGAAAATCCATGGACCATCCTTCATCACCCGTTCCCAATCTGCAAGACATGACATCTGGACTGTAAATAAGTTGTCCTCAATTGCTCTAAACTCCACTTCTTGCGCCAAATTCCACGCAGATCTCATGGTTCCGTAGAACGCGCTGTGACTGAATTTACGTGTTGTATGAACCCTAGCCAGGGCCATGAACTCCGCATCCTTCTCCAATTCTTCCAGATCCTCAAGGATTACATCTTCTTCCTCCTCTGGTCTCAGGTTCAGATGCCTGAATTTGTCATCCAGATCACTGGCCTTGGGCGCACTGCCACCACCGGCCGGCCCCCGGCTGCCTCTCTCCCTTTGTTCCCCGTTAACCCCTCCTTCCACCCTGCACTCCCCTTCCGCCGAACCTCTCCACCCTCCGCTTCAACCGCTGGCGCCGATGAGTTTCGCTCGCCATCACCGCTGACCACCGTGCTTTCTGTGTCTCCGCCCCTTGGCTTAGCTGTGTCGTCCCAGACTCTCCGAGATAGCAACCGGAGATGGGATCCAATCTGCCCTAGGAGAGGTCGTCAAGTCGCCGCTACAATCGCCCACGCAGTCGCCTAGGAGATAGGAAACCCTTACGGGTACGAGACGTCATGTGGACCGTTGGTTCATAACACTGCAGGGGTACGTATTGATGCAATTGAAAGTCATGGCCACTAGCATTGCTTTGTTTCAACAGATTACACATTGCTGGGGAAAAGGCTGCGCGAGATATATACTGCAAGTCATGCACACGTAACTGGTGAGAACTGAGAAAGGCAGCATGGCATCCTCGTTGGCGAGGTGAGCGTGTTGTCTGTGTCTTCCGGATCGGAATGGACATATTATGCAACGTTGTGATGGAAGATTTAGTGCACGGATCGACCCATTTGACATGTCGTCGTCGAGATTGTGCACCTTTCTCTTTAGGTACGTGCACTAAATCTTCCGTCCAACGTGTGCTCCAGATCCGCGCGTGTACGGTGGCGACTTATCCACTACTAGTAGCTTTTGCAGGAGTGGCTTGGACGAAGCCGTCCACCGCTTTCCGCGGCCAAGGCCAAGGCCACAGGTGAACGAGGCAGGTGTTTCAACTCGTAGGGAGTTACTTTCGCAAGGCACCTCGCTTGTACTGCTGAAAAGTGAAGTAAATTTGGCTAAGATAAGAGCATTTACAACTGAACATAGCAAATATGACCCTTAAACGCCCGCGGACACGCCTGGTCAGTGACCGGGCGCAGGGCGAAATTGGGCCTAGGGCAACTGGGGCTATAGCCCCAGGCGTGGCCCAAGTAGCACCTATTAGCAAGAGTGTTTTTTTCAAGAATTTTAGACTTGGTAAAGGACCAGCCCCAGACGTGTAAACCCAGCCCGAGCCAGCCCAGACTTAGGGAAACGTTTCCCCACGGTGCGCCGGCCGAATCATTGGGCCGGTCGCACCGCTCGCTGCGAGACTCGCTACATCTACAAGTACGCCCACCACCGAACGTTATCTTATCTTCTCAGGAACAACGCCGTCCGCTTATATCGCATCTCCCCATTTTCTTCCTCTCTCTGTAGATGCTCGCGCCTTCCCACCGCCGACTGGTTGTGCCGCCAGCCATGACCACCGCGCATCCCCCTCCGGCGACTTGCTATGCCGCTAGCCATGGCCACCGCGCCTTCCCACCGTGGCTGCCCCCACCCCGCCCCCTCATTCCCCACCAGCGAGCAGTGCTGCAAACCAATCCCCACCAGTGCTGCCGATGGCGACGACAAGTGATGGAGAGCCGCGGCGGCCGGCGTTGGAGCGTTGCAACCACGGCGAGAAGTGATAGAGAACGGGCCTTTCTTTTCTTGGAAGCAGCCCCAGTTTTTGCTGCCAACGCCCTTGCCTTTTGCTGGAACTAGTGTAAGATTTTGCTACCACCATGTTTGCTTTTTGATGGAACCAATCCAAAATTTTGCTGCCATGTCATTTGCTTTTTCGTACAACCAGTGTACAATTTTGCTACCACCATCTTCATTTTTTGGTGGAACCAATCAATTATTTTGCTGCCATCATGTTCGTTTTTTTATGGAACCAACCCAAATTTTTGCTACCATGTCATTTGCTTTTGGTACAACCAATGTACAATTTTGCTACCACCATCTTTGGTTTTTGCTGGAACCAACCAAATTTTTTGCTACCATGTTTTTTTGATGGAACGAATGCATCACTTTTTTGCTACCACCGTTTGAGTTTTTGCTACAACCAATATTCTCAATTGCTACATCCTTTTTTTTCGAAACGGAGGCAAAAGATTTGCCTCATTCATTAAATAAGAGAGAAGTGTTTTAGAGTGTTACAAATGACCCATATGCCCGGCATGGCAACTACTCGCGCACAAGAATACACCCCAGTTTTTTAGCTCCCGCGAGAACCCAAAGCTTGACGTCGTTGATGATAGCACGGAGAAGGACCGGAGGCGGTGCGCTCTTGTGTCGGAAGACCCGAGCATTACGCTCGTTCCAGATCATCCAAGAGACTAGCATTGTAAGTGAGGCCAAGGCTCGTCGGTTTGGGTTTTGCTTGGTTGGCTACATCCATTTTACATGACACACATCACGGCGTCATGTAATTTGCTGGAACCAGCAAAAAATTGTTCGAAGCGGCATGCTTTTTTGTTTGAACCATCGTTTCTTTTTGGTGGAACTAGCTAATTTGTTCGCTACAAACGACTGCTGAAGTTTTTCTGCTGCTGAGATTTTTGGTGGAACCATCATTATTTTTGCTGGAACCGGCAAGTCTTTTTGCTTCAACCCTCCTGTATTCGAGTTGCAGCCATGGCGAGCAGAGGCAGCCGAGGCAAGTGCCGGGCACGAGCGACAGGCGAGCGGCAGGCAAGCGCGGGTGATGGGCGCGGTGGCAAGGGTGGCAAGCAACCTCGGGAAGACGAGGACAAGTGCGGGCCGCCAGCGAGCCCACGGGATCTGGCATGTGCGCACGCTGCCTTTTTTCTTGTTTTCTTGTGCGTGTTTGACTTTTCAAACAAAGCAATCAGACGGTTGGAAAAGTATGTATCGGATGGCTGGGGCTTGACCGGCACAACTGTTCGGCCGGTGCGCCGGCACCTATCAGCGCCCCCAGACTTAGCAATTCATCTCGACGGATGGCTGTCGTAGCTGGCCCAACTAAACTCACCTAAGTGTACTTAGGGGAAAATATCAGGTGATACGGGCCATCACATGATCCCATGCTACTGGACTATGTGGTGCCTTGGATCTACATGCAAGGGACAGGATCAACTCACTTATTATTTACACATGCCCCCTTGGTATATTTGCATCTGCCCCCCCCTTAAGAACAGGCTGTCTTTTGTAAAACCACAACAGATTTATGCATCAGTTTTACCAACAAGGACGAACACTATCGTCCCAGCTGATCTTATCTGAATCAAACCAAGATGGGTGAATTGATCAAACTAAATCCACATCATTTAGACCTTCATTTGTTACTTTAGATGTGATGAATCAACACAAAAATGAAACGTTGCCCAGCTGAAACAATAAGCAACAACACAATACATGCTAAAATTCAGTACATTTAAAGTAAGCTCTCATCAGTACAGCAAGCAACAACTTAAAACATTGGTATCTTTCAGCCTTCAGGTCGCCATCATTTTTTTCATAATGAATACATTGGCATGTGATCAACAGGAACCCATTTTCCATTCCTGTATTCACATCTAAAATACCGACGATCAAAATATTTAGCGGAAATCTTGACAAAAAATTCATCTCCAAAAACAATAGTACAAGCTGGCAAATGGTGTGGGATGGCAAATTGCCAAAAGTCATTCATAGCATCAAAAGATCGCTGGAATATAAGCATTTAAACAAATAAAGTTGCATCATATGCTGCCATCTTGGTCTAGGAATTAACATGATCTTAATATACATATATTTACAGGCGTACTATTTAGTTCACTAATTTACATAATTAAACCAAACAGGCTTCACTACAGAGCGCTTGGTGGGTCCATATTCTCCTTGTATGCCATCCTATGCTGGGCACAAATGCACACCTACATGAAAACATCAAGAATTAGAACAACCTAAAAAAATCACTCAAAAGATCGTACACCATTAAATATGTGAAACTGTAAACACTTCTGTGATGCCAAATAACCTGCATGTCTGTTGCGCCATCTAATTCTCCTGATCATTTTTGTTGTTTCTTGACCTATAAAATCATGTAAAAAAAAATCATTTGTTACACTAAGAGATCATGACATGTTCACAAGTCACAACCAGTTGAGTTATATTCACCTCTTTTTCTTTTTTCCACTTGTTGCTGGCTGAAAACCCTGCTTCATCTTTGTGCCACTTCCTTTAGTGTGTGCTATAGCTGGTGGGTGGATATTTATCTCTCTTGGAATTGATACACCAATAAATGACTCAAATTCCTGGATCTTTGTCTGTCCATTGCTTGTTCCCATATGCAAAACATGGTCAACAACATTTGCAATACCCTTATGCAAATATTGCATCTTCTCCTCACAATTCTTGGCAGCCATCATGCCCATATTGAATTTGGTGCATGTCTCGGAGTACAATCGGTTAATGTTGGGTGGAAGAGATTTAGTTGTCCCTTCAAGTGTATTGCCATTTGAATCAAGTACTACCGTCTTTGTAGCTAGTTTTGTCCACCTATGAAGAATATAATGACTTGGGATCTCCTTGAATTTCTCTCTCTTGAGGACAATGATGATGTGGGAACAGGGTATACCAATAGATTCAAACAATTTACAAGAACAATGTGCAACCTTGGTTGTGGTGCTGTAGAGCACCTCTCTAACTTTGCCACTTAAGTCTGAAATACAAGTGATTTGTACCTCACCAACTTGTTGTATTGATAGTACATCACGCCTATCCCTTGCGGCAATCACCTCATCCTGAAATAGTAGGAAGATAGTATGAGTATAGACATGCCTAGCATGACTCTCAATACTCCAAGTAGTCTCTAGCAGCGGTAGTGTATGAATTGTGCTATTGTCATCCTCCAATTCCTTTTGTCGTTGTTCTTCAATGGCACTTTCAAATCTTATCCAAAACTCAAGCAAAGAGAGTCGCCGGTTGAGAAAGTGACCAAAGAAAGCATTCTCACTCTCAGATCTCGATGTAGTCCGCAATAACCCACCAAGAAATACGCCTTTGAAGTATGCAGGTATCCACAAGTGACGAATTCCGAACTTGCCAGCCAGCCATATGTTGCTTTCTAATTCATAATGTGAAATTATTGTGGACCATTTTTCCTCAAATTCTTCCGGAGTCTCTGAACCCCAAACACATGCACTAAATTGCCTGCGGAAATCTTCATCATTGAATAAATCATGACCAACATTCTGACGGAGTTTATAGAGAATGTGCCACATGCAAAGTCTATGTACGGTTTGAGGAAAGACTTCTTTGATTGCAGCTTTCATGCTCTGATCCTCATCGGTAATGATAAGTTTAGGTGCAACACCTCCCATTGCCTTGAAAAAGGTCTTGAACAACCATTTGTACGACCAAACCTTCTCATGGCATACAAATGCAGCACCAAATGTAACACATGCCTTGTGATGGTTCACACCAGTGAAAGGGGCAAAAACTAGGTTGTACTGATTGGTACTATAAGTGGAGTCAAAAGACATTACCTCGCCAAATAGTGCATAGTTTTTTCTGCAGGCACCATCAGCCCAGAATATGTGTGTTAACTTCTTCTCATCATCTTGTTCATAATCAAAGAAGAAAGTTGGATTGATCCTTTGTTTACTTCGCATAGCATCAATAATTGTTTGTGCATCCGCATCTTTAATTATCTCACTGATATCACGACAATAATTTTGTAAATCACACTTAGTGCAACCAATATTTTCTGGTCCACCCTTTTGTGCAGTCATGAAGTGATATGTTTGGCAAGGGCCCATCAATGCTTTGCGACATGTGAAAAATGTGCTCCTCAATTCACTAGTGACTTCCCTGTTTGATCTAAGGAATTGTTTCTTACTTGGTGAGACAAGCTGATGCGTATGTTCATGGACGAATCGGGCGACCTCATACTTGCCATCTTCTCTTATCTTCAAGCTAATCATAGCCTCACAGCCACACCTAGTTAGCTTAACTTTCCTCCTGGGCTTCTTCACATGATCATTCAGTATATATTTCTCCTCCCTCCATCCTTGTCTTGCACAAACAAAACGTTTCCACACTGGTACACCACCATCCCCCTTATGTTGTGTAAATCTGCGGACTGAGAACCCAACCTCATGAGCATACCGTGTGTAGAACATCTCACCAGCCTCCCATTTATCAAAGACCATGCCAATTGCCGGCTCCAAGCTTTCATCACACTCAGGCACGTATATTGAACCCTACACAATTACATTAGAACTATCATTTGCAAATTAAATTTGGCACTTCGATATTGAAAATGAAACAATACTTACACAGATCGGCATGCTACTTGTTTTCCTGGGTGTACTGTAACTATCTCCACCACATGAAGCCAACTGCTTTGCATCCTTCCAAAAGAAGAAATATATATAAATGATATGGTACAAAAAGACTCAATTATTTGATTCACCAAATTATATACCGTGAAACTGCTATTGGCATCATCTTCAAGTGCAATTGGAGTAGTCGATCCTACACTCTGACCAAAGCTCTCCATCGGCTCCATTAATGACTGTTTGGTGCATACGAAATAGGTAAACATTTGTTTTGATTCCTGGTAGCAGTACTGGAACATGCAAAAAAGTGAAGCTTAACTATGCCACCAGTTGGCTATAACAAGCATCTGACGCAACATACAACAGCGGCATACACATTTCAACAAGTACATAGATTTCCAATACTCGGAGGTCCCAGCCTGACCTAGAGTTCTACTGGGATTTCTGTTAGTCAAACATTATTGAGCCTCATTTGGCATGAATTTTAGTAAATTACTCTAAATGCTCACTTACGCTAGGCTGTACATGAGGTTTTCAACTACTGTATGTAAGAAATATTCTATGACACTTCTTTATAAGAAGATTACGTGTATATACAATTCAGATTAATTGTCAATATTGGAACACTGCTATATCTCATAACTGAAGTAGAAGATGTTGTAACCAATGACTAAACAAGAACATCACTATGTTGCAGTATTCTTCTAAATCTTCAAAGATTAAAATACTGATGCATATCTCAGCTCCGAATTGAATTTAACATCTGTTTCGGCAGAAATGCGGGACACATAATTTTTATAACTAGAATTAATAATACATACAACTGTATCTGCATGATTTTTCCACTTCCTTCATTTGTTGACATACAATTGAACAGTTGCCTGAGAGTTGTGACACTCCACCCCTGTCTAGAAGTAACCCATGACTCACAAAAGGAAATGGCCAAACAAAGAGGCCCCTTCTTGTGTGCCTATATGTTGTATTTCCTACTGATAATACTTTTGCACATCAACACTTATTGAGAGTCTTTCATACAAGGTTTCCTATCATTAAGGGCTACATTGTGGATAACAATTCAAAAGCCAATCTTATATTCTCAAAAAAAAAAGATGTACGGACGAACACTGAAGTTGCTGCTGCCACATCTCTGTACGTAGCTGCGGACTGCTACTGCCTGCTGTTACATCTTCCTTACTACAGTTTAACTGTCCTAATAGGATGAAATTTTGGTTTCAATTCTATATGGATACCCATATATACATCCATTAGTTAATGAGATTAGAGGATGAACTAACCATATAGAGATCTGCTCCTCCAATATGAGTTGCACTTACTGACGAACGAGCCACGGGCAAGCATGGATTACAACTCTGGGCTGGTCCAGAACTACCAATGTAAGCATCACCACAGTTGGACACAGATTGAGGTCCGACCGCCGCGATATGTACCGGCAGATCGAGCTCAGCTGTAGGCGGTGATTGGACATGCGCCATCGTTGCCGGCGAGACGTGTCCCGTGGTATGCCACTCGAGTGGCTCGGATAGGAACCGCCCGAACGAAACAGACTCTCGCAGTGCCGACATCCAATTCTAGAACCAAAGAATCAAAATCAGGAATGCAAGCACCAGAAAAGGGTAAGATACTGACGAGAAAGGAGGTGTTGCCTCTTACCTGATCGTCGTTGGGCAAGGTCTCCGTCTCCCGCAACTTAGTCGGCTCTAGCTGCAGCGACGAGAGGTTCGTCTCCGCTCCCATGGCGATGTCAGCAGCTCGTACCGGATCTGAGCAAATGATTCGGCGCACGCGCGACAGCTCTCTAGATTGCTCTGGATTGGGGCGAGCAACAGCGGATGGGGCATGCTCTGTGGTGGCCGGCGGCGATAGGATATGACCTAGGCGGCGGCAGTGGGGAAAAGATCGTATTGAAGAACAGGAGAGCGGTGTGCACTTCGGCTGAATCACGGAATAACCTAGGGTGTCTTTTGCATAAATTGCAATGCGAACTGAGCCTGCTCCATCCCGTCCCTCTAGTACAGATCGAACGGCACACAAGGTCTCGTATCAGGGGATCATGCCACAGTCGGTATCACCAGATATGCACTCCTGTACTTAGCCCAACTCACCGTTCCATCTCTTTGTACGGTTGCCAAAAAAACTCCAATCATCTCGATTGTCTCCCCGTTCGCAGATTCCCTTTGCGCCGCCGTCGTTAGCGTAGAAGCCCTCGTTCGCACGCCGTGTCATCCTCCTCTATTCCCCTGGACAGATCGGACCTCCAGACGGGGCGGCTGGCGCTCGTACAATCTCACCTGGAGCAGCCACCTCAACTTTACTGTTCTGCTCGATTGACACCTGTTCTGCTTCAACTCCTACTAAATTACAGTGCGTGCACAACCTTTTGGATCGGTAATTCTAGTTTGTAGTATCATCTAAAATTTAGTTCCCTAGTTTCTCTGTGTCAGTCAAAAATTAACGAGTTAATGATGTCAATTGTATTACTTTAGTCAATTTTCTTTAGTTAATAAGTTCTCAAAATTTCCATGAAGTTAACTTAACCTATGTCCATATTCACTATAAAGAACTTAGGTCGATACCTGGTGTCCTGATTTTACATACTCACTTTTATGTTTATACTACAGATCCTTCTATGATTGCTAATGAAGAAACGATGGGCTCAAATGAATAAAGTCTTCACTAATTTGGTATCAACTTTCGCCACACTACGTTAAATTGTTCATATGTTTTCACCGAATTTTCTCTTGTGATAAGAATGAATTTCATTTTTCATTATATTGTGATTATTTGGTGTATTTCTGAAACACGTTGGTGCGTGTGATTTTAGACGTTATTTATAGCCGCTTAGTTTTAGCCCTAGGCGTTGAAAAATCCTGGCTCTGCCTCTGACCGGGCGTGTCCGTTTTGAGCGCTCATTTATCCGTCCACGAAGTCATAGTTCTCATTTTTCTCCTTATATGTCCGGTCACTTGCACATGATTGACGGAGGCGAAGAGAGAGAAATGAAAGAATAAATAAAGAAAGAGAAAAGGTGGTCCGGAGTGAGGCCGTGTCCTACGTGGCGGAGTGCCCGGGCGCGCCCGGTTGCGTCCGCGAGCCCTCATATCCTCCCCATACTTGAGATGGATATGAGAATTTGCGGACAGTCCGGGCGTATAGGAATGATATAAGGCGTCCGGTTGGTCACGTTTTTCCTCTCTCTTCTGTCCGGTCACTGACTGGATGCGTCCGCGACCTACTTGTGCCACGAGACGGTGCGGCCGACGCACATGGCGAGCTTAACTAAGCAAATTAATCCAGTGGCATTTGCCTGACTTGCGCCTGAATTAATTCCACTGGGAACAGAAAGGAGCAGCCGAGCCCAGGAGAGAAAGTCATTTACTGTCTGCCCAAAGCTTATCCTCAATCTTGTCCACTGGCAGGTACGTGTTTCTTTAATTTTCATCGCCTTGGTTATATTCTTTTTTCCTTTTGTGAATATCAAAAAAAAAAAAACGGAGGCAAAAGATTTGCCTCATCCATTAATTAAGAAGAAGAGAGTTGTCCAGTTAATTAATGGAAAACCGGACGGAAACCAATACAAACAAATCACATGCGGACTACTCCCAAAGTCTAAAACCCCAAGATCGCACTGTCGACCCTACAGACATATCCAACAAGCAACAGACCCAAGCCCACACGCATCTACATCGCAAAGGAATCCCCAAAAAGAATACCTCGGACGTAGACAAATGACCCCCCAAAAACCACGATGATAAGGGCATCTCCAGCCGTTGGCCCCCCAGGGGGCGTCAAAAAGCGCCGTCTGGGGGTGAGCCGGCGCAAAAAATGTCCCTGGGGGCGAGTTGGCCCCCAGCCGTCGGCCCCCAGGGCCGCCCCTAGGCGCGTATTAAAAAAAAAAGATGAGACGTTCAGCGAAGTTATGATAAAAACTAGTTAAATTTTGGCTAAACATGGCAAATTTCGTCTAAACATGACAAATTTCGGCGAAATTCACCATTTTCATGACATTAACCTAATCTAAAAAAGAAAGGGGCTGAAGTCGTCGCCGCCATCGTCGTCGTCGGCGGCCTTCTCCTCCTTGATGCGGGCGCCCCTGCTGGACCCGGCGTCGCCATGGCGGACTGGCGGCGGCGCGTCGTCGTCGCTGTCGCGTAGGACGACGACCCCGTCTTCATCGCGGCCGCGTCGGCGCTCTTCGAAGCAGCGCAGGGCGGCGCGCTGGCGCTCCTTCACCTTCTCCCGGCGCGCCTTCTCCATCCAATGGAGTCCTAGCACGCCCATTCTAGGGCCGCGTCGTCGTCGCCGAACTCCGCCTTCATCGGCGCAAGCCCCGGCTCCGTCTTCACCGGCGCCAGCCCCGGCTCCGTCTTTGGCTTGATGAAGCGCGGAGGAGCCGACGAGGACGAGGCGCGGGCCGCCCTCGTTGATGACGATGCCAGCGCTGCGAGTGTGCCGGCCGAGCGGCCACTCCGCCGCGGGCTCGGCCTTGACGCCGAGCAGGGCCGGAGTGCCGGAGGAGTGCGACGAGGATCGGGAGGAAGAAGAGGAGGAGGAGGACCCGAACCTCCTTGGCGCCCATGGCCCGACGCGCCGGTGCTGCGCCGGGGGGTACGCCAACGGCGGGTCGTTGCCGCCCTCGAGGTACGTGAGCACGCCCTCGAGTGTGCGGCCGGGGACGCCCCACCAGAGGTGGCGCCCCTCGCTGTTCTGCCGGCCGCCGACCACCGGCGCGCCGTTGGTGGACGCCAATCGCTGTTGCTGGCGGCGCTCGAAATACGCCGCCCAGGCCGCGTGGTTGTCGGCGGCGTACTGGGGGAGAGAGAGTTGGGCGGTGAGGGACGCGCGCACGATCTCGACCTCCTCGGCGAAGTACTTCGGCTTCGCCACGGCGTCGGGCAACGGGGGAATGGGTACTCCCCCGGCGCTGAGCCTCCACCCCGATGGCCCAGCGCGCATGGCCGGCGGCGCCGGGATGTTCGCCTGGAACAGGAGCTAGGACTCCTGTTCACGGAGCAAACGGCGGCCGAAGCCGTTGGCCGCCGCCTCGTCTCCGGGGAAGCGTTCTGCCATGGTGACGGCGGGTCGGGGTGGGCTCGGGAGAGGTAGAGGGAGGGGCCGGAGGGCGGCGCTCGGGAGAGGCAGGGAGAGGGAGGGGTTGGACGGCGGTGAGGGGGGACTGGTCTGGGCACAGGCGAGTGGAGGCCACTGGCTTTTATAGCCGGGCCGCCCGGGCGAGTGGAGGCGTCGGCGCGCCGCCCCGTGAAGCGCCGCCCGTGAGGAATCAATGGCAAGGCTGACCGGCGGCAGCCTTGCCATTGATTCCCCGTGGGAACCGAGGCCGTTGGGGGAAGACGAGGTGCCGAGTTGCTGACGCGGCTGGCCCGCGTCTTTTTCGCGCCAAAACAGCTCGCCCCGGCGCCCCCGGGCGCCCCCCAGCGCGCCGGGTTCGGGCTGGGTCCGCCGGCGCTGTTTTTGGCCCAAGCCGGCGAAAATCGGGCTCCTGGGGGCGCGACTGGGCCGTTTTTTCGGCGCCGGCGCGAAAAAATCGCCTGGGGAGGCCTTCCCGGGGGCGCGGCTGGAGATGCCCTAAGCTAAACCATGAGGACGACCCATAAGACCAAGGAGCAACCATTAAGCAGCCGCAGACGCCTTCCCTAATGCATCACTCTTCTTGTTTTTATTTTTAAGAGACTTCTCCACCTTTTTGATCTTGACTTTGTTAAACTTTTCGGTCAGGATGCATGCAACCGCTTTACCAGACCCAGGGCTAGACGCCTCCAAGCTAGAGAGCAAGCTGCAAAGCTCTTTTGCAAAGAGAGCATCGGAACAAGGTGCCAACGTATTTGTCCCAACTACATCTCCACCTAGGGGCACCACGTGCCCAATGGTCACAGGCGAGCGAGTGACCGGGGCATCTAAACCTGCACACACCACAACGGTTAGTATGTCATATGACATATGCTAGTCCTGTATATTCACCAGATCACCTATGAGTGAATTTCGGTGGCTAATTGTACGGTCTGTGGTGCTTTTGATACCAACTGTTCTGCTTTTACCCTCAAAACTACCCGCGCTCAGGTTGACGGCCAAGTTTTGAACCTCATCGACATTTGTTGTGATGTGATGAGCTTGCTTGACTCTTCTAAAAGGCACATCTCGTACTAGTAATGGCAAACATTTTCTTGAGTCCTCTTCTTCCCCTGGGTTTTGAGATTCTCGGTTCTTGTAAGTAGCCGAATGATAGTTTCTTCTATTTCACCTGAGGTAAATCTTTTTTCAAACGCAAAGATTCAGTTACACATGGCCCTGGAGGCGATTTTGCTTCTCGATTTGGCTCAGGAGCATAGAGAACTCTCCCATGATGAAGCTGACATCCGGAGAAGGCTAAAAGGCTGATTTATTCACTTCAAACAGTGGCCTAGTACAAAGAAACATAGACCAGTTTCCATCTGACGACCATGCCACGTCAATGACATGAACCAAGATGGTGGCTAATGTTGTAAATCAGCTATTGTTTCGTAGGTTTTTCTGACGAACATGAACATAATAAAAGATGATCTTCAAAAAAACCTACGAAAGTTAGTGTTGTAAATCCGCAAGTGTTTTTTTTAGTTCTTTTATTATTTTTTACATGCATGATTATTCGTCATCTGTTTCTGTGACAACAACGTTTCTACCTGCTGAACTAAGCTTATTTGGATCTTTTTCCATGGCCTAGTTAAATAAGTAATGTCCTACCCTGCTTTCCTCTAATGATCATTTGTGTGTTTTCTCCTCCTTTTGCTAATTGCCACTTGTTGTGATGGCTGCTTGACTCTTCTAAAAGGCATCTCTTGTACTACTCATACCACTACTTGAACCGTAGTAGTACTAGTCCTCAATAACTGACCAACCAAATTTTGGTTACCAAATCATACAAGTCCGAAGTGCTCCAGCAGCAAAGCAAGCATAGTGCACTGCAGTTGGGGATAGGGTAACATGCCGTGCATATACTTTACCGAAGCAGTAGAACATCCTTTGTGCTCATGTTCCAGACAGTCACGTTGCTGTCAACTGTTCGTTGCTAGTTGGACCATACTTTGTGTTCGGTGCTCTAACACGTCTGTACTGTAAGTCACTTGTAGTACCTGCGTGTACTGTGATGAGAGCCTGTGGCTGGACATGGTTAATTACGGACGGAGTCCAGTTTGACACGCATGTACCTCTGTACTTACATAGGACAGGAAACAGCCTAGTGTCGAGATTTCGACGGGAAAATTTTCCCCTCGTAGCAGACAACTTTGTTGGAGTATCGATCATTTCTTGTGTGGGCAACCTGCTGTTTCAGGCTTTGAGATTTGCTTCACGCCAAAACTCCACCAAGCGCCACCACGTCCACGTTCGGTAACAAACATGATCATTACAGAATCCAGATATGGTGATGCCAGGAGTAAAGCAGGGAACACTAACCTTTAGCGCCCAAAGCCAGCCAGAGCGCACCATCGCAACGTACGTGGATGTGCGATTTGTGGTGTGCAGTGCACTGCGAATCCATCACACACACACACACACACACACACACACACACACACACACACAACACACAACACGATACATCCATGGCAAAAGCAGAGAGAAACACCATCCATCCGCCCAAAGAGACCGAATGTGCGCATGCCAGTATGCCACGGACCAACAAACTCTTCAATATCTTAACATCTAAGCCTTCATCCATGGCTTATTCTGCATGCAGAATCAGATTCGATAGATCAATCTGAGATGCCGACTAAGCATGCAGAGTATAATAACAACACTGCAGATGGGTTCTGATTTGCATGGCCCAGCCAAAAAACTGCGAGATATCTCGAGTCTTTGGGACTTTGACTGCGGTAAAGGCCAGTGTCACGTGGAAGCTTCCATGCGTGGGTCTGCAGGTGACGAGCCACCGGCCGTTTGGCAGCACCCGGATGACCGGACGTGTTTATCTGTCATCCAGAGGACTTTGCGAGCAAGTCTCGTAACGCCGAGTGGCGATCGCTGTCGCCCGAGATCGGATGCCTTGGTCGGAAATGGTTCCACTTTAGGTCCTTCCATTTACTTTCTTTTCTTTTCTCTTTCTCTTTTGAGAGGCAGGAAGGGAAGATGGGTTGCATCCATCTGTCATTATAGTATATATAGAAAATGTGGGTGTGACTTAATGAGTGAGTGACGGCGATGGCGATGGCGACTACATTCGTGTAGAAAAGAGGAGGAGGGCCCGGGCTGCACGATGGCACCGTCCATGGGGAAAGATAAGAGCTTGATAGCCCCCATCACTGGTTTGGTATGTTATCGCTGCTCTCAGCCTTGAGTGATGGGGATCGCCTCATGCTTGATGCCTGGACTATTGATGCCTCATGCTTGATGTAGTAACCCATCATTCATTCATGCAAGGGCCATACAAAATCATTTCAAATTTGAGCTACATGTAAAATCAATCCAAAGTTGAGCCACAAAGATGGCATGTGCTCAAAACTGAAGCCACTCCTTAGCTTGCTTGTCTTACTTAGACTGTCTAACTCAAAGCGTGCTTTATCCTACTAGGGAAGCCCTTGCAGCATTAACCTTGTCTGACATGCATGCATAGCTCTCTTAATTTATATGGAATAATCCTCTGAGGTAGCTTTGTAGGGGTGGTGCTCACCTGGAGCTCCATGTGGATATAAAATGCCTCCTAATTGCACCGCACTTGCTTAACTGGCTGATTGAATTAGGTTCTTTGTAATACTAAAACAAATACTAGTTGTTCAGTAATGCCAACTCAGTTGACCTCTCATCAGATTTTTCTGAGCCAATTCTTAATCAGCAGAATTATTCTTAGGATGGAGAGCAACTAAGTATGCATGCATGATCAGCTTATCTTAGTTTACGAACTTGTTGATGCATCACGTAGTATTTGTTTTAGGAGAAGCAACGAATAATTAAGGATGTGCTCAAACTAAAGGAAGCATCGGCGAAAGCCACCAGGGCCTGTTGAACTGGAATGTACGGAGGGGAACCAGATTAAGCTTTAATTTGGTGGTTAGCGGTTCGCCCCTCAGCTTTGTAGATAACTAATCCTTGTTTAAGCTTGAGAGTGTGCTCGCAAACCTTTTGCCAATAATAGTGCGTCAGTCATTTAAACGCATGAACGTATCACCTTTCCCCACTATTGAAATGGAGCAAGTACGTGCATAAGCAATTACTTGCTTCTTTTCAGTCCGAGGCATGTTTTCAGTACCATGCTAGCTGTCATCGGTTTGTATTTTATCTCACTCTAGCATATGATTTTGGTTTAATCATGTGAACGTGTGTTAGTTTTATATCTTTGTTAGATTATTTGTTTGTTTAGAGACCAAAGTAAGGGGCAAGCAGGCCACAACATCATCAAATCTAGGATAATCCTATAAAATGAGGTCTTATGCTCATATGATTACGAACAAAAAATAAAACTTGTAGTTTGACTCTTACGCAAATAACTCGTACAAAGGAATTTATGGGTAGAACGACCTTCCCATTTGTTGTTGATAGGCCTTTCCACTCGGTTGGCCAGACCATCTCCCATGCTAAAGTTTTCTCAAAAGAAAAACTCCCAAGTGAAAGGGATTATATGCGATGATTTTTTTTTTCAAAATGGTTTATTAAAGGCCCCATTTTTCTTAGAAGGCGGATAAATTATCTTACTTTTAATAAAGCGTTTCTCAAAATAAAAATTAGGTTATGCATTTACTTCCTAAAACGACGACCGTAAAAACCACCCACGCTGTGGCGCTTTCGATTTACCTTCTTTCCAAGTGTGATGTGATTGTCAATTTGTTTTTCTTCATCAATTTGATTATGCTACATTTCCCGTGAAGCAGGGGCGGCGCTAGGGGTATTCTTGGGTCTTCATGTGAATACTCATGATTTTTACAAAACATTGTTGATTTTGGCAAAAGAATGACAATTTTCGAAAAACAGTAATGATTTTGGCAAAATGAATACACATGAATACCCAGTTGCAAATTCCTGGAGCCGCCACTGCCGTGAAGTGGTACGATTTTGGACCGTGCACATGGATGGAACAGTGAAATGGATTACTGCTGGTTCTGCTCACATAAACCCTATCAATCCTCTTATTCTTCTTGATAACTTTGTTGATAGACCTCCTTCCTCCTTTGGACGCCCGCACGCTGCATGTGTGGCTTTCGATCAATTTATATTTCCCATCAGAGCTGGACTGCTATTCCCTCCGTTCCTAAATGTAAGTCTTTGTAGAGATTTCATTATAAACCACATACGGATGTATATAGATGCATTTTAAGTTTAGATTCATTCATTTTACTTTGTATGTAGTCTACCTAGTGGAATTTCTACAAAGATTTACATTTAGAAACAGAGGGTAAAGTTAATTTTCTTCGCGTCCATCTACATCTTGGCGGATATGCACCTGATCTCGTGCACGCAATTTGGACCGTGCGCCCGCGCCGTAGTGAAATGGATTACTACCGCCGCTGCTAGCTCCTTCACGTTGCTGCCATCGTCCGTACGCGCGGACTGTGGCGCTGTCACTGTCAGTGTCCCGGGACGGCGCCCTCCGGCCGGCGCCGCTGGTATTTCTGTCGACGCTCGACAGAACAGCGACGGAAAGAGACCTGTGTATACGGATCAGCGACGACGGCGTCCAGCTCCATGTGCCGGCGGAGCGTCGTGGGGTCTTAGTGAGCGGAGTATATCGTGTTTCACTCTACAGTTGCACGGAGGGGAAAACTGCGCCAGGTTTATGACGAACAGGACAGTCTGAAGCGCAGAAACATACAGGTAGCGTGTATGGCGTTGTCGTCGGCGGCAAGCTGAGCGTGGGTGTCTCTTTCCGTGGCTTCATGATCGGTATATACATGGACAGATTAGTAATACCACCGTAGCGAGCCAAGTCTACCGACCGTGTACATTTCGCTGGTTCAGTAGTCATTTGAACTTTGTGGAACGTGCAGGTACGGTCGACTGGTCCAACGTCAAAAGCACCATCTAAATTAACTACTACACGCGCTCAGGTCAACGGCCAAGTCTTGAACCTAGTTCCAAATGGACAGAACTAATAATAGTGAGCATTTTCGCGAGTCCTCTTCCTCCTCGTGGTCTTGAGATTTTCTGTGCTCGTACGTAACTGTAACTGCGATTCATACTTCTTCTATTTCAGATGAGCTATATATATGACACGGTCGCATATCACGAACGCACGTAAGCTCGGGAGGAGCGCTCTGTGTGCCGAAGTCACACATCAATGGAGCGAGCCGCCTTGACGCCAGTGACGGGTACGCTCCACCGTAGTAGTGCACGATTCCGGCCCCCACGAAGGCGACAAGCCTAGCTAGATCGCCTAGGCCGGCGGTGGTGGGGGTGGCGGGTGATCGACGACGTGCGCTTCGGCCGATATGGCCCCTTCCGGATGGATGCATCACCTACGCCGGGGATGCCTGATCGACCAGCGGATGTACCTATCCCGCGCCACTGCCCTGTTCGTTGCACTTCGCTCCCGCCGTCGCTCTCACACGGAATGCAGTGCAGCACACACCACCACAACCGATAGGACACACAACAACCGTTAATCTTTCTTATTTCAAATTGAAATATTCATTAACTGTGATCTACACTTGGTAGGATGTGTACATCCCCACATTTGCATATACCATATCCAGACGGCCACAGGCACAAAAGGGCTACGCAAGTACTGAACCATTCAAGCAGAAAACCATACATACTAGTATATTTCTCAAAGGAGTGGATGGAGGTGGTTGTGGACTTGTGCCGTCGCCATAACAGTGCTCCTATGATTCTGCATGGTTAGTGGAGTGCTAATTAATCTCTGCTCTACCAGTGTTTAGTGCTCATAATTGAAGCCTAGGGCAGCTAGCCCCCTATTAGCCTCGAGCAAATCAAGATTTAAGAAATACCCACGGACAGAGACTGCCTAGCTAGATAGCTAGGTAGCTCCATCACTCCATGGCACAAACAGTGCGATTAACCATTAGACTGCCCAGCTAGCTTGGTTAGGTAGCTCCATGCTGACACTAGCTATTTGACAGTGTGAGTAACCATTAGGATTTGTCACATCTTGTCTTGCAAGAGGCTATCCACGAATTCAAGGGTGTAGTATGGGGCAGCCTTTACAAATTTAGGTGCATGTGGGCAGAGCAGAGTAGGGAGAAAACGATGAGGGGAATTCAAACCTGATCTGAGCTCAATTGATCTTTGGAATCCCAGTGGCAATGAGATGTAGTTTTTGCTCATCCCAATTAAAGAAGAGGCAACAACTGGTTCGGACTTGGGACAATGACAGAAAGTGGTTAAACGACGACACTAACACAAAAGCATGCACACACTCATGTGAACTCCAAATCAAATTCATAGATTGGAGCTAGTAGCATACTGCCATATAAAGTTTACATGCAACTAACCATTTATATAGTACTTGAAGATGACCTCAAGTATTAATTATAATCAGTACAAGTTCCACTGCATGGCAGGTATATATTGAGATTCTGCTGACGGCCAGAGCAAAGTACAACATATGCTTGTAGACGTAATATGCTAGATAGCTACGGAATATCTGTTCCGGAATCTGAAAATGTTCTCTTGGCTTCATGTCTGAGCCAACAGAGATGCTACAAGTGTCACATGAGATTTTCGGTCTTTGCATTTCAGATAAACAATCTCTGTCGAATCATTTTTCGCAGCACAAAATTTTATCCGCGGTCGTATATGCACGGAAAGAAAAAAACAGCAGGCATGTGTGTGTGTGTGTGTGTGTGTGTGTGTGTGTGTGTGTGTGTGCGCGCAGAAAAACAGGGCAAGAGCAATCCTTTCCTAATCATTGTCTGGCCAATTATTTTCTACTTTTGTCACCCCATTACCACTACATGATATGAATATAAGGTTCATTTGTCCACATGAGCTGTTGATTATTCACTTCAAACAGTGACCTAGTGCAAAGCAACATAGAGCAGTTTCCATCTGGATAACCATGCCATGCCAATGACATGAACCAAGATTCACCAAATCAGCTAGTGCCTGTAGGTCAAGTTTTCTTCCAAGCCTCACCAAACCAGCTATCATGCAACATTGCTTGTGGGGGCGATGGTTCAGTTCATCACTCCATGACACTAACAGTGTGATTTAAAAAGTGGCCCCGGACAAGGACTCCCTAGCTAGCTATATATGTAGCTCCATCACTCCATGACACTAACAGTGTGATTAAACATTAGCATTTGTCACATCTTGTCTTTCAAGAGGCTCTTCTTGAATTCAAGGGCGTAGTGGTAGCCTTTGCAAATTTAGGTGCGTGTGGCCAGGGGTAATATGCATGCAGCTACTGAAACTGTGCAACAGAGTAGGGATAAAACAATGAGAGGAATTCAAACTTGATAGGTGAGTTGATCCGTGGAATGTTAGTGGTATTGACATGTGCTAGTTTGCTCGTCTCAAAGAAAAGGGCAGCTACTAGTTGGGCAAGGACATAAAGTGGTCAAACAACAATACTAGAACAAAGCATCCATGCCCATGTGAACTTCAAATGAAATTTATAGGATGCAAGTAGCATACTGCCTTGCAAAATACTCATATAATTAACCACTTATATACTCCTTGAATATGACCTCAAGTACTAATTATAATCAGTCCAAGTTCTACTCCATGACAGGTATACGTTTCTGATTCTGCTCATGTCAAACTGAAAGCAATACTACAGAGTCCGGCCAGAGCAAAGTACAGTACAACATAGATACTTGTAGAAGTACTCCCTCCGTTCCTAAATATTTGTCTTTTTAGAGATTTTCAAATAATTACCACATACAGATGTATATAGACATATTTTAGATTGTAGATTCACCCATTTTGCTCCGTATGTAGTCATTTGTTGAAATCTCTAGAAAGACAAATATTTAGAAACGGAGGGAGTAGTAGGCTAGATAGCTACATAGTATCTGTGCCTGAAGCTGAAAATGTTCCCAGGCGTCCCGTAAGATTTCATACCTTTGCATATCAGATAAACGATCTCTCTCCAATAATTTTCATTTTTAGGAATTTACTTATTCGTAACACATGGGCAGAAAATATGGACGACACTCGGCATGACTGCGTGTGTATCATGAGACAAAACAGGAAAAGCAGAGGAAAATCAATCCTTTCCTGACCATCATGTGTGTCGCCTTTTTTCGAACTTTTCCAACTCATTAGCACTGTATTTTAGCTCTATGTTAGCATTTTTACTTTTTGAGACTTGGAGACTTTGGTGAACTATTTGCTTATTAATAAAATGGCCACATGCATCAATTTGATGCATAGGCCGGGGGATAACCTCCTTTACTAAAAAATAGCATTTTATGATACTATGATATGAATATAAGGTTAGGTGTTCACATGAACTGCTGATTTATTCACTTCAAACAGTGGCCTAGCACAAAGAAACATAGGCCAGTTTCCACAGCAAATGACATGAAGCGACCATGGTGGCATGGTCATTGGACTTGGCAGTAGCGGCGACGGTTCAGTTCATGGCCACTTTTCAGTATTTGTCTAGCTAATCATGTGGATAGAATCTTTTTTGTTACGGGTTCATATGGATAGAATCTTTTTTTTTACGGGTGCATATGAATAGAATCGGAAACACCTACTCGGCAAAATGAACGGCATGGCTGTGTGAGATTCGAGAGA
Source organism: Triticum dicoccoides (assembly GCF_002162155.2). Lineage (NCBI taxonomy): Eukaryota > Viridiplantae > Streptophyta > Magnoliopsida > Poales > Poaceae > Triticum > Triticum dicoccoides. The sequence goes on along the minus strand of NC_041383.1, from coordinate 796,393,600 downwards.
CAAAGTGGAAAAGCAGGGTAAAATCAACCATTTCCTGACCACCATGTCTGGCACCTTTTTAAAAACTTTTCCATCTCATTAGCATTGTATGATATATGAATATAAGGTTTATTATTCGCATGAAGTGCTGATTCATTCACTGAAAATAGTGGCCTACTAGAAACAAACATAGACCAGTTTCCATTTCGGTGACGATGCCACGACAAATGTCATGAAACAAGATGGATAGTGGCATGGTCATTTGGACTTGCTCAGGGCAAGTATTATGAAGCATTCCTATTTCCTAGTACTAGTAGTTGGGTCGACGGTTCAGTTCATGGCCACTTTCATTAACTGTATAACTAATCATACAGATAGAATCAGATCGAAAATGGAAGTACAGAGTTGAAAACTGTCTGCGAACCAAGATACCTACTACTCGGCAAAACTGAAACATATTTTCTTCAGAAAAACACTACGAATCCCCGAGGGCCATTTCTGGCGCACTTCAGCATGCTACCGTTTTGTCAGCAACCAGCTACTAGCCCAGCCGTGCTTATCATGACACTCTGGGGGTGAAGAAATCAATCAAGAAATCCACTGGCATGCAGATCGCTCTCGCCGAGATTGCATGCGTTTGTCAGAAAGAAGCAGAACCACTTTAGATCCTTCCTATATCTTTCTTAATCCTTCTTTTTGTCTTTTCAGAGGCATGAAGCGGGATGGGCTGGTGGCCGGTGCACCCATGATCCATCGACTTAGTATAAATATAGGAAATGTGGACGCGGATTAATCAGCGAGCAAGTGTAAAGAGGAGCAAGTGTAAACAGGGTTTGCCGTGCGTTCCTCACATTTTTTTAGAAAAGGAGGAATATCCCCGGCCTCTGCATCTGGACAATGCATATGTCCATATTATTAATTATTAACACAAGACCTTACAAAGTCGTATAACAGTACGACCAAATCCATCGTCTAAACAACAACTGTCGCTACTCCTATTCAGTTGAAGAAGGGGCGCTGATAGTCAGGGCCTAATACCAAACAGACCTCGCAGCCAAACCTAACATCTAAGAACTGAGGTCCCAACCAGAACGCCTGCCGGGTATGAGCACCCACCAGTCCGGCGTGCTCCTCAACCAGGACGCCTGCCGGGTATGAGGCCGCCGCAGCCACCTGCCACAAATCCATCTTCAGAGCTGTACTACTGCGTCGACCTTGCCCGGTCTAGCTGCCGCTGACGCCACCACGACGCCAGACAGCGTCGACCTTCATTTTAATTAGTTTACCCACATTTGATGCTTGATTAATTAGTTTACCCAATCAACCAATCATTGAGCGTTTGTATCATGTACTGTCCCTGTTAATTAATCTTTGTGGTTCACCCAATCGAGTCGAGCCCCACAGAGAGCCTCGGTTGGTTTCGTTTGTCTCTGCTTGCTGAGCTCTTTTATGGTACCCCGCGTCAAATATTAGCCATCCATTCTTGAAATCTAATGATGACGATCGATCTGTACTGCTCCAATTTGCCAATAGAATCACGAGCGGTATAGCTTGCACCGCTTCTCTCCCGTCCTTCAGTATACAAATCGCGAGGGCATTTTGGGAGTAAAAAGTTTCAGTCCACCCGTCTCGCCCTCCGGGGACTGGTCCGCCATGACGAGGCCGGCTGGGCCGGCAAGGTGCAGCACCTTTGAACCGACTTTTACGCCTTCCGGACATCCGATGCCTCCCGGCGCATGCTGCTCTCCAACGACGGCGGCCGGCCATGCCAGGCAGGCGAGACCATGGCAGCTGGCTGCGGGCTGCCCCGGCCTGCCCTCTCGGATCACGTTGTCCGCGGACGGTGGCAAGGCGACCCGAGGCTGCGGGACTGCTTGTGCGCAGCAGGCGGGAGCGAACGAGCAGCTACTGCGGTGCTGCGTGGCGTGCACGGCGGCTGTTACTGCGGGCGTGGAGCACGAATGGGCACGCGCGTGGCTGGGTGTGTGTGCATGCGAGACGAGCTCCAGTGACTCATCCATGGCGGACAGGGCGCCGGCTTGAGCGAGACCACGCTACTGTAGATGAAAATGACGGGAACGAATAAGACGAGCTCGAGGGGAGGTCATGGTCGAGGACGACGGCTCGGGGGCACCTCCGTCCAGCAACCGAAGCAGGAGGTCGAAGGAGACTATGGAGGAGTCGTGGGACATGGCGGCGGGGCTTGCCGTCTTGGTTTCCCATCGCCAATATCCGCTGACACGGTCAACTCGCTAAGGTTCCCATGACAGAAAATCTATGTCTATCCTACCCTCAGGAAATCAGCGGTCAGATTTTAATATACCGCTTCCTCCCCTGTTAGCGTTATAGGGTACCGTAAAAACTCTCCTGCTTGTCAGTTAATTGGAAGCTAAAGAGCCTAATGCAACTCACCATTAGTAATGTTAACTGGCATGATCTTGTATGTTGTATCTAGTTCAGCAACATTTCTAGTATCTGCTAAAACGCGGCTTATTTTTTGAATCTTTTGCATGGCCAAGTTAAACAAATAATATACCGGGTATTCTACTTCCTTGTCATGAATCATGATCAACTGTGTGTTTTCTCGTCCTTTTTGCTTTTTTTATTTAGAAAAGGAGGTTAAACCCCCAGCCTCTGCATCAATCGATGCAATGCAGATTGCCACTTTTTGAGATGGTTTGCTGCTTGACTCTTGTAAAAGGCATCTCTTGTAGTACTCATACCACCAGTTGACCCGTACTAGTAGCACCCCATATTAGCAGTGCTAGTCCTCATTAGCTAACCAAATCATACACGACCGCACCGCAGTGCTCCACTAGCAAGCTGAGTGCCCAGCAGTTGAGGCGGGTAGCACATGCCGTGTATATTACTTCACCGAAGAAGCAGCAGATCATAATGTCTGTTCATGTTCCATACTTACAATGCATCCAAGGTTGGATCGCCGGCCAGGTGCTCTGAAACAAACACGTCCCTACTGTATGTTATCTTGTACCTGTGTCTGTGTGTACTGTCAGTCTGTGGCTGGACATGAATAATTTCGTACTCACGGAGAACTTTGTTGGGGTATGGATCATTTCTTTGTGGGGGCAACAGTTTCAGTTTCAGGCTTTGAGATTTGCTTCACGCCAACTCCGGCAAGCGCCACCACCAACAAACCTGATGATTAGAGTACGTACGTAGTGCCCGATCGCAATCCAACACCATTCGATCGATCTGCATCCCGTTGCAGAATCCGGATGTGGTGATGGCACTAGTAAAGCAGGGGATGTCCAATGATTAGTTGATCGCCCGAAGCCAGCCAGCACCAACGCAGACGCACATGTGTGGTTTCGCTGGCAAAAGCTTCCTTCCGTCCGTCCGCCCAAAGAGACCATACATGCCACTCACCGGTATTTTGACCTCCAGGCTGCCTCCATGCTCATCAATTCCCCTTACCAATCATAGATGCACCATGCATTACTCGGCGTGCATGCATGCATGCAGAATGGGATTCGATCGAGAGTCTTGTATCTGAGATGCCGACTTGGCTTGGCACGCAGATACATCTGTTTCTTTTGATTGAAAAATACTCCGTATAATATAGCACCCCGAATCGGATCTGATTTTTATGACCCCACAGAAAAATTGCAAGACCCCTCGAGTCTCTGAGACTTTGACTATCGTAAAGGCTAGGCACACATAGAAGCTTCGTTGCGTCAGTCCACCGGTGACGAGCCATCGGCCGTTTGGCAGTACCTAGATAGCCGGCCGTGTTTATCTACCATCACGAGACTTTGCCAGCAAGTCTCGTAAAGCCCCCCAATTCGAAAAAAAAGCCTCGTGAAGCCGATCGCTTTTGCCAAGATCGCATGCCTTCATCAGAAATGGTTCCACTTTAGAACCTTCCTGTTCCTTTATTCTCTTTTCAGAGGTAGGAAGGGGCGATGGGGGATGTATCTGGTGCACCCGGAGAATTGGTGCTACCGGTGCACCGGTTGCCATTGCAGATTCGAAAATGTATGAAAAAAATTTATTGCATTGACACAACATCAATGTATGTTGTCACAAAAACTCAAATAAAAATTCAAAACATTACTTAAGATACAAAAATGATAAATTCGACACTGAATAGTACATAACACAAGTTGGGCTTCAGCTTTGGCCCATTAGCATATTGACGTAAAATTTGTCATTTTTGTATCTTGAGCATTGTTTTGAATTTTGATGCAAAATTTTATAACATACATTGATGTTGTGTCGATGCATTAATTTTTTCGGATTTTTTTGAACATTTTTTAATGTGCAACGGGTTCCGGTGCACCGGTAGCACCAATTGACCCGGTGCACCAGATACATTCCTGGGGCGATGAGGTGCATCCATCATCATGGTTTATATAGAAAATGTGGATGTGGATTAATGAGTGAGTGGCGACGATGGTTACGATGACTACATTCGTTTAAAGAAGAGAGAAAGAGGAAGATGGTGGAAAGAGGAGGGCCAGGGCTGCACGATGGCACCGTCCATGGGGAAAGATAAGAGCTTGATAGCCCCC
>NC_041383.1:796382778-796388806 GCF_002162155.2 Triticum dicoccoides | reverse complement strand
ATATATGCAATTGGTTTGGTACGTTATTGCTGCTCTCTGCCATGAGTGATGGGAATCGGCCAATACTTGATGCATGAACTCTAGAGGACCCATCTTTCATTGATGCAAGCACCAGGGAAAACCATTCCAAATTTGAGCTACAAAGATGGTCTGCAAAATTGAAGCACTCCTTAGCTTACTTATCTTACTCAAAGTATGTGTTAGACCGTCTAACTCAGAGTGTGCTTTATGCTTACTAGGGAAGCTATTGCAACATTAACCTTGTCTGGTGTGTGGTTCTCTTAATTAATACTACCTCTGATCGGAAATAAGTGATGTTGTTTTAGTTCAAATTTAAACTAAAACATCGTCACTTGTTCTCGAACGAAGGGAGTATTGATTAATCCCCCGAGGTAGCCTTGCAGGGCGTGGTGCTCACCTGGAGCTCCATGTGGATATGAAATGCCTCCTAATTACACTGGACTTGCTTAACTGCCTGATTAGGTTACGTTCTTTGTAGTACTTAAAAAATAATAGCTGTTCAGTCAAGCCAATTTAGTTGACCTCTCATCAGATTTTCGAAACCAATTCTTAACTAGCTTATTATTAGTTAGTTCCAACTAAACAATCATCGGATGGAGAGCAACTAAGTATACATGCATGATCAACTTAATTATCTTGGTTTATGTACTTGTTGATGCATCACGTAGTATTTGTTTTAGGAGAAGCAAAGGAATAAAGTTGTGCTTAAACTATAGGGAGCATCGGAGACCAGATTAAGCTTTAATTTGGCGGTTAGCAGTTCGCGCCTCAGCTTTGTAATGAATTAATCCTTGTTTAAGCTTTAGAGTGTGCTAGACACACATGTTGCCAATAATAGTGCTTCAGTCTTTTAAACACATAAACGCACCGTCACCCGTAAAAGAAACACATAAACGCACCGCCTTTCCCCACTTTTGAAATGGAGCAAGAACGTACATAAGCAATTACTTGTTTCTTGTCATTACCAATCTACTCCCTCCGTTCCAAATTACTTGTCTTGAATTTGTCTAGATACGGATGTATCTAGACTTATTTTAATACTAGATACATCCGTATCTAGATAAATCTAAGACAATTAATTTAGAATGGAGGGAGTAGCTATCATTGGTTTGTATTTTACCTCACTACCATACGATTTTAGTTTGATCATGCAAATGCGTGTTAGTCTTACATCTCTATTGGATTAGAACAAAGTAAGGGGCAAGTAGGCCACACCAACGTTAAATCTAGGACAATCTTATAAAATATGGTCTTATACACATAGTGATTGTGATTTGCGAATAACGAATAAAAAATTTAGTTCGACCCAAATGAAATTACTAGTGCGAAGGAATTTACGGGTAGAACAAACGGCGCACACTTTCTGCTTTGTTGTCCATCATCCTTTCCACTCAAGTGACTGGACCATCTCCCTTGCTAAAAGAAACATATGCCATGATTTTTTTTCCAAATGGTTTATTAAAGGCCCCATTTTTCTTACAAGCCGGATGAATTATCTTATTTTTAATAAGTTGTTTTAAAATAAATATTAGCTTATGCGTTTATGGTACTTCCTACACCGGTGACCATAAAAACAAATTGCGCGCTGTCGCCCTTTAGATGTTGTTTTCCAGCCAAGTGTTATTGCTAATCTCTTTTTGTTCATCAATTTGATTAGGCCGAGGGGTATCCATCCCGAGTTTATGCTGCATTTCCCGTGAAGTGGTAGGATTTGGTCATTTGGACCGTGCACATGCCACAATGAATTGGAGTACTAGTTGCTCACCTAAACTGGTTCAATTATCTTGTTGTTGATAACTTTTTTTCTTTGCGAAATGTTCTGGATAACTTTGTTGATAAACTTGAGGGACAAAATGCACATCCACGCTGCATATGCCGCTTTCGATGGATTTATTTCCCATCAGAGCTTGGCTGCGATATTAGTTAATTTATTTGCGCCCGTCTACGTCTGGTGATGGAGGAGGTTATCGCCGCAGATATGCACCTGATCTCGTGCTACCATCGTCCGTACGTGCGGACTGTGACGCCGCTCCGGGACAGCGACCGCCGGCCGGCGCCGCTGGTATTTGTGTCGACGCTCGACATGACAGGGAGGGAAAGAGAGCTACGTACCGATTAGCGACGACGGCGTCGGGGTCGCCGTTGGAGTGACCGGAGCATTATCATATGGCGTTTCATTCTGCAGTTGCACGCAGCGAAAAACTGCGCCAGATTTATAACGCACAGGACGGTCGAAAAGAACAGGTGGCTAGCGTCAGTGGCGGAGCCAGGAATTTGGTGTTGGGTATTCATTGTAATTTTTTTTTTGCAATGCAATGTAAATGTATACTAAATCACTAAGCTCCCTGGGGTAGAAAGCCCCAGGAGCGATTCAGCTAAATCTACTCTTTCACACCTCTTTTTTCTTTTGCACTGTGAAACTTCCTTTGGAGAGGATCGAACCAATTTGAGAAATCGTACTCTTCTCAATAATCCTGTACAAAAATTCATATGTAGGATAACTGGTGGAAAAACAGGCTTCCGTCCAGCCCCATAAGTCGCGAAGCTGTAGGAACCGCGACTAATGGGACCTTTAGTCGCGGTTCTGGAGGTGAACCGCGACCAAAGGCCTGGGCCCAGGGCGCTCGGTGGCCAGCTGGCGCACGTGAGGGACTTTAGTCGCGGTTGGCCAGGACAACCGCGACTAAAGGCCTTCGGGCACCTTTAGTCACGGTTTGCCAGGCCAACCGCAACTAAAGCCCCTCCCCTATATATACCCATCCAGCAGCCAACACTTAGCCATTTGGAGCCATTCTCTTCACAAGTGGGTGTAGGTTTGCTTTTGGTTCCTCTTATGCACATAAGGTGTTTGATGAAATGCCCCAAGAGTATGAAACAAACATGACATGAAGTGTTGGAGCCACACTCCTCGATCGCGGTTAGCAACTTGATGAACCTTTGATGTGTCATTGATAAAATATGCATGTGTGCAGTTCATTGTTTAATTTGTATTGTTTGTAGCTAGTTAGTTTAACAAATGCATGATGGTTAATTATATATTTTATATTATAATAATGCAGATGAATCGGCAATGGATGTACGGTAACCGACTCTCCGGCGAGTTCACTACGGGTTTGAAAGATTTCCTCGTAGTGGCTAATGCGAACAAGCAGGGGGGGTTTTGTTATCTGTCCATGTGTTATCTGTAAGAATCAGAAGGGTTACTCTTCCTCAAGAGATGTTCACATGCATCTGCTTCGGCACGGTTTCATGCCAAGCTATAATTGTTGGACCAAGCATGGAGAAAGAGGGGTTATAATGGAAGAAGATGAAGAAGGGGATGATTTCATCGATGAAAGCTATCTTGCTCATTTCGGTGATACTTTCATGGAGGATGCTGAAGGTGAAGGGGAAGGTGAAGAAGAGGCACGTGATGATCCCGTTGATGATCTTGGTCGGACCATTGCTGATGCACGGAGACGCTGCGAAACTGAAAAGGAGAGGGAGAATTTGGATCGCATGTTAGAGGATCACAGAAAGGCGCTGTACCCCGGATGCGATGATGGTCTGAAAAAGCTGGGCTGCACACTGGATTTGCTGAAATGGAAGGCAGAGGCAGGTGTAGCTGACTCGGCATTTGAAAACTTGCTGAAAATGTTGAAGAATATGTTTCCAAAGGATAACGAGTTGCCCGCCAGTACGTACGAAGCAAAGAAGGTTGTCTGCCCTCTAGGTTTAGAGGTTCTGAAGATACATGCATGCATCAACGACTGCATCCTCTACCGCGGTGAATACGAGAATTTGAATGAATGCCCGGTATGCACTGCATTGCGTTATAAGATCAGAGGCGAATACCCTGGTGACGATGTTGAGGGCCAGAAACCCAGGAAGAGGGTTCCCGCCAAGGTGATGTGGTATGCTCCTATAATACCACGGTTGAAACGTCTGTTCAGGAACAAAGAGCATGCCAAGTTGTTGCGATGGCACAAAGAGGACCGTAAGTCGGACGGGGAGTTGAGACACACCGCAGATGGAACGCAATGGAGAAAGATCGACAGATGGTTCAAAGATTTTGCAGCTGACGCAAGGAACATAAGATTTGCTCTAAGTACGGATGGCATGAATCCTTTTGGCGAGCAGAGCTCCAGCCATAGCACCTGGCCCGTGACTCTATGCATCTACAACCTTCCTCCTTGGTTGTGCATGAAGCGGAAGTTCATTATGATGCCAGTGCTCATCCAAGGTCCGAAGCAACCCGGCAACGACATCGATGTGTACCTAAGGCCATTAGTTGATGAACTTTTACAGCTGTGGGGTGGTGTCCGTGTGTGGGATGAGCATAAACAAGAGGAATTTGACCTACGAGCGTTGCTTTTCGTAACCATCAATGATTGGCCTGCTCTTAGTAACCTTTCGGGACTGTCAAATAAGGGATACAATGCATGCACGCACTGCTTACATGAGACTGAAAGTGTACATTTGCCAAATTGTAAGAAGAACGTGTACCTTGGGCATCGTCGATTTCTTCCGAAAATTCATCCAGTAAGAAAGAAAGGCAAGCATTACAACGGCAAGGCAGATCACCGGCCGAAGCCTGCGGAACGCACTGGTGCTGAGGTATTTGATATGGTCAAGGATTTGAAAGTCATCTTTGGAAAGGGTCCTGGCGGACAATCAGTTCCGAAGGGAGCTGGCGGGCACGCAGCCATGTGGAAGAAGAAATCTATATTCTGGGAGCTAGAATATTGGAAAGTCCTGGATGTCCGCTCTGCAATCGACGTGATGCACGTTACGAAGAATATTTGCGTGAACCTCCTAAGCTTCTTGGGCGTGTATGGGAAGAAAAATGATACAAAGGAAGCACGGCAGGACCAGCAACATTTGAAAGACCCTGATGACCGGCATCCGGAATGGTTTCAAGGTCGTGCCAGCTACGCTCTGACCAAAGAAGAGAAGGTCATCTTTTTTGAATGCCTGAGCAGTATGAAGGTCCCGTCTGGATTCTCGTCCAATATAAAGGGAATAATAAACATGGCGGAGAAAAAGTTCCAAAACCTGAAGTCTCACGACTGCCACGTGATTATGACGCAATTGCTTCCGATTGCTTTGAGGGGGCTCCTGCCGGAAAATGTTCGAGTAGCCATTGTGAAGCTATGTGCATTCCTCAATGCAATCTCTCAGAAGGTAATCAATCCAAAAGTTCTACCACGGTTACAGAACGATGTGATCCATTGTCTTGTCAGTTTCGAGTTGGTGTTCCCGCCATCCTTCTTCAATATTATGACGCACCTCCTGGTTCACCTAGTCGAAGAGATTTTCGTTCTCGGTCCTGTATTTCTACACAATATGTTCCCCTTCGAGAGGTTCATGGGAGTATTAAAGAAATATGTTCGTAACCGTGCTAGGCCAGAAGGAAGCATCGCCAAGGGCTATGGAAATGAGGAGGTAATTGAGTTTTGTGTTGACTTTGTTCCTGACCTTAAGCCGATTGGTCTTCCTTGATCGCGGCACGAGGGGAGACTAAGTGGAAAAGGCACGATCGGAAGCAAATCAACGATATGTATGGACGGCCATTCTCTGACTGAAGCACACCACACTGTACTGACCAATTCCAGCTTGGTGGCTCCGTACTTTGAGAAACACAAGAATATTTTACGCTCGGACAACCCGGGGAAGCCTGAATCCTGGATTAGGAAGGCCCACATGGAGACTTTCGGCAGTTGGTTGAGAAAACATTTAATGAATGACAATGATGTTGTAGATCAGCTGTACATGTTGGCCAAGACACCATCTTCGACTATAACGACTTTCCAAGGGTACGAGATAAATGGGAATACATTTTACACGATCGCCCAAGATAAAAAGAGCACCAACCAAAACAGTGGTGTCCGCTTTGATGCAGCAACCGAGAATGGGCAAAAGGTCACATATTATGGTTACATAGAGGAGATATGGGAACTTGACTATGGACCCTCCTTTAAGGTCCCTTTGTTCCGGTGCAAATGGTTCAAGCTAACAGGAGGTGGGG
>NC_041383.1:796376948-796381173 GCF_002162155.2 Triticum dicoccoides | reverse complement strand
CGCCCTCGCCCACCGCGCTGCTCATCCGGGCCGCCGACCGTCCGTCCCGGCCGCCGTGCTGCTCATCCAGGCCGCCGCCTGTCCGACCCCGGCCGCCGCGCTGCTCATCCGGGCCGCCGCCCGTCTGTCCCGCTGCTCATCCAGGCCGCCGCCCGTCCGTCCCCGGCGGGACGACGTGTACGCGCAGGCGTGGGAGCCCGCTGCCAGCTACGCCCGCGAGACGGAGCGCCTCTCCGCCAAGGAGTCCCTCCTCGCCGTGAGCTTCTCCCACCTCGTCCCCTGTTCCCCTTCTTTGCAGGACGAATGGATAGTTGGCTACAGCCGGCAAAAAAAATTGAAAACACAAACAATTTTCTGAAACTCCGGAACAAAATTTGAAAATACGAACAAATTTGTGAAAATCGAACATTTTTTGAAAATATGAACATTTTTGAAAAATAGAACATTTTTTAAAAGGAGAACATTTTTTAAAAAGAAAAAGAAAAAGAACAATAAACAAAAAAAGAAAAGAAAAACGAAACAGAAAAAGAAAGGAAAAGAAATGAAAATAAAAAAAGGGTTGGGAATCCTCGTAGGTGCGTTCGCTCGACAGTTTGACGCAGACAGCGTCATATAGGAAATTCCAACGTATCCTAATCACTGTTTCGGCGTCGGCTACAACGGGCCGGTGCATTAGCAGCAGTACAGCCGCGGAGGCTGCAACTGCAGCCCGGCTAAGACCCAGGCTCCGCCATATCCAGCCCTGTGTGACGCTCTTTGGATCAAAAAGTCGACGCGTCTCACAGGACGTAGCTCACCTGGGCCGGCCCATTTTGGGTTCGCGACATGACAAATTGGAATTTCCTCCCTCTCCGTGACGCCGTCGTCTGCCGCCCCGTCTCGCGCTCTACCGCGACACCCTCTCCCACCCCTTCCTCGCCCCCTCCTTTTGCCACCGCCCTTTCGCCACCGCCACCGCCACCGCCCCCCTTCTTCACTTAATTAATTTGTTTTTACTACATGTTTTCAGGACTGACATAATGGCGGACGATAGAGCTGACGCATTCCGGAAATTCAAGCAAAATCTAGCCCATGACTTTGTCAAGCAGAACAAGACTCCGGATTTCAAAGGACAATATGAGAAACTGAAACATGATTGGCCAGAATTTGTGAAGCAAAAGAAATCGGAGCAGTTCATTCAAATATCGAAAAAAATAAGGAAAATGCGGCTAAGAAGGAGTACAATCATGTTATGGGGCCAGGAGGGTATCGCATTTGGGTGCCTAGGTTGGAGAAGATGGAGAACGAGCTGAGGGCGCGAGGAATCCGTCCAGGTACGGAGGGATGGGACCCAAGGGCCAAAAGCTGGTGGTACGGGCATGGGGGAACGCTGAACCCGGAGACAGGGGAGTGTGTTTACCGGGGCAAATTAATTAAACCCACCCAAGCCCTTATTAACGCAATGAGAGATGCTCAACAGGGGAAGATCAAGTTCAACAGAGAGAACGACGCGCTGACAAAAGCCCTCGGGAATCCTGAACACGGAGGACGTGTACGAGGCATGGGGCACATTCCGTGGAAAATAGGGTTCCCCCAGAACGATGACCCGTACGGTTACAGAAGCCGTAAGAGAAAGATGGATCGGGAAGCAGATGTTGTGGCGCGGTTGGCATCGGAAATGGATGTGATGAAGAAAACCATGAGTGTACTAGTAGCCGAAAGAGATGCAGCTCGGGTGCAGCATGAAGATCATCCAGCGGATCTCGGAAGCCAGCAGCGGAGAAGCAGCGTGGCTTCCACGGAGGCCCCACCGGCTGGTGCAGATGCACCGACGATCGAAATTACTGCACCGGAGCCTCTGGTGGTCGAAATTACTGCACCGGAGCCTCTGGTGGTCGAAATTACTTCACCGGAGCCTCCTCGCTACCCCGTGGACGATATAAAGGAGATGAAAGAATGTCATCTGTATTATCCTATCGGGAACATGTCCATGAAGGTAGCCATTGGCAGTGCTTTACCATGTTTACCTGGAGCACTCCACCACAACAATCCCATTCAAGATGGCTATGCTCGTGTCACGGTGGAGGACATAGTCCAAGGGTTTGAGGACCTGGAGATTGACATTGCTACACCTGAAGGGGAGAAAAGACTTGGAGATGTCAAGCGCCATTTCATTCTATGGCAAAAGAAGTTTATCAAGTTTCCAGGCGAGGCGCCAAGGACAACAAGTCCACCCCCCTACGGTGGTGGTGGTGGCGGTGGCGGTGGTGGTGGTGGTGGTGGTGGTGGCGGTTCACCTACACCTCCGTCACGTCAGCCGACGCCGCCCCCCAGTCCACAACGTCCGGCGGGTGATCAGCCGCCGCCCCCCAGTCCTCGTCCGGCGGGTGATCAGACGCCGCCCCCCAATCCACCTCCGGCAAAGAAGCAGAAGCAGTCCTGGATTATTAACCCGGACCCTTATGTACCTAAGACCACAAAGGTACCGGAGCCATCACTGAAGCCTCTCCCCACAAGGCCTTGGGAATGTAATGCCGAGGAAGTCGACGCGGCCGCGGCTGCTGATTTGGAGAAATGGAAGGCGGACTGCAAGAAGAAAAGAGAGCCCGAGCCCAAGCCAGTATTTTCTGATGAGCAAAAGAAGTGGGCTAAGTCATTTTTGAGCACACCGTCCCAAGCCGCGAAGAATCTGCCTAACGACTATGCACGTGAACTTCGCAGGCAGGCACTCATGTTCAAGGAGAACAAAGAGCGGGAGAAGGCCGAAAGTAAAAAAAGCGGGAAACAAGTTGCCCAGCTCGGGGAACAAAGTAAACAATCGATTGCCCCGCTTATAGTGGAAGCCTTCTGTCCGGATGCCCCCGAGATCATACAAGCTGCGGCAGCACAGGGATTGACTGTAACGAGTGCCAGAGAACAAGCGGCCAACTTAGGTATTACTCTTCGTGAACTGTTAGGCCTTGATGAGGCGCCAGTGAAGGAGGTAGTAATTACATATGTCAAGAATGGGCCTCTCATCGAGCCTGCGCAGGAAAAGGATCTACCTCCACAAATGAAAGGTCTGCTGAAATGGTACAAGGGTTACATAAAAAATAAAAACGCCAAAGAATATATTTATGCGGAAGTTAGACATGAGCATCACTTCAAACATTACTATGTACAAATTGAACTGAGTGAATTGTTCCAGCTTTTCAATCTGCGCGAGCTCGATAAATCTATCATCAGTTGCTACGTTCTGTAAGTGATTTATTAATTTCTACCCCATCTCGTTCATATTGCCTGCACTATATATATGTCCTAACTATATTGTTGTGTCCGCTATTATACATGCAGAATGAAGATTAAAGAATGCAGAGTAAGGAACATCCATGATGTTGGGTTCATTGACCCACACATCGTTAATGGACATGTGTTGGAGCGTTACCCCGCCGACGTGGAGGCAGACCTGTGGCAGTTTCTTACAAAGCAGGAACTCAAAAGTGATATTCTATTTCCTTACCATTTTGAGTGAGTGTTTCTGTCTTGAGCACATTCTCTTTTGTTTACTCCATGCATGGTATGTGGCCGGCTAATCGATAAGTTATGCATGACGTACTGTGCATGTATCGTGTCCGCAGGTTCCACTGGATTCTGCTAGTAATTAAAGTTAACACCTCAGAATGTCTCGTCCACGACTCTGTGAATATGGATCCAAAGCTTTGGGGCGGCATGAGAAGAATGCTGCAGAAGTAATTATTTTCATTCATTTGCGCTCTATATCGATCGGCCTATTTCGTTCATTTCCTAATATCAAGTAACTAATTAATAACTCTCTTGTTCATTTAATTTTCTTTGCCTCGTAGGGTTTAGAGACGGTTCGTAGATACAAAGGTCGGTGAATTCAAAAAAGAGCTAGAATTCAAAATGTTAAAGGCTAAGAATGCTGGGGATATTCAGCCATCGGAGACCAATCTATGTGGATACTATGTCTGTGAGATGATCCGGAGATACACCTCTGAGCGGGTTCCGAGTGATACCAATGCTCAGAGGAATAACCTCCGGTGGATGCTTAGTCCAGAAGCTCGCTTCCGACCACTTCAAGAGGAACTAGCTGGATGGTTCAGCAGGGAAGTCCTCCATCCTAAAGGAGAACACTATTACGAGGACGTAGAACTTTATATGCATTAAATCATGTATGGAAACTTGTTCAAAATTGTATATGGTCATCCGATGATATTGAATATATATTGTATATTCCTCTTGAATT
>NC_041383.1:796359093-796376703 GCF_002162155.2 Triticum dicoccoides | reverse complement strand
AACCGCGACTAAAGGTCCTCCGCCCCGACGGCCACCTGGCGCCCACGTGGACGGGCCTTTAGTCGCGGTTCTTAAGCAACCGCGACTAAAGGGGGGGGGGCCTTTAGTCGCGCCCGTTCGGTCGCGGTTGCGCAACCGCGACTAATGGCAGTTGCGAACCGCGACCAAAGGCCCTTTTTCCACCAGTGATAACTGCCTACGTGATCTATTTGCTGCTTATGTGAGGCAGTTAGGATACTCCTAAGCGTCTATGTTAATTGTTGTTTGCAGGTTCAGGAGCATACTGTTCTAAGTCAATTTACTGTTGCTGCTATACAGTCACAACCAACGAGGGGACGAGCGCGAGGCCGCAAGCAGAGTAGCCGAGAGAATGGGACTTGCGGATGGCTGGACGCCTGGAGGTGCTGCCGTGCTGGTGGCTGGTGCGGTTGTCGCTGCAGCGCCGACGTCGGCAGCGGCAGCTAGGTCGATCCTGCTGGTGAACGAGTTGAGGGCTGCGTGCCGTGGGCTCGACTTCGCGTTGCCTGTTGCCTGGGCTGGAGCCTGGAGAATGGATATGTATATCTGATTTTTTATTGGGCCAAATCATGGGTATTCCATGGAATGCCCAAGAATACCCCTGGCTCCGCCATTGGCTAGCGTGCATGTCGTCGTCATGGTTGGCGAGACGAGCACGCGTCTTGCCCACTGTGTGTCTTCCTCGTCGGTATGCACAGATTGTTACCATGGCGAGCCAAATCTACTAGACTAGTACTGTGTACAGTGTGCTGGTTCAGTCATTTGAAGTTTGTGGAACGAGTTTGACGTGCACGGTCGAGTTATGTGATACCATGGTACGGATTTCTTGACCGTTGGATCTCAGATCTGACGTACGTGTGTCCTTGTGTGTGAGACGAACCCAACCAGATCGATGGTTCCGATCGGACGGTGCCCAAAGCGGCAAAGTACGTTTGTCGCCTTTGCCCGAGATGATCAAGGCCTGCTCGGGGCGCCGCAGATGGTACGCACGTCCGTCGGCCGCATCCATCCTCTCCAACCAGACGCAAAACGTGCGTGGCAACGAACTTATCCAACGGTGGCGTTCTATGGTGAGAAGATCGGCGTCTGTCCAAACCCTATCCGCACGTGCGATTGCGATATCCGTCCCTCTATCCGCGGGCCATGCATGCAGGCATGAATGGCGACGACCGGCGCGCTGTGTATCGGCAGAACATGGTGCGGCGTGGCGCGGTGCCGCGTAGAGCACGTAGGAGGTGCCACGCACGCGCTACTCTAGCTTTTTTTTTTTTTTGAGGGGACGCTACTCTAGCTTTTGGTAGAGTGTTGTGGACGAACGAGGCGTACATGCATGCGTCCAAATTAAACGGGGAGGTGCTCCCAATCCGCACGCAGGCCGCCGCTCCCGCGGGCGCGGCCAGGGCGATCCACTGGCGAACGCGCCACACATAGTCGACATTTTTGCCATGTCTCAGTCGTCGGCTGAGTGATGCTAGATTCCTTTTCTACTTGACTGATGTCGTGGTTCTAAGTCTGACAGTAGAATAGGGTAGGTATGGAGAGACAAGATCCTAACTATGGAGTAGTTATACACATGAGTGTTTAGCGAGTTCAGGCCCTTCTCGGAGGAAGTAACAGCCCTACGTCTCGGAGTCCGGAGGCGGTCGACTGATTTCTGTGTATATGAGTTACAGGGGTGCGAACCCTTCTACCAGTGAAGGGGGGTGGCTTATATAGAGGACGCCAGGACCCCAGCCATCCCACGTAGCAGAGGATTAAAGTACATTAAGGCAGGGAGTTACTGGTAACGCCCTACTTAAAGTGTCGTCATGACCATTAAGACTACTTAATTACAGACCGTATGGATGCAAAGTAGATTCTGAACTCCTAATGGTCGAGTGGGTCTTGATGGTCGAGTGTCTTCAGGTTTGTCGAGTGTCTTCTAGCCGGTCGAGTGGAGTCTCTCTTGGTCGACCGGAAGGTAGCTTCGTCTAAGGATGTCCTTGGGCATGGTATCCTAGATAGGTCTATGACCCTACCCTAGGTACATATCCTCATCATTAGCCTCAAAATGGATCGATGTTCGAGTGAGGAAGGAGTTGATGATTTTCTTCGACTCATTTCTTGTGCTTTGATTGTGTCGTATCTTGGATCGACGATTTTTCTTTTGGTGTTGGCGTCAACTTTTACTTCAGTCACCTTGATCCATTCTTATCTTCTGTCGAGTGAACTTTTGAACTTTGGAGAACTCCCGAGCGACGGATCGCGGGAAAGATATTGTCTGACAGATTGATTTGCTGCTAGCGGATTTTGCGGGATCCGAAATTTGGGAAGCGCGCGAAGCGGGGCGGTCCGCGGCAATCGGACGGGATAAGGCGTGGACGCCTCGATTTCCGTGCCGCCTTTTTCGCCACGTATCGTGCGCGCGCGACTGTTTCGGGATGTGACAGAATCGCTCGGACCCACTCGTTAGCCACTCGGAAACGTCCTTATATAAAGCGCCGGGGGAGGGTTTTTTGAACAGTGCCTTCCCATTCTTCTCTCTTCCCTCTCCGCTTCCGCCCACTGCGCCTGCTCCCGGCTCTGCCTATCCACCTCTTGCGCGCTTCGCCGGCGACAATGGTGAAGGAGAAGACGGCGGCCCTAGAGCGCGCGAAGAAGGCGACGGCGACGGGGCAAGCAAAGGGGAGACCGTCCAGTCGGGGTGGATCTTCGTCGAGGTCCCGCCTGCCAAAGGGTTGGGTCCAAGGGGATTGGATCCGCTCGACCATCAGAGAGAAAGATCTCAACGACCTGGCCAATGAGGGACTGATCCCCCACGGGTCAGCGAGGCTCCCGGGGTCCGAGTGTCAACCACAGCCGCAGGAGGGTGAGTGCGTTCTCTTAGCCACTCACGTAGATTGTGGTTTTTCTCTGCCGCCGAGTGTGTTCTTCCGTGGGTTTCTGAATTTCTTTAGGGCGCAACTCCACCATTTCAATCCCAGTTCCATTGCCTATCTTGCTGCCTTTGTGTCCATGTGCGAGAACTTCCTGGGTTGTCGACCGCACTGGGGTCTCTTCAAGCACATATTCACCTGTCGCTCACAGACAGTAAAAAAGGCGAGTCCAGATGATGAGAGGACCAAGGTTATTCAGATGTGCGGGGGTCTTGGGATTCAGTTGAGGAATAAGAGCACTTTCCCGACCATGACCCTTCCTGAGTCGGTCAGAGGGTGGCAGTCGACTTGGTTCTACTGCCAAGACGAGTCGACGCCGGGGCAATCGACTGGTCTCCCTCCGTTCTCCATGGACCGAGTGGACAAACCGTCTTCTCTGAAGGTGCTTCCTGAGGAGAAAGCCGAGGTAAAAATGTTGATGGAGCGCGTGGTCCAACTCGTTCGGGACGGAGTGACGGGCATGGATCTTCTGGAAGTCTTCCTTAGGCGGCGCATCCAACCGCTCCAGTACCGAGGCCACCCGATGTGGCTGTACTGCGGTACCGAAGACACCACTCGGGTCCATCCAGAGGCAGTCGATGACGCCACGCTGGAGAGGTGGGTGGCCGCCATCACAGGGAACAAGGACAAGCCTCGAGGGGCTAGGAGGATCCCGCCACTCGACTGTACTTATACGCCGGACGCGGTATGGCCACTTATTCCCGATTGTGATCTTGCTTTATCCATTCTGCTTGCCGCGAATCGGTCGATTGATCTTTGTTTTGTTGTCTGACAGGCCACCACCGAATTGTACTCGATGCCCAATGGGGCGCAGACGCCGACTGAGGAGGAGGAAGGAAGCGGGGGCGAAAGCCCGGAGGAGTGGGATTCGGATGCTGACGACGACGACGAGGGTGATGAATCTGGTGAGGAGGAAGAAGAGGAGGAGGAGGAGGAAGTTGCACCTCCCCGCTCGGAAAGACGCTCGAAGCTTGCCCATGATCCCGCGACTGAGCGGGGTAAGGGGGTCGCAACCACTTCCCAGTCGACCAAGCGCCCTCGGACTACTTCTCCGGCACCGACTGAGAAGGCTCCGAAGCAATCTCGAGTGGCGCCATCGAAGCCTGCAAAGGTCTTGCCGAAGATGAAGATGGTGATCCCCACTATCTCAGGGTAATGGTAGTTTTGAGCTTTCCTTGTTTCATGAACTTGTTCTTGGTCGACTCATGGGCCAATCGACTGACTTTTGGAACTGCAGCGCTGCTACTTCCGACACTTCAGCGAGGGCCGAAGACCATGAGATGGAGGATGCTGCAACCTCGAAACCTGGTACGACTCTTGTGCTGCCGTTTTCAGTCGACTGACTTATTGTCTCTAATTTTGATTCTTTCTGCAATTTCATCTAACATTGTTATTGACCTTCCTGACGACGACGACGAAGAACCACCACGGCTGAGGAGAAGCAAGAAAACGTCTGCTGGCAAGGCGACTCAGGATGTGCCGGCACCCAAGACGTTGGTCGTGGAGGGAGACAATGTCACTCGACCCACCGTAACCTTCGCGGTGCCGTTGACGAGTGCTCGCCCTTCGTCGTCGAGTGCTGCTCAACCCTCGCTTTTCTCCACCTACCCCGTTCCAGAAGACCAAGCCAGTGCTGCTAGAGAAGCGATACGCCAAGCGGGGGTCATGATGGAGCAAGTGAAGGCGATACGAGAAGCTAGCCAGGCAGCCTATGACGCCAGTTCGGCTCTTCAGAGTAATGTTCAGGTCAGTTGGTCACTGCCTGTTCTGTTAGGATATGATATCTGTAAACTCTTCTTTCTGCAATTCTTAGAGTTTGTCCTGCACCCACTGGGTGTGTCGATTGAAATTCTGGACTAGTGGGGGCACGCTGAGTGCACCCACTGGGTGTAGTCCCCAAGGCTATGGTCGACTGCTGGCAGTCGACTATAGTCTTTATGTTTTAAGATTTTTCCTTACTCGACTAGGTCGAATAGATTCATAGACCGGTGGGGGCATGCTGAGTGCACCCACTGGGTGTAGTCCCCGAGACTGTGGTCGACTGCTTGCAGTCGATTATAGTCTGAAGAACACCTCCGGGTTTTTTTTGTGTTGTCGGTCGACTGGTCGACTCTAACTGATGAAACTAGTGGGGGCACGCTGAGTGCACCCACTGGGTGTAGTCCCCGAGACTATGGTCGTATGTTTGCATTCGGCCGTAGTCTTAGAAACACTATGATTTTTCCTTACTCACTCGGAAGTGAATTGTCTTTGACATTCGTCGATCGGTTCTTCGTAGAAATCCTGTGACCTTGTGGCTCGTTATACTGAGTTGGAGAACAAACACATTCAGCTCGAGCTCGATTTGAAACTGGCCCAAGAGAACTTGACGAAGGCGAAGGAGGAAGCTAAAGGTATGCTTGGTGAGGCCTTTGACGACTGCCTTTGCCTCTCACTTGTTTCCGAATCTAATCTCACTGTAACTTTGCAGGCAAAGTGAGGGATGCCCTGAAGAAACAAGAGCTTGACTTGGCTGGGATGCAAAAGACTGCTTTAGAGAAGACCAGGCTAGCGGATGAGAAGCTGGCTTCAGTGACTAAGCTTGAAGAAGAAAACACCAATCTGAAAGCTGCTCTTGATGCTGCCAACCAGGAGGTCAGTCGACTGAAAAGCGACAACACCACCCTGAATGACAAGGCCAGTGAGTTGAAGAGAAAGAAGAATGATCTAGAGGCTTATCTGGGTGGACTCGCCAAGAAGTTGTTCCTCATGCTTGAAGGTAATCCTTTGTATCAAACAAACATTTTAATTGTGACCTCCGACTGTTTGTCTTGACTCGGTGGTTGTGCTAGCAGAATTTTGTCAGAACTTTGAAGAGGAGACTGGTCGACTGGAAGTAAACCTGGACCCCATCAACTCCGTTGTGAAAGATGAAGTCGCCATGAACGTGCTCTGACTTGAATCTCGTGTTGCTGCCGTCATCGATTATCTCGCAAGGCTGAAGGTCGCAACTTCCGACATCGACACAACACTCTGGCCAAGAGAGACACTCCAGAACGACCTCGAGTCTCTGATGACTCGACTGAACGAGGTCCCAAGTCGAGTGCGGGAGTGGAAGAAGTCTTCGGCCAGGTGCGGCGCGGATGTTGCTCTGTCTCTGGTCCGCGTTTACTGCAAGGATGCACGAGAGGATAAGCTGGTGGCTCTTAGGGTGGCCAACACCAAGAAGCATGATTTCAGATCTTTCATGGAGACCTTCATTGCCGCTGCCACTCGGATTGCAGATGAAATTGATCTGGACGAGTTTGTGGCACCTTCCAGCCCTCCACAAGAGCGGTAAAATACTTCAGAGCTTGATACTTTAAATTTGCCTCGGTATGCCGAGTGAGTTTTGTAACCGGCAAACCTTAACAGGCCTAGCGCCTGAGCACTTTCGGTTCCGTTAGGTGTTATCCGAACTTGGGTTCGTTGCTGAATATGTTTGCATTCGGTTTGAGGCGTCTTTTGCAGGTTAAAGCAAAGCGCTTATTGCCATCGGCTTGCCCCCTAATTCACTTAGGCGAGCACTGGGCTGCAGCTAAGCCCCCGAGTGAGAGGTTTGCCCTCCAGTCGGTAGGATTTTTAGATACTTAGGCGAGCACTGGGCTGCAGCTAAGCCCCTGAGTGGGAGGTCTGCTCTCCACTCGGTAGGATTTCAGATACATAGGCGAGCACTGGGCTGCAGCTAAGCCCCCGAGTGGGAGGTCTGCTCTCCACTCGGTAGGATTTCAGACACTTAGGCGAGCACTGGGCTGCAGCTATGCCCCCGAGTGGGAGGTCTGCTCTCCACTCGGTAGGATTTCAGACACTTAGGCGAGCACTGGGCTGCAGCTAAGCCCCTGAGTGGGAGGTCTGCTCTCCACCCGGTAGGATTTCAGACACTTAGGCGAGCACTGGGCTGCAGCTAAGCCCCCGAGTGGGAGGTCTGCTCTCCACTCGGTAGGATTTCTGATACTTAGGCGAGCACTGGGCTGCAGCTAATCTCCCGAGTGGGAGGTTTGCTCCCCACTCGGTAGGATTTTTGAATTGGTGGCGCAGCTAGGAAGGAGAGGGTAGCAGTCGATCTGCACCTCGTCCTCCTTGCAGAACGCATGTTGTACTTGTACTTAGGCGAGTTCTTGGACTGCAGCTAAGCCTCCGAGTGGGAGGCTGGCTTACCACTCGGTAGGATTTTATTTATCTTAGGCAAGTACTTGGACTGCAGCTAAGCCTCCGAGTGGAAGGCTGGCTTACCACTCGGTAGGATTTTATTTATCTTAGGCGAGTACTTGGACTGCAGCTAAGCCTCCGAGTGGAAGGCTGGCTTACCACTCGATAGGATTTTATTTATCTTAGGCGAAACGGATTTCGCAGCTAAGCCTTCGTGTGGGAGACTGACTCACCACTCGGTTAGGATTTTTTTTACAGACTTGGGCGAATCGGATTCGCAGCCAAGCCACCCACTGGGGGATTGTTTTGAGAGGACAAAAGACATAACGATTACAGGGAAGATTGTAAAGCTTTCGTCTTTAATAAACAAACTACAGAAGTACTTTTATTACAACTCGTTCGAGTGAATACTTAGGTGTAAAAGGGGCGGAGAAGTTCCGCATTCCAAGCTCGGGGCTCGTCGATCTGATGCTCGACATTGTAAAGACGATACGCTCCATTGTGGAGAACCTTGGTGACTATGAAGGGACCTTCCCAAGAAGGAGCAAGCTTGTGTGGTTTCTGCTGATCCACTCGGAGAACTAAATCTCCTTCCTGGAAGGCTCGACTCTTCACGTTTTTGGCGTGGAAGCGACGCAAGTCCTGTTGGTAAATGGTCGATCTGATCAGAGCCATCTCCCTCTCTTCCTCTAAAAGGTCGACTGCATCCTGCCGCGCTTGTTCTGCTTCTGCTTCAGTGTAGAGCTCGACTCGGGGAGCATTATGGAGAAGGTCACTCGGCAAGACTGCTTCAGCCCCGTAGACCAAGAAGAATGGAGTTCTCCCAGTCGACCGGTTGGGCGTGGTCCTTAACCCCCAAAGTACTAAGGGAAGTTCTTCGACCCATGCACCAGCCGCATGCTTAAGATCACGCATCAAACGGGGTTTCAACCCTTTGAGGATCAAACCGTTGGCTCGTTCTACTTGTCCATTCGACTGTGGGTGAGTGACTGAAGCGTAGTCGACTCGCGTGCCTTGAGATGTGCAGAAAGCTCTGAACTCTTCGGAATCGAAGTTTGACCCGTTGTCAGTGATGATGCTGTGCGGGACCCCGTATCTGAATATCAATTCTCTGATGAAGCTGACAGCAGTACCGGCATCGAGGTTCTTGATGGGTTTAGCTTCGATCCACTTAGTGAACTTGTCGACTGCTACCAGCACATGGGTAAAACCGCTTCTGCCTGTTCTCAAAGGACCGACCATATCCAAACCCCACACTGCAAAGGGCCAGACGAGTGGTATAGTCTTCAAAGCTGACGCGGGCTTGTGTGACATATTGGAGTAAAATTGGCATCCCTCGCACTTGTCGACTATCTCCTTCGCCATTTCATTCGCTCTTGGCCAATAAAATCCGGCTCGGTATGCTTTCGCCACGATGGTCCGAGAGGACGCATGATGGCCACAGGTTCCCGAGTGAATGTCATCAAGGATTATTCGACCTTCCTCTGGCGCTATGCATTTCTGACCAACTCCAGTCGCGCTTTCTCTGTACAACTGTCCCTTTATCACGGTAAAGGCTTTAGATCGGCGGACGATCTGTCGAGCCTCTTCTTCATCCTCCGGAAGCTCTTTCCTCAAGATATACGCGATATATGGTACTGTCCAATAAGGAGTGATCACTAGAACTTCCATGATCAGGTCGACCACCGCTGGGACTTCAACCTCAGTCGGGTCCATGACACTCTTAGGTTGCGGGGCTTCATCGGTAAAAGGATCTTCTACGACTGACGGAGTGTGTATGTGTTCCAAAAACACATCACTGGGGATAGCTTCTCTCTTGGATCCTATCTTCGCCAGATCGTCAGCCGCTTGATTTTTCAGTCGGGGTATGTGGTGGAGCTCTAACCCTTCGAACTTCTTTTCGAGCTTCCTCACCGCATTGCAGTATCCAGTCATGGCTGGGCTTCTAACGTCCCACTCCTTCATCACTTGATTGACCAAAAAATCTGAATTGCCATAGACCATAAGGCGACGGACGCCGAGTGAAATGGCCATGCGCAATCCATACAAGAGTGCTTCATATTCTGCTTCATTGTTGGAGGAATCAAAGTGGATCTGGAGCACATATCTGAGCTTGTCTCCTCGGAGGGAAACCAAAATGACTCCAGCACCAGAACCATTTAACATCTTAGAGCCATCAAAGAACATGGTCCAATGCTCCGAGAGGACTTGAGTCGGCTGTTGTTGCTCAATCCACTCGGCAAGGAAATCTGCTATAGCCTGGGACTTAATGGCTTTCTTTGCCTCGAATTTGATATCAAGGGGAAGGAGTTCAATCGCCCATTTAGCCACTCGACCAGTTGCATCTCTGTTGTGCAGAATTTCTGACAATGGTGCGTCGCTGACGACTGTAATGTCATGATCAGAGAAATAATGAGCAACCTTCTTCATGGTCATGTAGATCCCATATACGAGCTTCTGATAATGAGGATATCTTTGCTTTGATGGGGTCAAAACTTCAGAGAGATAATACACTGGGCGCTGAACTTTGAAGGCTTTCCCTTCTTCTTCCCACTCGACCGTAAGTACTGTACTGACGACTTGTCCTGTGGCTGCAATATAAAGCAACAGAGGCTCTTTGCTGATTGGAGCAGCAAGCACCGGCTGGGTGGAAAGCAGAGTTTTAGCTCGGCAAACGCTGCATCAGCTTTTGGAGTCCACTCAAACTTGTCTGCCTTCTTCATCAGTCGGTAAAGAGGCAACGCCTTTTCACCGAGGCGAGAGATGAATCGACTTAACGCGGCCAAGCATCCAGTAAGCTTCTGGACGTCGTGCACACGCACAGGGCGCTTCATTCGGAGTATGGTACCAACTTTTTCTGGGTTAGCATCGATTCCTCGTTCGGAAATGAGAAAACCGAGTAACTTTCCGCCAGGTACTCCGAATGTGCACCTTTGATGGATTGAGCTTGATATCATACCTCCTGAGATTGGCAAATGTTTCAGCTAAGTCAGTCAACAGGTCGGAACCCTTTCGCGACTTGACCACGATATCATCCATGTATGCTTCCACATTCCGACTAATTTGAGAGAGTAAACACTTTTGAATCATTCTCATGAACGTGGCTCCGGCATTTTTGAGGCCGAATGGCATGGTGATATAGCAGAAGCACCCGAATGGAGTGATGAAAGCTGTTTTGATTTCGTCGGGCCCATACAGACGGATCTGATGATACCCGGAATAAGCGTCTAGAAAAGACAATCTCTCGCACCCTGCGGTCGAGTCAACAATTTGGTCGATGAGAGGGAGAGGAAAATGATCTTTCGGGCAGGCCCGATTGATATGTTTGAAATCAATGCACATACGAAGGGAATTGTCCTTTTTGGGAACCATGACGACATTGGCGAGCCACTCGGAGTGGTATATCTCTCGGATGAACTCTGCTGCAAGGAGTCAAGCCACCTCCTCGCCAATGGCTTTTTTCTTCTGAACAGCGGACCGTCGAAGATGTTCCTTAACAGGTTTTGCCTTTGAATCGACTCTAAGGCGATGCTCAGCCAGTCCCCTGGGAACACCCGGCATGTCAGCTGGCTTCCATGCGAAGATGTCCCAGTTCTCACGGTGGAACTGGATGAGCGCTTCTTCCTATTTAGAGTCGAGTGTTGTGGAAATATGGGTCGGAGCTGCATTGGGGTCAGTCGGATGGATATGAACTGGCTTCGTCTCACCGGACGACTGAAATGCTGACTCTGCGACGGGCTTCTTGGCCCGCAGTAAATCACTCGGATCTTCATTCTTCTTGTATCCCTCTAGCTCTACCACTGTTATCTGGTCATCCGCAATCTTTGAGCCTTTCTGAAAACACTCTTCCGCTTTCTTCCGGTTGCCAGTGATGGTGATCACGCCTTTGGGGCCAGGCATCCTTAACTTGAGGTACACATAGCATGGTCAAGCCATGAAGTGGGCGTAGGCTGGTCTTCCCAAAATGGCGTGGTAGGCGCTCTAGAAATCCACGACTTCAAATGTCAGCTTCTCTTTGCGGAAATGTTTCGAGTCGCCGAACACCACATCCAGAGCTATTTGGCCGAGTGACTCGGCCTTCTTTCCTGGGATGACTCCGTGAAAACTCATGTTGCTGGAACTGAGTCTGGACATCGGAATGCCCATTCCCTTGAGCGTCTCCGCATACAGTATATTCAACCCGCTGCCGCCATCCATCAATACCTTCGTCAGTCGAGTGCCTTCGACGACCGGGTCAACCACCAGCGCTTGCCTCCCAGGGGTGGCAATGTGAGTAGGATGGTCAGACTGGTCGAAAGTAATGGGAGTTTGCGATCATCTCAAATAGTTTGGTGTCGCCGGGGCGACCATATTGACCTCACGGTTGATCACTTTCAGTCGACTTTTGCTCTCTACATCAGCAAAAATCATCAGAGTGGAGTTGACATGAGGGCACTCTTCATCACTGTTCTCCTTGTCCTCAGCTTTGTCTGACTCCTTCTCTTTATATTTCGGCTGTTTCCCTTGAAACTGCTTGATTAAGAGCTGGCACTGGCGAGTGGAATGCTTTGGGTAGATGAAGTTACCCTCTTCGTCTTTCTTCGTGTGGATATGACACGGTAGATCCATCACATCATTACCTTCCTTATCTTTTACCTTCTTGGGGTTCCAAGATCCTTTGGGCTTCCCTTTGAATTTGCCCTGAGTCACGGCCAGAGCCTCTCCAGGAGCTGTTGGCTCGGCCTTCCGCTTTTGCTTCCGACTGGAGTTTCCTTTATCCGACTGACTCGGCTTGTACTTGCCGCTCTGGAGTCGGTCCTCTTCTTCGCCATTGGTGTACTTGGTGGCTATTTCCATCATCTGACTCAGGGTCATATCTCCAGTTCGACCAAACTTCAGGCTCAACTCTCTGTTCTTGACGCCATCCTTGAAGGCGCAAATCGCTTGATGGTCTGACACATTCTCTACAGTATGATGCAAAGTGATCCACCTCTAGATGTAATCCCTCAGTGTTTCACTCGACTTTTGTACACAAACTTGCAGCTCAGTCAATCCGGCAGGTCGCTTGCAAGTTCCCTCAAACGTCCTGACGAACACTCGAGAAAGATCTTCCCAGGTGTAAATGCTGCTAGGAGCTAACTGATTCAACCACGCCCTGGCCGAACCCTCTAGCATAAGTGGCAAATGTTTCATGGCCACCTCATCATTATCGCCACCAATCTGAACAGCCACTCGGTAGTCTTCGAGCCAAGTTTCAGGCTTAGACTCTCTAGTGAATTTACTCACCCCAGTCGCCAACCTGAAGTTGGGGGGTATCACTGCAGCTCTGATCGCTCTGCTAAAACATTCTGGACCTGAAACATGGACTCGGCTGTTTGTGGGCACATCTTTGTCATGACCACCTCTATGAGCTCTGTTTCGGTCGACCAAACCTTGCACGATGATGGATCTAGTGTCAAAGCCTGGCTCTCTGGGGTCGACTGGAGCTCTCCGCCCAACACTGAGCTGGCGTCTGTCATCTTGCTGCCGATGGGCGTTAGACCCACTTCTCGGAGGAGGAGTGGGCACTCGACGCCTGTCATCACGATCAAATCGATCATCATAGTGGTCCCGCCGGCCTTCACGTCCCATGCGCCTCGGAGGCGACCTTGGACTGTGAGCCGACTGAACAGTATTCGCAGTGACGGATCGACTATGAATCCTGTTGCGCAACTGTGACACAGCTGAATTCTGATCTCCTGCCGCCCGGAGCAAATCTCTAATCTGCATCAAGCCTCTTCCAGCCTCTAACTGAGAGGGCTGAATTGACTCCGCTATGCGGGCTGCAGCTACCAAATTCTGAATTGGGGTTCGATATACCTGAGTTGGTTGCGGAAAGAGTTGACGTCGGTTGGAGTTGGTCACTCGTTGACGTGCACGCTCGTCGAGTGCTCGCTGGAGGTTCTCCAGTCGAGTGCGTTCAGCCAGGTTGGCTAAACGCGCCTCTTCCAGGGCACGAGCCTCAGGAGTTTCTCCTGCAATGGGAGTATGCAGGGCATCCATGTTCCGGCGGCGAAGTTCTTCCCTCTGCTGGAAAGTGAGCGGCTCGGGTTGGTACTCTTCATGGGCTTGAACAGGGTCGTCCTCGTCGCCCATCCCGTCGCCGCGGGGGAAACCGGGAGGACTACGGGGCCCGTTGACCATCAGGACCTCCGCCGCTGGATCACTGCTATCACACTTGGATGCAGTCTCTACGGAGCCAGTCGACAGGTCGAACAGGCCGTAGAGAGATTCGTCGGGCTCAATCGCCGCGACTTGGGTGGTGACCGATTGGCGAGCCACCGCGTGACTCACCCATCGCTGGAGCCTAGACCGACCGGAGCGCTTGCGCTGGCGGGAGACAGGGAGGGAGGACGGCGCAGGAGTCGACCGGTACGGGGTCGACGCCTGCCGCAGCAAGACGCCGCGGACACACGCCCGAAAGTGCGTCGCCCCGCGGACGGGGAGCGCGTCGATGTCGAGTGGTGCCTCCTGGAGCCAAGCGGAGGAGTCGGCGATGAAAGTGAGGCCACCGAGACGGATCTCGTGGCCCTCGACCAGAGCTCCGCCGAAAACCATGATGAAGGCGATCGGACAAATTGCAACTTCTCCAAAAAAGTCGCCAAGACACCTGCCCCACGGTGGCGCCAACTGTCGTGGTTCTAAGTCTGACAGTAGAATGGGGGGTAGGTATGGAGAGGCAAGATCCTAGCTATGGAGTAGTTATACACACGAGTGTTTAGCGAGTTCAGGCCCTTCTCGGAGGAAGTAACAACCCTACGTCTCGGAGCCCGGAGGCGGTTGACTGATTTCTGTGTATATGAGTTACAGGGGTGCGAACCCTTCTACCAGTGGAGGGGGGTGGCTTATATAGAGGACGCAGGACCCCAGCCATCCCATGTAGCAGAGGATTAAAGTACATTAAGGCAGGGAGTTACTGGTAACGCCCTACTTAAAGTGTCATCAACCGGAAGGTAGCTTCGTCTAAGGATGTCCTTGGGCATGGTATCCTAGATAGGTACATATCCGGCTGGCTCTCCGTGGACAGGTACAAATGCGTTCCCAGACATTTGCTAACGCCCAATAAGTGATCCGCATTGAAATTGTCCTAAATACTAGACCGATCGACCTGTCTAGTCTTCTAGAAGGTATCTCTCGTGGTACTCTCGTTCCTTCCACCTTGGGACTATGATAGTTTTTGTTAATAAAAAGAAGATATTAATATTGAAAAGATATTTATGCATGGCTTCTGCATCAAGAAGATCTCAAGAGCTACTCAAGGCATCAAAGATGGACATAACAAAATAATTAAAACATAAAGAGAAAACAAATAATGGAACAGCTACAGCAAGCAACGACAACTACTAACAATGATGATAACCCCAGATAACAGGATATGTGCTCCAACATTGATGTTGTCGGAAAGGTAACACACCCTAGCACGGCCGTCATCGGATCCAACCAGTAAGGTCGGATCATGAGTTTTCACTCAGGATAGGAGTTTGAGGGAACACCACATGAACAACGTCATTGTCAAGTTTAAAAAATGAAGGTCAGACCTAGACTTATTCATCCCTAGAAGTCAAGCCCCTACACTCAAAGAGCACCACCTAGTCGTCGTCCCCATGAGCTCCAACCATCTACCAATCCATCATCACACAGCCACGGAGATGCACAATCTTGACGTTAACCTTGGCACTAATTAGAACCATTCCTGCGCAATACATGATGTCGAGCAATGCGTCGGGACACTAGCATGTCCATCGATCCCATACCGGTGAGAGTCCAGACCACCCACGAAGAGCTAATTTAGTCTAATCACACGGGGCACCTAAGACATGGGCGGAACGCACACATCAAGCAAAAGTTGGGTCGCCAGATGCCATCTTCGATCATGTTGAGCACTTCAAACATCTGCACCTAGCAGGAAACATCCAATCACGGGAGCGCACTGCCGGGAACCTCTAATGCATAGGCTAAAACCACTTGACCTTGCGCTCACAAAGGCAGTTAGCAGCCTAGAGGCTAGAGTCGCACCGTGGGGAGGGAAATATCTGAGGCACGTGCAACCACACCGGCCACAAATCACATCTACAAAGGGACCGTGCAGATACATCGTTCAGGCCACCGGAAGACAGGAACTGAAAACATTCACCGTCGCCACAATTTTGTGAATGGAAAGCCGCCATCAATGATGGCACGATCGACAATCGCGTTGCGGCATGGCCACCGACCAGATATCCCGAGGCCGCTGGGCCGGCGTCCGACATCCGCCGACGCTTGCGTCATCTAGGGTCTATGTGACACTCGTGCCCCAAGGACTTGTGTACAGCAAGAAGATGAGTTCATTGACGTCATCCGTTTGGCAGGCCTTTCCCGCCGGCTTCCCCGGCGGTGGTGAGGTGGGTGGGTAGGTAAGAAAACGGGTCCGACCGCTAGGGTTTCGCCTGGGCACGCCCCATGGGGAGCGATTCAGGCTCGCTGGATATGCATCCGGAGATGTTGGATTAATTAGTTTCCTAATCAATCATTGAGCTTTTGTCATTGACGACTGCCATCTTTGATCTTTTTATGCGTGGCACAACCAGCATATGGAAGCATCCACTATCTGCTCCCGGCCTCTCTTTTCCACGTACTCGGTAACGAAATTTTGAATCTTTCCACTACGGCCCGGTTAAATAAAGCTCCAGGACCATTATGCTTTTCATACTCTCTTCATGTCTTGTCTCTTTCGTTTGTTAATTGCCACTTGTTGCGATGCGATGTGCAGGCATGGACTCCTCGAAAAGTCATATCTTTTTTTTTTTGAAATGCGAAAAGTCATATGTTGTAGTGTAGGAGTAGCAGTGTATGTAAATAATTCTAATCCTCTGGGTGGCCGCTTGTAAACCAAAGGGGCTCTTAATTAATTTAATTGCCACGCATGTTTCTTCTTCTCCTCTGTACTGATCAGTGCGTACTTCAGTAGTGGCCGTGCTCGATCACACTGTCATACGTATCTGAGATGCCGCGGCTTGGCATATGCAGTGCAGAGACACCACCTTTTTTCTTTGAAACGGCAGCTGCAGACCGGTCCTCGTTTGCATGGCCCGGCAGAAAAACGCAAAATCTCTAGAGTCTTTACGACATTGACTACTGAGGCAAAGACCCACGAAGAAATTTCGTTGCGTCGAGCCACCGGCCGTTGGGCAGCACCCAGCTAGCCGGCCGTGCTTATCCATCATTACCGCAAGACTTTGTGAGGAAGGAAAAATCCACCGGAACGTAACGCTGGTAGCTTTCCCCCGAGATCCCATGCCTTCGTCGGAGACGTACAGATCCACTTTAGACCCTTCTTCCTATTTCTCTTTCTCTTCTCAGAGGCCGGAAGGCAAGACTAGGTGATCCATCACTATATATATAGACGAAATGTTTGTCTGGATTGCTGAGTGAGTGACAACCACGGTGGCGTTAGTGTAAAGAAGAGAACAGAAAGAGGGTGGAAATAGGAGGGCCCTGGCTGCACGATGGCACCGGCCATGAGAAAGATAAGCGCTTGATAGCCCCCACCACCAATGAATTGTGTGTATGCAATTGGTTTGGTACTCTTATTGCTGCTCTCTGCCGTGAGCATGAGAAGTGGAGATGTGGAACGGAATTTCTTATATACTACTCCAAACTTTCTTTCACTCTCAGATTTGGACTTAACTTTCCTCCATATTATGAAAACATAAAAATTAGCCTCTGGATTTGATATGAATTATTTGATTTATGGGCCTAAAGCTCATCAAAATTGAACACTAGTGATAGAGTACTAGCACTGCCATGCATGCTTAGCTGACTTGTCTTACTCAAAGTGTGCTTTAAGCATGTTTGGGAAGTTGCAAGTGTACATCAGAATAATCGAGGTGGATATGAAATGCCTCCTACTTGCACTACACTTGCTTAACTGCCTAATTAAATTATAGGATATCTTTAGTACAGAAATATATATTAGTTGGTCAGTAATGCTGCAAATTAGCAAACCTCTCATCGAATAGTCTTCTTAACCAGCTATATATTAATTCTTAGGTGGTTCTAACTTCAAGCGAAACAATGATCGGATGGACAGCAACTAAGTACGCATGCATGCTCAATTTTATATTTGTTTGTCTACCAATTGAGGCATCCTGCAATATTTGTTTAGGACAAGCAATGAATAAAGTTGTGCTCAAACTAAAGAGAACAGCAACCAAAGAACCGGACCATACGGAGTGGAACAAGATTAAGCTTAATTTGGTGGTTAGGAGTTCACTTTTTAGCTTTGGAACTAATCCTTGTTTAAGCTGGAGTGCTAGGCAAACCTGTTGCCAATAATAGTGCTTTGGTCTATGAAATGCGTGAATAGAATAGCTTCCCCCACTGGAGCAAGTATATATGCCTTGGTTCTTTTTTAGTACCATGCCAATTGTCATTGGTTAATATATTCTTCTCACTCTAGTATGATGATTTTTTGTTTAATCATGTGGATACAACCGGGCTAGGACGTCGGACG
>NC_041383.1:796304699-796358619 GCF_002162155.2 Triticum dicoccoides | reverse complement strand
GTCCCACAAGGAAAATCATGGGTAATGAAATGGTAGGCTCACACCTTTAATATTTTTGATAATTTATTGTTTAATCATGTGGATGATACAACTAGGCCAGGACGTCACCGCGCTGGGGGGGGGTGTTGGGGAACGTTGCAGAAAATAAAAAATTTCCTCCGGTTTCACCAAGATCAATCTATGAGTTCATCTAGCAACGAGAGAGAGGAGTGCATCTACATACCCTTGTAGATCGAGCGGAAGCGTTCAAGAGAACGGGGTTGAGGGAGTCGTACTCGTCGTGATCCAAATCACCGATGATCCTAGCGCTGAACGGACAGCACCTCCGCGTTCAACACACGTACGGTTGGAGAAGACGTCTCCTCCTTCTTGATCCAACAAGGGGGAAGGAGAGGTTGATGGAGATCTAGCAGCACGACGGCGTGGTGGTGGATGCAGCAGCGATCTCGGCAGGGCTTCGCCAAGCGTCTGCGAGAGGGAAAGGTGTAGCAGAGGGAGAGGGAGGCGCCAAGAGCATGGGTGCGGCTGCCCTCCCTCCCCCCTCTTTATATAGGGCCCCTAGGGGGGCGCCGGCCCTAGGAGATGGGATCTCCAAGGGGGGCATCGGCCAGGGGGGTGGCTTGCCCCACAAGCCAGGTGGAGGCGCCCCTACCCCTAGGGTTTCCCAACCCTAGGCGCAGGGGGGGCCCAAGGGGGGCGCACCAGCCCACCAGGGGCTGGTTCCCCTCCCACTTCAGCCCATGGGGCCCTCCGGGATAGGTGGCCCCACCTGGTGGACCCCCGGGACCCTTCCGGTGGTCCCGGTACAATACTGGTGACCCCCGAAACTTTCCCGATGGCCGAAAACTGACTTCCTATATATAATTATTTACCTCCGGGCCATTCCGGAACTCCTCGTGACGTCTGCGATCTCATCCGGGACTCCGAACAACTTTCGGGTTACTGCATACTCATATCTCTACAACCCTAGCGTCACTGAACCTTAAATGTGTAGACCCTACGGGTTCGGGAGACACGTAGACATGACCGAGATGACTCTCCGGTCAAGAACCAATAGCGGGATCTGGATACCCATGTTGGCTCCCACATGCTCCTCGATGATCTCATCGGATGAACCACGATGTCGAGGATTCAAGCAACCCCGTATACAATTCCCTTTGTCAATTGGTACGTTACTTGCCCGAGATTCGATCGTCGGTATCCCAATACCTCGTTCAATCTCGTTACCGGCAAGTCACTTTACTCGTACCGTAATGCATGATCCCGTGACCAAACACTTGGTCACTTTCAGCTCATTATGATGATGCATTACCGAGTGGGCCCAGAGATACCTCTCCGTCATACGGAGTGACAAATCCCAGTCTTGATCCGTGTCAACCCAACAGACACTTTCAGAGATACCCTTAGTATACCTTTATAGTCACCCAATTACGTTGCGACGTTTGGTACACCCAAAGCACTCCTACGGTATCCGGGAGTTACACGATCTCATGGTCTAAGGAAAAGATACTTGACATTGGAAAAGCTCTAGCAAACGAACTACATAATCTTGTGCTATGCTTAGGATTGGGTCTTGTCCATCACATCATTCTCCTAATGATGTGATCCCGTTATCAACGACATCCAATGTCCATAGTCAGGAAACCATGACTATCAGCTGATCAACGAGCTAGTCAATTAGAGGCTCACTAGGGACATGTTGTGGTCTGTGTATTCACACATGTATTACGATTTCCGGGTAACACAATTATAGCATGAATAACAGACAATTATCATGAACAAGGAAATATAATAATAATCATTTATTATTGCCTTTAGGGCATATTTCCAACAGCCTCCCACTTGCACTAGAGTCAATAATCTAGTTACATTGTGATGAACCGAACACCCATATAGTTCTGGTGTTGATCATGTTTTGCTCGCGGAAGAGGTTTAGTCAACGGATCTGCGACATTCAGATCTGTATGCACTTTGCAAATATCTATGTCTCCATCTTGAACATTTTCACGGATGGAGTTGAAACGACGCTTGATGTGCCTGGTCTTCTTGTGAAACCTGGGCTCCTTGGCAAGGGCAATAGCTCCAGTGTTGTCACAGAAGAGAGTGATCGGCCCCGACGCATTGGGTATGACTCCTAGGTCGGTGATGAACTCCTTCATCCATATTGCTTCATGCGCTGCCTCCGAGGCTGCCATGTACTCCGCTTCACTTGTAGATCCCGCCACGACGCTCTGCTTGCAGCTGCACCAGCTTACTGCCCCACCATTCAACATATACACGTATCCGGTTTGTGACTTAGAGTCATCCAGATCTCTGTCGAAGCTAGCGTCGATGTAACCCTTTACGACGAGCTCTTCATCACCTCCATAAACGAGAAACATATCCTTAGTCCTCTTCAGGTACTTCAGGATATTCTTGACCGTTGTCCAGTGTTCCTTGCCGGGATTACTTTGGTACTTTCCTACCAAACTTACGGCAAGGCTTACATCAGGTCTGGTACACAGCATGGCATACATAATAGACCCTATGGCTGAGGCATAGGGGATGACACTCATCTCTTCTATATCTTCTGCCGTGGTCGGGCATTGAGCCGAGCTCAATCTCACACCTTGCAATATAGGAAAGAACCCTTTCTTGGACTGATCCATATTGAACTTCTTCGATATCTTATCAAGGTATGTGCTTTGTGAAAGACCTATGAGGCGTCTCGATCTATCCCTATAGATCTTGATGCCAAATATGTAAGCAGCTTCTCCAAGGTCCTTCATTGAAAAACACTTATTCAAGTAGGCCTTAATGTTGTCCAAAAGTTCTATATCATTTCCCATCAAAAGTATGTCATCTACATATAATATGAGAAATGCTACAGAGCTCCCACTCACTTTCTTGTAAACGCAGGCTTCTCCATAAGTCTGCATAAACCCAAACGCTTTGATCATCTCATCAAAGCGAATGTTCAAACTCCGAGATGCTTGCACCAGCCAATAAATGGATCGCTGGAGCTTGCATACCTTGTTAGCATTCTCAGGATCGACAAAACCTTCCGGCTGCATCATATACAGTTCTTCTTTAAGATAGTCATTAAGGAATGTCGTTTTGACGTCCATCTGCCATATCTCATAATCATAGTATGCAGCAATTGCTAACATGATTCAGACGGACTTCAGCTTCGCTACGGGAGGGAAAGTCTCATCGTAGTCAACCCCTTGAACTTGCCGATAACCCTTAGCGACAAGTCGAGCTTTATAGATGGTAACATTTCCATCCGCGTCCGTCTTCTTCTTAAAGATCCATTTGTTTTCTATCGCTCGCCGATCATCGGACAAGTCTGTCAAAGTCCATACTTTGTTTTCATACATGGATCCTATCTCGGATTGCATGACTTCAAGCCATTTGTTGGAATCTGGGCCCCCCATCGCTTCTTCATAGTTCGAAGGTTCACCGTTGTCTAACAACATGATTTCCAGGACAGGGTTGCCATACCACTGTGGTGTGGAACATGTCCTTGTGGACCTACGAAGTTCAGTAGCATCTTGATCCGAAGTACCTTGATCATCATCATTAATTTCCTCTCCAATCGGTGTGGGCACCACAGGTGAGCTGCACCACTTTCCGGTTCAAGAGGTAGTACTTCATCGAGTTCTACTTTCATCCCACTTACTCCTTTCGAGAGAAACTTTCTCCAGAAAGGACCCGTTCTTGGCAACAAAGATCTTGCCTTCGGATCTAAGGTAGAAGGTATACCCAATGGTTTCCTTGGGGTATCCTATGAAGACGCATTTTTCCGACTTGGGTTCGAGCTTTTCAGGTTGAAGTTTCTTGACATAAGCATTGCATCCCCAAACTTTTAGAAATGACAGCTTAGGTTTCTTCCCAAACCATAATTCATACGGTGTCGTCTCAACGGATTTAGACGGTGCCCTATTTAAAGTGAATGTAGCTGTCTCTAGAGCGTATCCCCAAAATGACAGCGGTAAATCGGTAAGAGACATCATAGACCGCACCATATCCAATAAAGTGCGATTACGACGTTTGGACACACCGTTGCGCTGAGGTGTTCCAGGCGGCGTGAGTTGTGAAACGATTCCATATTTCCTTAAGTGCGTACCAAATTCGTGACTTAAATATTCTCCTCCACGATCTGATCGTAAGAACTTTATTTTTCGGTCACGTTGATTCTCTACCTCATTCTGAAATTCCTTGAACTTTTCAAAGGTCTCACACTTGTGTTTCATCAAATAGACATACCCATATCTACTTAAGTCATCAGTGAGAGTGAGAACATAACGATATCCTCCGCGAGCCTCAACGCTCATTGGACCGCACACATCAGTATGTATGATTTCCAATAAGTTGGTTGCTAGCTCCATTGTTCCGGAGAACGGAGTCTTGGTCATTTTGCCCATGAGGCATGGTTCGCATGTGTCAAATGATTCATAATCTAGAGACTCTAAAAGTCCATCGGCATGGAGCTTCTTCATGCGCTTGACACCAATGTGACCAAGGCGGCAGTGCCACAAGTATGTGGGACTATCGTTATTAACTTTACATCTTTTGGTATTCACACTATGAATATGTGTAACATTACGTTCGAGATTCATTAAGAATAAACCATTGACCAGTGGGGCATGACCATAAAACATATCTCTCATATAAATAGAATAACCATTATTCTCGGATTTAAATGAGTAGCCATCTCGCATTAAACGAGATCCAGATACAATGTTCATGCTCAAAGCTGGCACTAAATAACAATTATTGAGGTTCAAAACTAATCCCGTAGGTAAATGTAGAGGTAGCGTGCCGACGGCGATCACATCGACCTTGGAACCATTCCTGACGCGCATCGTCACCTCGTCCTTCGCCAGTCTCCGCTTATTCCACAGCTCCTGCTTTGAGTCACAAATATGAGCAACGGCACCGGTATCAAATACCTAGGAGCTACTACGAGCACTGGTAAGGTACACATCAATTACATGTATATCACATATACCTTTAGTGTTGCCGGCCTTCTTGTCTGCTAAGTATTTGGGGCAGTTCCGCTTCCAGTGACCCTTCCCTTTGCAATAAAAGCACTCAGTCTCAGGCTTGGGTCCATTCTTTGACTTCTTCCCGGCAACTGGCTTACCGGGCGCGGCAACTTCCTTGCCGTCTTTCTTGAAGTTCTTCTTACCCTTGCCCTTCTTGAACTTAGTGGTTTTATTGACCATCAACACTTGATGTTCCTTTTTGATTTCTACCTCCACTGATTTCAGCATTGAAAATACTTCAGGAATAGTTTTCTCCATTCCTTGCATATTGTAGTTCATCACAAAGCTCTTGTAGCTTGGTGGGAGCGACTGAAGGATTCTGTCAATGACCGCCTCGTCCGGGAGGTTAATGTCCAGCTGGGACAAGCGATTGTGCAACCCAGACATTTTGAGTATGTGCTCACTAACAGAACTATTTTCCTTCATCTTACAACTATAGAACTTGTCGGAGACTTCATATCTCTTGACCCGGGCATGAGCTTGGAAAACCATTTTCAGCTCCTCGAACATCTCATATGCTCCGTGTTGCTAAAAATGCTTTTGGAGCCCCGGTTCTAAGCTGTAAAGCATGCCGCACTGAATGAGGGAGTAATCATCAGCACGTGACTGCCAAGCGTTCATAACGTCTTGGTTCTCTGGGATGGGTGCTTCACCTAGCTGTCCTTCTAGGACATATGCTTTCTTGGCAGCTACGAGGATAATCCTCAGGTTCTGGACCCAGTCCGTATAGTTGCTGCAATCATCTTTCAGCTTGGTTTTCTCTAGGAACGCGTTGAAGTTCATGTTGACATGAGTGTTGGCCATTTGATCTACAAGACATTTATGCAAAGGTTTTTAGACTAAGTTCATGATAATTAAGTTCATCTAATCAAATTATTTAATGAACTCCCACTCAGATTAGACATCCCTCTAGTCACCTAAGTGATACATGATTCGAGTCAACTAGGCCGTGTCCGATCATCACGTGATACGGACTAGTCATCATCGGTGAACATCTCCATGTTGATCGTATCTTCCATACGACTCATGTTCAACCTTTCGGTCTCTGTGTTCCGAGGCCATGTCTGTATATGTTAGGCTCGTCAAGTTAACCTAAGTGTTTTGCATGTGTAAATCTGTCTTACACCCGTTGTATGTGGACGTTGGAATCTATCACACCCGATCATCACATGGTGCTTCGAAACAACGAACTTTCGCAACGGCGCACAGTTAGGGGGAACACTTTCTTGAAATTATTATGAGGGATCATCTTATTTACTACCGTCGTTCTAAATAAACAAGATGCATAAACATGATAAACATCACATGCAATCAAATAATAGTGACATGATATGGCCAATATCATATAGCTCCTTTGATCTCCATCTTCGGGATGCCATGATCACCTTTGTCACCGGCATGACACCATGATCTCCATCATCGTGTCTCCATGAAGTTTCTCGCCAACTATTACTTCTACTTACTATGGCTAACGGTTTAGCAATAAAGTAAAGTAATTACATGGCGTTGAATCATTGACACGCAGGTCATACAATATTAAGACAACTCCTATGGCTCTTGCCGGTTGTCATACTCATCGACATGCAAGTCGTGATTCCTATTACAAGAACATGATCTCATACATCACATATATATCATTCATCACAACTTTTGGCCATATCACATCACAAAGCAATTGCTGCAAAAACAAGTTAGACGTCCTCTAATTGTTGTTACATGTTTTACGTGGCTGCAATAGGGTTCTAGCAAGAACGTTTTCTTACCTACGTGAAAGCCACAACGTGATTTGTCAAATTCTATTTACCCTTCATAAAGGACCCTTTTCATCAAATCCGCTCCAACTAAAGTGGGAGAGACAAACACCCGCTAGCCACCTTATGCAACTAGTGCATGTCAGTCGGTGGAACCTGTCTCACGTAAGCGTACGTGTAAGGTCGGTCCGGGCCGCTTCATCCCACGATACCGCTGAAGCAAAATATGACTAGTAGTGGCAAGAAATTTGACAACATCTACGCCCACAACAAATTTGTGTTCTACTCGTGCAAAGAGAACTACGCATAGACCTAGCTCATGAAGCCACTGTTGGGGAACGTTGCAGAAAATAAAAAATTTCCTACGGTTTCACCAAGATCAATCTATGAGTTCATCTAGCAACGAGAGAGAGGAGTGCATCTACATACCCTTGTAGATCGAGCGGAAGAGTTCAAGAGAACGGGGTTGAGGAAGTCGTACTCGTCGTGATCCAAATCACTGATGATCCTAGTGCTGAACGGATAGCACCTCCGCGTTCAACACACGTACGGTTGGGGAAAACATCTCCTCCTTCTTGATCCAGCAAGGGGGAAGGAGAGGTTGATGGAGATCCAGCAGCACGACGGCGTGGTGGTGGATGCAGCAGCGATCTCAGCAGGGCTTCGCCAAGCTTCTGCGAGAGGGAGAGGTGTAGCAGAGGGAGAGGAAGGTGCCAAGAGCATGGGTGCGGCTGCCCTCCCTCCCCCTCTTTATATAGGGCCCCTAGGGGGGCGCCGGCCCTAGGAGATGGGATCTCCAAGGGGGGGTGGCGGCCAGGGGGGTGGCTTGCCCCCCAAGCCAGGTGGAGGCGCCCCCACCCCTAGGGTTTCCCAACCCTAGGCGCAGGAGGGCCCAAGGGGGACGCACCAGCCTACCAGGGGCTGGTTCCCCTCCCACTTCAGCCCATGGGGCCCTCCGGGATAGGTGGCCCCACCTGGTGGACCCCCGGGACCCTTCCGGTGGTCTCGGTACAATACCGGTGACCCCCGAAACTTTCCCGATGGCCGAAACCTGACTTCCTATATATAATTCTTTACCTCCGGACCATTCCAGAACTCCTCGTGATGTCCGGGATCTCATGCGGGACTCCGAACAACTTTCGGGTTACTGCATACTCATATCTCTACAACCCTAGCGTCACCGAACCTTAAGTGTGTAGACCCTACGGGTTCGGGAGACACGTAGACATGACCGACACGACTCTCCCGTCAATAACCAACAGCGGGATCTGGATACCCATGTTGGCTCCCACATGCTCCTCGA
Source organism: Triticum dicoccoides (assembly GCF_002162155.2). Lineage (NCBI taxonomy): Eukaryota > Viridiplantae > Streptophyta > Magnoliopsida > Poales > Poaceae > Triticum > Triticum dicoccoides. The sequence continues at coordinate 796,350,535 of NC_041383.1, read as the reverse complement.
TGATCTCATTGAATGAACCACGATGTCGAGGATTCAAGCAACCCCGTATACAATTCCATTTGTCAATCAGTACGTTACTTGCCCGAGATTCGATCGTCGGTATCCCAATACCTCGTTCAAGCTTGTTACCGGCAAGTCACTTTACTCGTACCGTAATGCATGATCCCGTGACCAAACACTTGGTCACTTTGAGCTCATTATGATGATGCATTACCGAGTGGGCCCAGAGATACCTCTCCGTCATACGGAGTGACAAATCCCGGTCTCGATCCGTGTCAACCCAACAGACACTTTCGGAGATACCCGTAGTATACCTTTATAGTCACCCAGTTATGTTGCGATGTTTGGTACACCCAAAGCACTCCTACAGTATCCAGGAGTTACACGATCTCATGGTGTAACGAAAAGATACTTGATATTGGAAAAGCTCTAGCAAACGAACTACACAATCTTGTGCTATTCTTAGGATTGGGTCTTGTCCGTCACATCATTCTCCTAATGATGTGATCCCGTTATTAACAACATCCAATGTCCATAGTCAGGAAACCATGACTATCAGTTGATCAACGAGCTAGTCAACTAGAGGCTCACTAGGGACATGTTGTGGTCTGTGTATTCACACATGTATTACGATTTCCGGATAACACAATTATAGCATGAATAACAGACAATTATCATGAACAAGGAGATATAATAATAATCATTTATTATTGCCTCTAGGGCATATTTCCAACAGGGGGGGGGTTGGTGTTCGGGTGCTCCGATCCTCATGCAAATTACTCGTCCCACATGGAAAAATCATTGGTAATAAAATGGTAGGCACACACCTTACTGATTTGTTTTCGACTGGGCTAACGTACGAATGACCACATCATCTCCCTTGCTAAAGTGTCGTTTCCTTAGGTCAGGGTTTTTCATCCTCGCAGGTGCGGCACTCGGGCGGATGGCGGCACTTCTTCTTTGAGTTTGGCTTCCGGGCTTTGTTCCTCCTCGAGTTCGTCCTTTTGGACGTAGTCTACGTAGCTCTGGCGTAGGTTCCTACCGTCTCCTTGGGACGGTGAGGTTAGGATTTCTCGTCAAGTGACAAGATTTGGTGTCAGGTGCTTCATACCTATGGAAGGGTTCAACGGCGATGGATGTGGCTCCAGGGCGCTAGTCCTTAGGGGCACGTGCACGAAGACTTCTGGGCTGTAATCAACAAGGTCAAGCCGGCTCCGGTAGGGGAGCGGCGACAACAGTGTATCGCGGCTCATTTTGGCGGCAGTAATGGTCGTTTGGTGGTCTTAGAATCTCTACGTGATTTTTATTATTTTTGAGATGCTCTGTACTTGTGATGAACTTTTATAATAGATCTTATCCCTTCTCCCTTGCTAAAGTGAAAACATGCCATAAATCAACCTACCCCCTCATCCAAAATTCTTTATTAAAACCCCAATTTTTCTTATAGGACATAACATTTCTCTTGTTATAAATAATTTTTATGTTATGGCTTTTCTTTTGAGACGCCGATGCCAATAAAAAAAGACACCCATGCACGGCGGCACTTTCAATGTATTTCCCTTTCAAGTGCTATTGCTACTAATACTTTTTTTTCCTGTCAATTTAATTGGGCCCAGGTGTATAATCACAAGCTTAATGCCGTATATCCCATGAGTTAGCATGATTTGGACCGTGGGTGCAACACGATGAAATAGATTACTAATTCTGCACACATAAAGTTGATCAATTCTCTTCTTCTTGATAACTTTGTTGATAAATAACACCCGGCGCCACCCCTTCGTCTCTGCATCCCAAGTGATCAACAACTAGGGTTCGTGCCTCCTGTTGTCCGCGTCGCCGATCTGCAATATCTCCTGTGGCATTAGGGTCATTGAGGCACGGTGGATCTCGACACATGCCGATGGGAGGGCTCTGTTTCTTGATGTTTCAATGAGGTTTCTTAAGGATTATGTCCTACTCAAGAAGTTTAGATGGCGACGTCTCTCTGAAGATCGAAAATGCTTCTTCCCGTCTATCCCCGTCCCGATGGTGCATCTAGCATCGTCGGAAGGTGTGTGGAGGTGTGTCTCTGGAAGATCTCGCAGGATTCAACCAGTGGTTATCTTTGATGGGTCTGCTCGGATCCGGTCTTCGTTCTCTTACATTTGTGTGTCTTCAGGATGGATCCTTCCGATCCAAGTGTCTCTTCATTGATGACAGTTGTTGTTCTGGTGCGCTGGCTCTATGGGGTCTTAGCACGATGACTTTTCGACTGTATATACTACAACAAGTTTTTGCTCGGCTCCGGCGAGGGAGGGGCTATGATGGTGGTACGCCTTAAGTCCCCTTCAGTGTTTGTAGTTGCCCCTAGATAGTCTACCGGATCTGGACGTGATTTTTATTATTTCTGTTGTTCATTGTATATATTTTTTTGAACATCAGTACAGACACAAGTTGTAACATCCCAAATTTTCAATTTGGAATGTTATACATAAGATCATAATTGCATATCATATTTTATTGCTTTTGGCTAGATCCTAGAAATTCTACGCAACTCAAGGACCCACGGAGAGAGTTGGGGATTTCGTTATTTTCATATTTGGGTTTTCTCAAATTTTGAAAATAAGATCATTTGATTTTATTTATTTTATCTTCAATTATTTCGATTATAAAAATAAGAGAGAGGGAATAAAATGACTTTCCCAAAATAAAGAAATATTGAGGATTTCATAAAAAAAATCAAATAAGATTTTATTTCGGAGTTTTTCGCTATTTGATTTGAATTAGGAAAATTTCACGTTTTTCAAACTACATTTTAGGGCCAAGAAAATGTTCATCTCGTTCTAAATATTTTATTTAGTCGGTGAAAATTTGTTTTGGCATTTTTAGAATTTTATTTTATTTTCTAGAATTTTTCTAAATTTCGATGGAATTTATTTTTAAAAAAGGGTTCCGCGCGCCAGACCGGGCCAAAGGCCCAGCCGTGCCGCCCGCCGCCCGTGCAAACACCGGACTCCGGCGGAGTCCGGGAGTCCGATGCCGCCCCGGTGCCCCCTTCCCCAAGCCGACCCCCCTCCTTAAATACCGCGCCACGCCCGCTGCCGCCAGCGCAGCCACAGCCGCCGTCGACGCCCGGCGCCGCCGCCGCCCGACCACGCCACCCGCCGCCGATGCCATCCCACCCCACCGGAGCCCCGAGTCCCGCCGGTTTCCGACGAGGTAGACGCCGTTCGCCGCCGGTTTTTTGAAGAAAACCGATTCGGTTTTTTAGAAAACCCTTGGTTTATTTTTTTATCGGTTTAGTTTTTTTGCGGATGTTCGTCCGTACATTTGTTTTAACGAACGGTTTTCGTCATTTAGCCACAGACAGCGAACTTTCGTTCGTTAGCCTGTTCGTCCGTTTTTTTTCTCAGATTTTCCGCAATTATTCCAGATCGCGATTTCTGATCCGATTTTTGTTTTAGTTTAACTTTTCGCTCATTTATCGGAATCAGGCGATTCAAGTGCCTAGAGTTTCGTCTCGAAACCCTCTTTTTGTTTAACCAACCCAAACAAGTTTTTGCTACTGTAAAATTTGACTTAGGTCCAGATTAGTAAACAAAGCTTGTTTCTTTCGCCGTTTGATTTTCGTTGCTTCGTTTGATTTGATTCTTTTTGCAAACCAGAGTTCTTAAGTTGAAGTTTCTGGTTAGATCTCTTATTTGAGTTTTGCATGTGCATTAGATGAGTACTTATTGTATGCTCGTTTGTTTGTTTGCGATAGAGTACCCGGAGTGGGCCGCTTGCTACTTCGAATCTCTAGGTTTCACGGATCATCAACAAGGCAAGTAACACTTTGATTATACCTCTTTACTATCCAGTTTTATTGCATTAGATCAATCCTCAAACAATTGCATGATTAGGATCTGATTAATATGTGGGTTTTGGGAAGTAGATGAGGTAGTACCTATTACCTGTTTTATTGTCAAACCTTTGGGAGTTACTTCTACATTTGCTTTTATTGCTATGCTATGCTAGTAGACGTGGATTGGGTGAGTGAATCCATGACAGATGTGAGATTGTTATTTAATGGTTTATTTAAGGTGGAAACTTTAATGCACATCTGGGTGGACTGAGGCACCTGGGTATTCCAGCGATTGCCTATTTTTTTATGGACCGCCACCCAAGTTCAAAGGGATCATGAGATTATTCATGCTATAAACTTCTGTTTGCAGCCACAAGCTACTATGGGCTCTAGCATAGTTGATTAAGTCGTGTGAACTCTTACAGTGGTAGACTAGCAGATGTAGGGGAAAGTAGGTGTAATTGTCTACCCATCGTAAGGTGCTAACGCTTCTGAAAGACTGTGTCTCGGTCATCCGTTTCTCAAACACCATGTAGTGAGAGAAATCCAATGGAGGAGATCGAGTCTTGTGGGGAAAAGTGCGCAAACCTCTGCAGAGTGTATAAACTAATCATGGCTAGCCATGTCCCCGGTTATGGACATTTTGAGTATCTAGTACTTGGATTTTCATGTGAATCTCAACATGTTACTTTAATTTAATTTGTTAGGTTTAATGATGATGCTTAATTGGGATTGAGAGGTACCTTCACAATGTTTAACAACCACCATGATAGTTAAATAAAATTTATTTCTTTGTTGTTGGGAAAAATTGGCTTTATGTAAAACTGTAACCATAGAGCTTTCCACAAGCCATATATGCATGTAGTGATAGCATTATTCTGTTCATTACTCTCTTTGTGTTACATTGCCAGCATATTCCATGTGATGACCCGTTTTCGGGCTGCAACGTTCATGTTGCAGACTTTTCAGACGACGAGTAAGATGCCTTAGGATCGTGGTCTTATACTCAGTGATGTCGTTGGAGTTGATGGACTCACTTATCTTCCAAGTCTTCCGCTGTTATCTTTATTAGATGGCCTTAAGCCATATTTATTGTAATAAGTTCTCTTTGAGACATTCGATGTAATAAGTGTGTGATTTCTACTCTGTTATAAATCCTTCGGGTATTGTGCATTTCAGCATTACTGATCCAGGGATGAGACTGAAGCACAGAGATCAGACTGTTTGAGGTCTGGTCGCTACAAGATGGTATCAGAGCACACGCTGACTGTAGGACACGACCACTAAGCTAAAGCCCTAGATCACTACTCTCTCTTCTCATTTCTGACACCTCATCTGTTCCACTCTTTTAGGATGGCGGATGCAAGGAACAAGTTCACGCAACCGGATGAAGATACACCCTTTGGACGCCACCTGAAGGAAGTCACTAACTACCTGAACATCGGAGTACCAAGCTTCACTCGGACCTACATCGCCACTTTACCAGAAGAGGAGCGTTGGATGATTCAAGTTCAAGTTCCAGGAAGGACGTTCGTGCCCGTCACTGAGCCCATAGAGTTTTCCTTCGATGCACCAACCTGGAGTTTAGGAAAGAGCATGGCAGCTCACATCACCATTGGACGCATTGGAGAAGTTTACCACAAGGATCTCAAGGACACTATCTGCCAGATTTGTGGGCGCTGAGATGAGCAATGGGAGATGATCAGCACCAGGAAGGATAGATCAATTGCAACTTGCATACAGGAGTTGAATAAGCACATTCGCCGCTAGGAGAACCAGATGTGCGCAAGCATGATAGATCTGAAGAAGGCTATGACCAAGATCACTGAGCTGGAGGAAGAACTCAAGTCTACACGCGATGGATATGAGGAAGAAATGATGAAACTTGTGGAGAAGAATGAAGATCTGAAGAAGAAGCTAAAAGTGTTTATGGAATTTCCCGTGACTGGAGGAGAAGACGATGATTGCACCTGCCCGGAGAATTATATCATCATCGACGACACCGACTCGGACCCAGACAATAGCGATGATGACTATGTTGATGAAGCTGGAGCAGATATCATGGAGTCTTCAACCGAGCAATTTTTCTAGTCGACCACCATAAACAGTAGTAGTATTCCCCCATGTATATAGTATAGTCCAAGTACTTATGTAACGATAGTTAGACCGTTGTATGCCCTTGTTTGTTTTGATTGAAGTGAAATTTTTGTGTTTGTCTCATGTGCATGTGGGTAGTGTTTTCCCTCTAGACCTCATTCTATTCTGTACTCTCATCCTTTCTAAACCCTCAGATGCCTCTGAGACGTGACAATGGATTTGCTTACCCATCGGAGCTCACCCAGTTGATCCAGCAGGAGAATGCATTGATGCAACTTCTAGACCAGAATTAGAATCAGGGGAACAACAACAACAACAACCCACCACCACCACCACCTGTTGATCACTTAGCCCGTTTCTTGAGGCTAAATCCGCCGGTGTTCTCCAGTAGCACCGAGCCGATAGTTGTAGATGATTGGCTCCGCAAGACGGGAAGGGAGTTAACCACTGCGGGATGCATAGATCCAGAGAAGGTGCCTTTTGCCGCACATCAGCTAGATGGACCCGCAACATCATGGTGGGAAAATTTCACAACCACTTATCCCATCGACACTGTCACGTGGGATCAGTTTCAGCAGGCTTTCCGTATTGCCCATATTTCAGTAGGAGCTATGGCCATGAAGAAGCGTGAGTTTCACAACTTACGCCAAGGAGGACATAATGTTGGCCAGTATGTGGATGACTTTAGTAAGCTAGCACGTTATGCCCCAGATGACATTGCTACGGATGCAGCTAAGCAGGAGAAGTTTCCGGAAGGACTGAATGATGAGCTGAGCATGCAGTTGATGGTAGCAACATTCAACAACTACCAGGAGTTGGTAGATAGAGCTATTATGATTGAAGGGAAGCAGCAGCAGATTGACAACCGCAAGAGTAAGTATGGACAAGCGAAGTACAATTCTGGAGCTCAACAGAAGCTACGTTTTACCCATGGAGGACATTTTCAGCATACCCATGGAGGAGGGAGTCCGCATAATCATAATGGCCTCAAGAATGGGAATGGGAATGGAGGAAGCAACGGCCATAACCGTACCAACCCATCAACCCTAGCCAAGAGAGATCTGAGCCAAGTCACTTGCTATAAGTGTCAGAAGACTGGACATTATGCCAATGAATGTCCTGAAGCCCGGAATGGAAATGGCAATGGAAGCTCTGGGAAGAAGCCAAACCCTTTCAATAAGGGGCAGGTGAACCACGTTAACTTAGAGGAGGTTGAAGCCTAGCCAGATGCAGTAATAGGTAAGTTTTTGGTTAAGTCATTTACCGCAATCGTTCTTTTTGATACTGGTGCATCGCATTCATACATATCAAGGGGATTTGTGGATAAGTATAAACTGCCCACCAAGGTTCTTAGGACACCTATGTTAGTAAGCTCACCAGGAGCGGAGTATATGGCCAGCCAAGTATGTTTTCAAGTGCCATTGAGCATAGGTAGGCATGTTTTTCCTTCAGATTTAATCATTTTGGAATCGCAAGGTTTGGATGTAATTCTGGGTATGGATTGGCTATCGATGTATGGAGGAAACATCGATTGCGCCAGTAAGATGATTTTGCTTACCACCCCAGAAGGGAGAAGGATCAAGTATGTATCACGGCACGAGCCGAAGAGGACCCAAGTAAATTCCTTATCAGGAGTTGTGCAGGAGGAAGTACCAGTGGTGAAGGATTTCCCCGATGTATTTCCGGAAGAGTTGCCAGGCATGCCACCGGATAGAGACATTGATTTTTTGATTGAGCTTTTGCCAGGCACAGGGCCAATTTCTAAGAGACCGTATAGGATGCCCGCACAAGATTTGGAGGAAATTAAGAAACAGATTAAGGAGTTACTGGATAAAGGTTATATTCGCCCAAGTTCTTCACCTTGGGGATCGCCGGTGCTTCTAGTGGAGAAGAAGGATGGATCATTGAGGATGGTTGTTGATTATCGAGGATTGAATGAAGTGACAATCAAGAACAAGTACACGTTGCCGATGATCAACGATTTGTTTGACCAATTGCAAGGAGCTAAGGTATTTTCCAAGATCGATCTGCGATCAGGATACCACCAGTTGAAGATTCGAGAGTAGGATATACCTAAGACGGCTTTTACCACCAGGTATGGGTTGTATGAGTATACCGTTATGTCATTTGGTTTGACTAACGCACCTGCCTATTTCATGAACATGATGAACAAGGTGTTTATGGAGTTTTTGGATAAGTTCGTCGTGGTGTTCATTGATGACATCTTGGTCTACTCGAAGAATGAAGAAGAGCATAAGGAGCATTTGCCTTTGGTACTTGGGAAGCTCAAAGAACATTAGTTATATGCCAAGTTCAGTAAATGTGAGTTTTGGTTATTGTTCAAAAAAAATGTGAGTTTTGGTTGAAGGAAGTTGAATTTCTCGGACATGTTATATCCGGAGAAGGAATAGCAGTAGACCCCACCAAAGTTATCACTGTGACAAATTGGAAAGCACCAACAACAGTTGGAGATATCCGGAGTTTTCTTGGACTCGCGGGATACTACCGAAGATTCATTGAGAATTTCTCGAAGATTACTAAGCCCATGACGGAGTTGTTGAAGAAGGACACCAAATTCAAATGGACCGAGGAATGTGAGGCTAGTTTCCAGGAGTTGAAGAAACGTTTGGTTACATCACCCGTGTTGATTCTGCCAAATCAGCGCAAGGATTATGAAGTATATTGCAACGCTTCACATCGAGGACTTGGAGCCGTGCTCACGCAGGCAGGAAGGAAGAGTTGTTTCGTATGCCTCACGACAACTTAAGCCCCATGAGTTGAATTATGCTACCCATGATTTGGAGTTAGCAGCCATAGTGCATGCACTGAAGACCTGGAGACATTTTCTTATCGGAAATCATTGTGAGGTGTACATGGATCACAAGAGTTTGAAGTACATTTTCACACAGAAGGAGTTAAATCTCAGGCAAAGGAGATGGTTGGAACTCATCAAGGAGTATGATATGAGATTGCATTATCATCCAGGGAAAGCTAACGTAGTAGCTGATGCGTTGAGCCGCAAGAGCCATGTCAACACCCTCATGACTGGAGAGTTACCTCAGGAGTTAGCCGAGGATCTTCATGAGCTATGTTTCTAAATAGTTCCGAGAGGCTATGTAGCAGCATTGGAGATTCAGTTGACTTTGATGGATAAGATCAGAAAAGCTCAGAAGACTGCTCTGTTGGAAAAGGCAGTGCCTAGGAGGCGCTTAGGCACGCCTAGGCGCTAGGCAATGGCCAAACGCCTCGCCTAGGGCATAAATGGAGGTCTAGGCAAGGCAAGCAAGAAATTGCCTACGCAAGCAAGAAATCATGCCATGTACTGCACTAATATGCCAAACGGGTTGTATTCCAATGGTAGTCGATGGTAATTAACTTATTTATATTCCCTAAACTAATATCAACACCCATGTAATAATCACAAATACACTACGAGTAAAAACTATATTACACCCTAGGCCGCGCCTAGGGCGCTTAGGCACCGCCTAGGTACTAGGCGAAGGCCAATCGCCTCGCTTACGCCTATCGCTTTCTCCAACCTTGGAAGACTGACAAGGAGATTGCCACTATAAAGGAGAGGATGAGCAAAGGAAAAGCTAAAGGATTTCGTGAGGATGAGCACGCTATCTTATGGTTTGAGGACCGCATTTATGTGCCTAATGACCCGAAGATCAGGAAGTTGATTTTGCAAGAGGCCCATGATTCGCCATACTCGATTCACCCAGGAAATACCAAGATGTATCTAGATTTGATGGACACTTTCTGGTGGACCGGAATGAAGAAGGACATTGCGGAGTATGTAGCAGTTTGTGATGTATGACAAAGAGTGAAGGCAAAGCATCAGAAGCCAGCAGGATTGCTACAACCATTGCCGATACCCGAATGGAAGTGGGATAAGCTAGGTATGGATTTTATCACAGGATTGGCCAGGACTCGTTTAGGCTATGACTCGATTTGGGATGTAGTTGATCGTTTGACAAAGGTAGCTCATTTCATCCCAGTGAAGACTACTTACACCAGTGCTAAATTGGCCAAGATATACATGACCAGGATCGTATGTCTGCATGGAGTTCCGAGGAGCATCGTATCAGATAGAGGAACCCAGTTTACCTCAAAGTTTTGGAATCAGTTGCACGAAACTTTGGGTACCAGGCTAGAGTTTAGTACAGCCTTTCATCCGCAGACCGATGGACAGACGGAGAGAGTAGTCAGATTTTGGAGGATATGGTGAGAGCTTGTGCGCTAGATTATGGATCTAGTTGGGACGAGAATTTGCCTTATGCAGAGTTCTCTTACAACAACAGTTATCAATCCAGTTTGAAGATGGCCCTTTCGAAGCCTTGTACGGAAGGAGGTGCAGGACACCGTTGTTCACTACAACAGGAACCCCCCTTTAGCAATGGATCAATACGTTGTCCTATGTCCATATATGTGTTGCTAAGGTCTACACCAACGAATTACTATACGTTGTCATTGGTGGCGTTGGAAGGATCTACAACAACGTATATACATGCGTTGGTAAATGACATGTAGAAGCGTTGTTAGGTAGCAACATATAAAGCTAGGGCCCAACAGCACTTCATATGCGTTGGTGGTCACCCTACACAAAAGGATTCTAGAAGCTTCGCTAGATAGCATGAACATATAATGATTTTCATATATTGCATCCAACATTATTAGGTCAACAACGATAGTGCATACGAGCCACAATATAATAAACAAACAAGTCTGATATATTTAATCAAATATGTGCCATTACAAAGAACATGGTCCAAAGATTACAAGAGGTGAAACTATATAGTAGTAGGCCAATTCTTGACCTTGCAATCAACTACTCTAAGAGGTGAAACTATCTAGTAGTATACCAATTCTTGACCTTACAAGAGGTGAAACATTGATAGTAGGAATAACATTCTAATTGTCTTGTAGTAGCCCAACTGTTTGCCTTGGAATCAAAATCTTCTTAGCCTTGCAATCAAAATTTGAGTCATGCATCCTGAATTTATCTTGGTAATCTACAAAAGAACAATATGAGGTGAGCAATTACAGTAAAGAAAATCAAGTTAATAATGAAGTAAAATTTAAAGGAGCACCGTACAAATGTTTTTTTTACCAAAACTTTGATTTGTACATAGAGGTGGGCTAATTAATAATCTGATTATAGAAACATCTACAACACTTATTAAACAACTTTGTAGATCATGCCACCTATATCCGTGTACTAATTGTTATTTTTTTTGCATCTCGCATCATTTCAAAACTATATGAACTATAATTATATAGTTTTAGTGTTCCAGTCTATTTTCTATAAAAAGGACCAAAATGCAGAAGTGGAGAATGCAGATGCTTGCAACATCAGTAGCATCGCTCTATAAAGAAATAACAAAAATATGCACTATGAAGGGTCATTGGCATGCTATGAAGTACAAACATAGAGACTTCACGTCTTCATGCTTACTTTGTAAAATGAGGACAATCTATTTCTCTTAATTGCCGTGCACATGCTTTGAATACCCATGGGATCGTTCAGATAAAAAACTATGTATTAGAACACCGAATACCTTTGACCAATCGGATGTAGCTATTCATTATGAACAACCATCAGCCTATATTTACTACCAAAAATTATCCAAATTTTGTATTAATTTAATAGTGATAGTGAGATGAATTCAGCAACCGACTAAATGATAAGTATTCTAGGTAACCAGTTACACCAACTATACATAATTGAATATTTCCATTTTCCAATGGTCTCTGCACTAATTAGCTTTGGGTCACATCACTCCAGTACTACCCATTCTTGGGACGATTTATTAGGCATGCTTGTTGTGGTATATTAGGAGAAATCTTAGTGCCAACAAATAAAAAATCTTTAAATAATCTACATTACAGAAAATGTCGTTGTTACCTGAGTACTACAAGTCACAAATAAGAATTTCATGATCCATGAATAAAATTCTCAGAAGCTGCAGAAGCAACAACATAGTAAAAAACATCATCGGATTGGAACAACTGGAGTTATCAGCACATGCATAGAAAGAAGACGTGCACAATGAACTAACAAACAGAAAGGGGAAACAACAAGAAAACTATGAACTGTCTACACTGAGCTCCTAACTTGACCTTGAAGGAATGCATGATCTAATTAGTATAGACAAGAGCCTGCCGTAATTAGTATACAAGATAGGACACCACAGGATAATTGATTAACTGTGGGGAAAAAGAACATACGAGACTGAGCCTACCATAAGAAGTCTGGTTTCCGTCCGATCTTGCTGTGCCAACCCAAGCAGAGATAAGGACTCAGACCACAAGCGGCAAGAAAATCAGTAAGGATTGATCCACACACATAGCAACAAGAAAATTAAAACCTAATGCATCACAAGAAATGTGTATTGAATAAAAAGGTATACAATCATTCTTCCTGAAAATTGTACGATTGTTAACTACCGCCTCGAACTACGCCTCCAGTCCCTATGCATTGTCATCACTTGAAACATCAATCTCATGTTCCCATCTTACTACAATTACATACCATACGTACATGCATGCATCAGCCCTTCAGGTATAAGCTTGGTGAAAAAGGTTGTTGAACTTACTTTTCTACATCGTTTTTGTCTTACACTTAACTGGCTTAAAAGTAGCATTACGTATAATCTCAAACAACTTCCATGTTCCAAGTTCAGCTGGTTACATCATGACAAATTTTCTTAATTAAACTGGAACCCAAAACAAATCAAGGTTGAATGTAAGTGAGTTAGAACCATCATGAAGTAACAACTAAGAATTGGTTACTCCAACTATAGCTGGGAGATCAAGGGATGAAGACTAGATGCCTTTTTGGTTGATCACGAAATTATGGTCATTTCCTTAGCAAACCTGCATGATATACAAACACATGAACGCAATATTTACATACACACCCCCTCCCACACACACACACACACACAGAGTCAGAGCAGGGGGGACACACTAAGCAAAATACCTTACACGTTCTCAACTTGTTGTCTCTCTACAGAAATCATCTCTTGTTCAACATTTGAGTAGAAGAATCCCGCATTTATTTCTACAAGAAACTTATGCGTCAGTTAAACGGTTCCCTTCAGTGATGCACGTAAAATAGGAAATCTTAGTAGGTTTGTAATCAGCATGTGCAGCTGCGCAGGCAGGGAAAAGCCTCAATAAGGATGCGGTCCATTGGTGTTGTAACTTGTAAGATTGCAGCCTACAAGGAAAAACAAGGATGGGCGAGGACAACGGGGAATATTGCTATTACAGAATATGAATACAGATGCGGGGGAGGCAGAATAGGACCTGCTGAACTACCACAGTTGAGGAAGACGGGGGCGTCGCTGCTTGCGTCGTTCCTGGCTGTGTGGACTTTGGAGGAACAACGCCGGCGTCTGCATCTCTGGTCATGCGGATCAAACGACGGCGGCGACGCGTTCCCCGACGCGAGGAGGATGGGCGACGACATCGAGTGCGTCCCCAACACATGGAGAAAGTGGTGAGGGAGAAGGGCTTCGCTGACGCCCTTGAACGAACCGAAGGAACAGGGGAGGTGGTGTCTGATACGTACATTTTGCATCATGCTTTTATATCAATATTTATTGCATTATGGGCTGTTGTTACACATTATATCTCAATACTTATGGCTATTCTCTCTTATTTTACAAGGTTTACCATGAAGAGGGGGAATGCCGGCAGCTGGAATTCTAGCTGGAAAAGGAGCAAACGTTGGAAACCTATTCTCCACAACTCCAAAAGTCCTGAAACTCCACGAAACAACTTTTTGGATTTATTAAGAATTTATGAGAGAAAGAAATAGGCCAGGAAGCCCACACCCTGTTCAGGAGACAGCCCCCCCCCCTGTAGGGCGCGGCCCCTATCTCCTGGGCCCCCTGGTGGGCCTCCGGCGTCCATCTTTTGTTATATCATCACCCTTTCCCTGGAAAAAATCGTAGGCAAGCTTACGGGACGAAACTCCGCCGCCACGAGGTGGAACCTTAGCGGAATCAATCTAGGGCTCTGGCAGAGCTGTTTTGCCGGGGACACTTCCCTCCGGGAGGGGGAAATCATCACCAACGTCATCACCAACGATCCTCTCATCGGGAGGGGGTCAATCTCCATCAACATCTTCACCAACACCATCTCCTCTCAAAATCCTAGTTCATCTCTTGTATCCAATCTTGTATCAAAACCACAAATTGGTACATGTGGGTTGCTAGTAGTGTTGATTACTCCTTGTAGTTGATACTAATTGGTTTACTTGGTGGAAGATCATATGTTCAGATCCTTTATGCATATTATTACTCCTCTGATTATGAACATGAATATGCTTTGTGAGTAGTTACGTTTGTTCCTGTGGACATGGGTGAAGTCTTGCTATTAGTAGTCATGTGAATTTGGCATTCGTTCGATATTTTGATGAGATGTATGTTGTCTTTCCTCTAGTGGTGTTATGTGAACGTCGACTACATGACACTTCACCATTATTTGGGCCTATAGGAAGGCATAGGGAAGTAATAAGTAGATGATGGGTTTCTAGAGTGACAGAAGCTTAAACCCTAGTTTATGCGTTGCTTCGTTAGGGGTTGATATGGACCCATATGTTTAATGATGTGGTTAGGTTTACCTTAATACTCCTTTTTGTAGTTGCAGACGCTTGCAATAGGGGTTAATCATAAGTGGGATGCTTGTCCAAGTTAGGGCAGTACCCAAGTGGCGGTCCACCCACATATCAAATTATCAAAGTACCGAACGCGAATCTTATGAACGTGATGAGAACTAGCTTGACGATAATTCCCAATGTGTCCTCGGGAGCTCCTTCCTCATTATTAGAATTTGTCCAGGCTTATCCTTTGCTACATAAAGGATTGGGCCACCTTGCTGCACTTTATTTACTTTATTTACTTTTTGCTCGTTAGTATTTATCTTATCACAAAACTATCTATCACCTACTATTTCAGTGCTTGCAGAGAAAACCTTACTGAAAACCGCTTATCATTTACTTCTGCTCCTCGTTGGGTTCGACACTCTTACTTATCGAAAGGACTACGATAGACCCCCTACACTTGTGGGTCATCAAGACTCTTTTCTGGCGCCGTTGCCGGGGAGTGTAGCGCTTTTGGTGAGTGGAACTTGGTAAGGAAACATTTATATAGTGTGCTGAAATTTTCTGTTACTTGTCACTATGGAAACTAATCCTTTGAAGGGCTTGTTTGGGGTATCTTCACCCCAACTAGAAGAGCAAAGAGATGCTCCTCAACCTACTGAACCTTATGAAAATATTCACTTTGAGATTCCTTCGGGTATGATAGAAAAACTGCTAGCTAATCCTTTTGCAGGAGACGGAACATTGCATCCCGATCTACACCTTATCTTTGTGGATGAAGTTTGTGGATTATTTAAGCTTGCAGGTATCCCCGATGATGTTTTCAAAAGGAAGGTCTTCCCTTTATCTTTGAAGGGAGAAGCAATGACATGGTATAGGCTATGTGATGATACGAGATTTTGGAATTATAGGCGACTGAAGTTGGAATTTCACCAGAAGTTCTATCCTATGCATCTTGTTCATCGTGATCATAATTACATATATAATTTCTGGCCTCGCGAAGGAGAAATCATTGCTCAAGCTTGGGGGAGGCTTAAGTCAATGTTATATTCATGCCCCAATCATGAGCTCTCTCGGGAAATGATTATTCAGAATTTTTATGCTCGGCTTTCTCTTGATAATCGCAACCTGCTCGATACTTTCTATGTTGGTTCCTATATGCTGAAGACTATTGATTTCAAATGGGACTTATTGGAAAGAATTAAATGCAACTCTGAAGATTGGGGTTCCGACGATGGTAAGGAGTCAGGTATGACACCTAAGTTCGATTGTGTTAAATCTTTTATGGATACGGATGCTTTCCGTGGATTTAGCTCTACGTATGGACTTGACTCTGAGATAGTAGCTACTTTTTGTGAAAATTTTGCTACTCACGTTGACTCCCTAAAGAGAAGTGGTTTAAATATAATCCTCTTGTTGAAGTGAAAGTAGTTGCACCTATTACAGTCGAAGAAAAGACTATTACATATAGTGATCCTATTATTCCTACTGCTTATGTTGAAAAACCTCCTTTTCCTGTTAGGATAAAATATCATGTTAAAGCTTTGACTGTTGTTCGTAAGAGTAATACTAGGACCTATACACCCCCTGAGCAAATTAATGTTGAACCTGGTATTGCCATGATTAAAGATCTCTTGGATGAGGACTTAGATGGGCATGTTATCTCTTTCTTGGGTGAAACTGCTAATATTGCTAGACCCGATACTAAGACACGTAGACCTGTTGTAGACACGGCCTGCTATTTCTGTTAAAATAGGAGATCATTGTTATCATGGCTTATGTGACATGGGTGCTAGTGCTAATGCGATACCTTATGATCTTTATAAAGAAATTATGCACGATATTGCACCTGTTGAATTAGAAGACACCGATGTTACTATTAAGCTTGCTAATAGGGACACCATTAAACCTATTGGGATTGTTAGAGATGTTGAAGTCTTGTGTGGGAATATTAAATACCCTGCTGATTTTCTTGTTCTTGGTTCCCCACAAGATGATTTTTGTCCCATTATTTTTGGTAGACCCTTCTTGAATACTGCTAGTGCTAAGATTAATTGTGAAAAGAATATTGTCACTGTTGGCATAGATGGTATGTCTCATGAGTTTAATTTCGCTAAGTTTAGTAGACAACCTCGTGAAAGGGAATCACCTAGTAAGGATGAAATTATTGGTCTTGCTTCCATTGTTGTTCCTCCAACTGATCCGTTAGAACAATATTTGTTAGACCATGAAAATGATATGTTTATGAAGGAAAGGGAAGAAATAGATGAAGAGTTCCTTAAACAAGAACCTATGGTAAAACATAACCTTCTCGCTGAAATTCTTGGGGATCCCCCTCCACCCAAGGGTGATCCCGTGTTCGAACTCAAACCCTTACCTGATAATCTTAAGTATGCTTATCTTAATGAAAAAGAAATATATCATGTTATTATTAGTGCTAACCTTTCAGAGAAAGAAGAAGAAAAATTATTGAAAACTCTGAAGAAGCACCGAGCTACTATTGGATATACTCTGGACGATCTTAAGGGCATTAGTCCCACATTATGTCAACACAAAATTTCAGTGAAGAAAGATGCCAAACCAGTTAGAGATCCTTAAAGACGATTAAATCCTAAAATGAAGGAAGTGGTAAGAAAGGAGATTCTAAAACTCCTTGAGGCAGGTATTATTTATCCCATTGCTGATAGTGAATGGGTAAGACCTGTCCATTGTGTCCCTAAAAAGGGAGGTATTACCATTGTTCCTAATGATAAAGATGAATTGATCCCGCAAAGAATTATTACAGCTAGAGGATGGTAATTGATTTCCGTAAGTTAAATAAAGCTACTAAGAAAGATCATTACCCTTTACCTTTTATTGATCAAATGCTAGAAAGGCTTTCCAAACACACACATTTTTGCTTTCTAGATGGTTATTCTGGCTTCTCTCAAATACCTGTGTCCACGAAGGATCAATCTAAAACTACTTTTACTTGCCCTTTTGGTACTTTTGCTTATAGACGTATGCCTTTTGGTTTATGTAATGCACCTGCTACCTTTCAAAGATGCATGATGGCTATATTCTCTGATTTTTGTGAAAAGATTTGTGAGGTATTCATGGATGACTTCTCCGTATATGGATCCTCTTTTGATGATTGTTTGAGCAACCTTGATCGAGTTTTGCAGAGATGCGAAGACACTAGTCTCGTCTTGAGTTGGGAAAAGTGTCACTTTATGGTTAATGAAGGCATTGTATTGGGGCACAAGATCTCCGAGAGAGGTATTGAAGTTGATAAAGCCAAAGTTGATGCTATTGAAAAGATGCCATGTCCCAAGGACATAAAATATATAAGAAGTTTCCTTGGTCATGCCGGTTTTTATAGGAGGTTCATTAAGGACTTTTCTAAAATCTCTAGGCCTCTGACTAATTTATTGCAAAAAGATATTCCTTTTGTCTTTGATGATGATTGTGTAGAAGCATTTGAAACACTTAAGAAAGCTTTGATCACAGCACCTATTGTTCAGCCACCTGATTGGAATTTACCTTTTGAAATTATGTGCGATGCTAGTGATTATGATGTAGGTGTTGTTTTAGGGAAAAGAGTCGATAAGAAATTGAATGTTATCCAGTATGCTAGTAAGACTCTTGATTCTGCCCAGAGAAATTATGCAACTACTGAAAAAGAGTTCTTAGCAGTTGTATTTTCATGTGATAAGTTTAGACCTTATATTGTTGATTCCAAAGTTACTATTCACACTGATCATGCTGCTATTAAATATCTTATGGAAAAGAAAGATGCTAAGCCTAGACTCATTAGATGGGTTCTCTTGCTCCAAGAATTTGACTTGCATATTATTGATAGAAAGGGAGCTGAGAACCCCGTTGGAGACAACTTGTCTAGGTTAGAGAATGTTCTTGATGACCCACTGCCTATTAATGTCAGTTTTCCTGATGAACAATTAGCGGTTGTCAATGCTTCTCGTACTGCTCCCTGGTATGCTGATTATGCTAATTACATTGTCGCTAAATATATACCACCTAGTTTCACATACCAGCAAAAGAAAAAGTTCTTTTATGATTTAAGACATTACTTCTGGGATGATCCACACCTTTATAAAGAAGGAGTAGATGGTATTATTAGACGTTGTGTGCCCGAGCATGAACAGGAAAAAATCCTACGCAAGTGTCACTCTGAATCTTATGGAGGACACCACGCTGGAGATAGAACTGCACACAAGGTACTACAATCTGATTTTATTGGCCTACTCTCTTCAAAGATGCTCATAAGTTTGTCTTATCTTGTGATGAATGTCAAAGAATAGGTAACATTAGTATACGTCAAGAAATGCATATGAATTATTCTCTTGTTATTGAACCGTTTGATGTTTGGGGCTTTGATTATATGGGACCTTTTCCTGCTTCTAATGGGTATACACATATTTTAGTTGCTGTTGATTACATTACTAAGTGGGTAGAAGCTATTCTAACTAGTAGTGTTGATCATAACACTTCTATTAAAATGCTTAAAGAAGTTATTTTTCCGAGGTTTGGAGTCCATAGATATCTTATGACTGATGGTGGTTCACACTTTATTCATGGTGCTTTCCGTAAGATGCTTGCTAAGTATGATGTCAATCATAGAATCGCATCTCCTTATCACCCGCAGTCTAGTGGTCAAGTAGAGTTGAGCAATAGAGAGCTCAAATTAATTTTGCAAAAGACTGTGAATAGATCTAGAAAGAATTGGTCCAAAAAACTTGATGATGCATTATGAGCCTATAGAACTGCATACAAAAATCCTATGGGTATGTCTCCATATAAGATGGTTTATGGAAAAGCATGTCATTTACCTCTTGAACTTGAACATAAAGCATATTGGGCTATTAAAGAGCTCAATTATGACTTCAAACTTGCTGGTGAGAAGAGGTTGTTTGATATTAGCTCACTTGATGAATGGAGAACACAAGCATATGAGAATGCCAAGCTTTTCAAAGAAAAAGTCAAACGCTGGCATGATAAGAGGATACAAAAGCGTGAGTTTAACGTAGGAGATTATGTGTTATTATTCAACTCTCATTTAAGATTTTTTGCAGGAAAACTTCTCTCAAAATGGTAAGGTCCCTACGTTATCGAGGAGGTCTATCGTTCTAGTGCTATAAAAATCAACAAGTTCGAAGGCACAAATCCGAGGGTGGTAAACGGTCAAAGAATTAAACATTATATTTCAGGTAATCCTATCAATGTTGAAAGTAATATTATTGAAACCATAACCCCTGAGGAATACATAAGAGACACTTTCCAGAATGTTCCAGACTCCGAAAAGGCATAAGTACGTGGTACGGTAAGTAAACCAACTCCAAAACAACTCTAATGGTAATTTTTATTAGTTTTGGATTTTTTAAGAATTTTAGGAAGAAAGAAGTAGTCCGAAAGGGACACCAGGCTCCCACGAGAGAGGAGCCCCCCCCCTGTAGGGCGCGCCCCCTGTCTCGTGGGCACCTCGTGTGCCTCCAGGACTCCATTTTCTTGTATGTTACATATTTTGGTCGGTAAAAATTAATTATATATACTCCCGAAGGTTTTGACCACCATATCACGCAAATATCTTCTGTTTTCATTTCGAGCTGTTCCTGTTGCAGATTTGGAACAAGATGTCTTCTCAGGAATCAGTTGGGGAGAGCCGGGTGTCTCACCCAACGCCAGGTCCAGGAGCAAATAACAATGCCTATCACTTTGGACCATTAATGGAGGATGAGATGGAGGCTGATTTGAAAAGGATAGATACCATGGAGGAAGATCAAGAAGTTACCTCTCGTCTCCGAGCAGAATTCACTATGGGGGAACTACCTAGCCTGGCTGTCCCTGCTTCAGTCATCCCTTCCAACTCTAGATTTCTTTCTTATGAAAATAGGAAAAAGAGTTTTACGTGTTCTCCAGAAGCTATGCAGCATCCTTGGGTAAAAGGAGCTTTGGCTGTTACGGGCAAGCTCCGTAAGGAAATTATGGACCTCAAACAACAAGTCAATAAGCTCGAGGGGGAGAACCGTATCCTGAAGGGCATCATCACCAAGAAGATCATAACACCAACCGTGAAGAAGGAGAAATAATCACATGGGTATGGGCACTCCCCTTGTCAACTGCCAAGCTTGGGGGAGGTCCCCCGGTATCGTATCACCATCACACTCCTATCTTTACCGCTTTATTTAGTTCGATCCTTTTAGTAGTATCTTGATCTAGTAGATTGAAGTTTTGATATCAAGTAGTTTTGAGTTTTGCATTGTGATCTCTTTATGTAAGCGAGTCCGTGTGCTATCTATAATAAAGATTAGTGTTGAGTTAAGGGCTTTGCTATGTTACTATGATCTTGAGAAAGTAGAAAGAACAAAAGAGTTCATATTGATCTTATGGATAGTGATAACTTCACACATAGAAAGTATGAGGCATAAAAATTGTTGAGAGTTGATGAACGTAGCCTTGGTCATCGTTGCAATTAATAGGAAGTGATAAGGAACGAGGGGTTCACCTATAGATATATTATCTTGGACATCTTTTATGATTGTGAAGCACTCATTAAGTATGACATGCTAAAAGAGTTGATGTTGGACAAGGAAGACAACGTAATGGTTTATGTTTTCCGACATCTCAGTTAAAGTATATTGTCATTGACCTTCCAAACATGTTGAGTTTGCCTTTCGCCCTCATGCTAGCCAAATTCATAGCACCAAGTAGAAATACTACTTGTGCTTCCAAATATCCTTAAACCCAGTTTTGCCAAGAGAGTCCACCATATCTACCTATGGCTTGAGTAAGATCCTTCAAGTAAGTTGTCATCGGTGCAAGCAATAAAAATTTCTCTCTAAATATGTATGACTTATTAGTGCAGAGAAAATAAGCTTTGTACGAACTTGTTGTGGAAGTAATAAAGCGACGGATTGCATAATAAAGGTCCACATACAAGGGGTAATATAAAGTGACGTTCTTTTGCATTAAGATTTCGTGCATCAACCCTAAATGCGCATGACAACCTCTACTTCCCTCTGCGAAGGGCCTATCTTTTACTTAATGTTTTTACTTTATGCTTGAGTCAAGGTGATCCTCACCTTTCCTTTTTTTCATTTTATCCTTTGGCAAGCTCCTCGTGTTTGAAAGATCATGATACATATATCCAATTGGATGTAAGTTGGCATAGGCTATTATTGTTGATATCACCTAAAGGTAAATACGTTGGGAGGCAACACAATAAGCCCCTATCTTTCTCAGTGTCCGGCTGAAACTCTATAACCACAAGTATTGCATGAGTGTTAGCAATTATGGGAGACTACGAGATACTTGAGTAGAAAAGCTTGTTGAAAATCTCTATTATTGACTCTTTCTGATGTTATGATAAATTACAATTGCTTCAATGACTGAGATTATAGTTTGTTAGTTCCCAATGAAGTTTATGAACCATACTTGACATTGTGAATTGCTTATTACTTGAGCATAGGAAATCATATGACAAAATCTATATATGTTGTTGTTATTAGAATGATCATGATGCCCTCGTGTCCGTATTTTATTTTTATCGACACCTCTATCTCCAAACATGCGGACATATTTTTCGATTTCGGCTTCCGCTTGAGGACAATTGAGGTCCAAGCTTGGGGGAGTTGATACATCCATTTTGCATCATGCTTTTATATCAATATTTATTGCATTATGGGCTGTTATTACACATTATATCTCAATACTTATGTCTGTTCTCTCTTATTTTACAAGGTTTACCATGAAGAGGGGGGATGCCGGCGGTTGGAATTCTGGCTGGAAAAGGAGCAAACGTTGGAAACCTATTCTGCACAACTCCAAAAGTCTTGAAACTCCACGAAACAACTTTTTGGATTTATTAAGAATTTATGAGCGAAAGAAATAGGCCAGGGGGCCCACACCCTGTCCAGGAGACAGGGGGCGCCCCCCTGTAGGGCGCGGCCCCCTATCTCCTGGGCCCCCTGGTGGGCCTCCGGCGTCCATCTTTTGCTATATCATCACCCTTTCCCTGGAAAAAATCGTGGGCAAGCTTACGGGACGAAACTCCGCCGCCACGAGGCGGAACCTTGGCGGAATCAATCTAGGGCTCTGGCGGAGCTGTTCTGCCGGGGACACTTCCCTCCGGGAGGGGGAAATCATCACCAACGTCATCACCAACGATCCTCTCATCGGGAGGGGGTCAATCTCCATCAACATCTTCACCAGCACCATCACCTCTCAAAACCCTAGTTCATCTCTTGTATCCAATCTTGTATCAAAACCACAAATTGGTACATGTGGGCTACTAGTAGTGTTGATTACTCCTTGTAGTTGATACTAATTGGTTTACTTGGTGGAAGATCATATGTTCAGATCCTTTATGCATATTATTACTCCTCTGATTATGAACGTGAATATGCTTTGTGAGTAGTTACGTTTGTTCCTGAGGACATGGGTGAAGTCTTGCTATTAGTAGTCATGTGAATTTGGCATTCGTTCGATATTTTGATGAGATGTATGTTGTCTTTCCTCTAGTGGTGTTATGTGAACGTCGACTACATGACACTTCACCATTATTTGGGCCTAGAGGAAGGCATAGGGAAGTAATAAGTAGATGATGGGTTGCTAGAGTGACAGAAGCTTAAACCCTAGTTTATGTGTTGCTTCGTTAGGGGTTGATATGGACACATATGTTTAATGATGTGGTTAGGTTTACCTTAATACTCCTTTTTGTAGTTGTGGACGCTTGCAATAGGGGTTAATCATAAGTGAGATGCTTGTCCAAGTTAGGGCAGTACCCAAGTGCCAGTCCACCCATATATCAAATTATCAAAGTACCGAACGCGAATCTTATGAACGTGATGAAAACTAGCTTGACGATAATTCCCAATGTGTCCTCGGGAGCTCCTTCCTCATTATTAGAATTTGTCCAGGATTATCCTTTGCTACATAAAGGATTGGGCCACCTTGCTGCACTTTATTTACTTTATTTACTTTATTTACTTTTTGCTCGTTACTATTTATCTTATCACAAAACTATCTATCACCTACTATTTTAGTGCTCACAGAGAAAACCTTACTGAAAATCGCTTATCATTTCCTTCTGCTCCTCGTTGGATTCGACACTCTTACTTATCGAAAGGACTACGATAGATCCCCTACACTTGTGGGTCATCAGGGTCGAGGGCAAAGGACAGCGGTGGTTGGAACCCTAGCTGTTGTGGGTGCATCTCTCACTTAGGATGAAGGCCAAAACGATGGGAGAATAGGAAAACGCTTCATGCACAAGAGGTGGAGGTGTGGGCACGGGGAGGTTAGCGCTAAAGTGGGGAAGGTGGGAAACAATGGATCATGTTTTTTCTGGGTAAAACAACACATCCTGTTATATCGTTGCTAGACATACGTTGGTATAGGGAGGTTCTTGTTGTAGTGGTTGTGGGACGAAGTTGGAGATCGTCAGTTGTTCGGGCCAGATTTGATTAAAGAGTCTGAACAGAAGGTGAAGTTGATTCGCGATAGGCTCAAGGTAGCTCAGTCCAGGCAGAAGAGCTATGCAGATTCAAAACGCAAGGAGACAGTTTACGAAGTCGGAGACAGAGTTTATTTTTGTGTATCTCCGCTACAAGGAGTTAAGCACTTTGGAGTTAAGGGAAAATTAGCGCCTCGTTTTGTAGGACCATATAAAGTTTTGGAGCGTATGGGAGAAGTTGCTTACAAGTTGGAATTGCCCTAAGGATTGTCAGCAGTTCATGATGTGTTCCACGTTTCCTAGTTGAAGAAGTGCCACGCAGAGATGGCTGATATACCACTGAGAGATACAGTACCGCTCGAAGCGATTCAGTTGGATAGTGATTTGACCTATGAGGAGAAACCAGTTAAGATTCTCGAATTTGCCAGCCGAGTCACACGCAGCAAGGTTATCAAGTTTTGCAAAGTTCAGTGGAGCCACCACACCGAGGATGAAGCCATCTGGGAGCGAGAGGAAGACCTACAAAAGGACCACCCACACCTATTTTCTAGCCAGCCCGAATCTCGAGGGCGAGATTCATCTTTAGGGGGGTAGGTTTGTAACATCCCAAAATTTCAATTTGGAATGTTATACATAAGATCATCATTGCATATCATATTTTATTGCTTTTGGCTAAATCCTAGAAATTCTACGCAACTCAAGGACCCACGGAGAGAGTTGGAGATTTCGTTATTTTCATATTTGGGTTTTCTCAAATTTTGAAAATAGGATCATTTGATTTTATTTATTTTATCTTCAATTATTTCGATTATAAAAATAAGAGAGAGGGAATAAAACGACTTTCCCAAAATAAAGAAATATTGAGGATTTAATTAAAAAATCAAATAATATTTTATTCCGGAGTTTTTCGCTATTTTATTTGAATTAGGAAAATTACACGTTTTTGAAAACTGTATTTCAGGGCCAAGAAAATGTTCAACTCGTTCTATATATTTTATTTAGGCGGTAAAAAATTGTTTTGGCATTTTTAGAATTTTATTTTATTTTCTATAATTTTTCTTAGTTTCGGCGAAATTTATTTTTCAAAAAAAGGGTTCCGCGCGCCCGACCGGGCCACACCGGACTCCAGGAGTCCGACGCCGCCCCGGCCCCCCCTCCTTAAATACCGCGCCACCCCCGCCGCCACACCCCGTCCCGCCCCGCTGCCGACGCCATCCCACCCCACCGGAGCCCCGAGTCCCGCCGGTTTCCGACGAGGTAGCCGCCGTTCGCCGTCGGTTTTCTGAAGAAAACCGATTCGGTTTTTTTAGAAAACCCTAAGTTTATTTTTTTTATCGGTTTAGTTTTTTTTGCGAACGTTCGTCCGTACGTTCGTTTTAACGAACGGTTTTCATTGTTTAGCCGCAGACAGCGAACGTTCGTTCGTTAGCCTGTTCGTCCGTTTTTCTTTTTTCTCGGATTTCCTGTGATTATTCCAGATCGGGATTTTCTATCCGATTTTTGTTTTAGTTTAAATTTTGGCTCGTTTATCGGAATCAGGCGATTCGAGCGCCTAGAGTTTCGTCTCGAAACCCTCTTTTCGTTTAACCAATTCAAACAAGTTTTTGCTACCGTAAAATTTGACTTAGGTCCAGATTAGTAAATGAAGCTTGTTTCTTTCGCCGTTTGACTTTCGTTGCTTCGTTTGATTTGATTCTTTTCGCAAACCGGAGTTCTTAAGTTGAACTTTCTGGTTAGATCTCTTATTTGAATTTTACCTATGCATTAGATGAGTACTTATTGTATGTGTGTTTGTTTGTTTGTGATAGAGTACCCGGAGTGCGCCGCTTGCTACTTCGAATCTCTAAGTTTCACGGATCATCAGCAAGGCAAGTAACACTTTGATCATACCTCTTTACTACCCAGTTTTATTGCATTAGATCAATCCTCAAACAATTGCATGATTAGGATCTGATTATTATGTGGGTTTTGGGAAGTAGATGAGGTAGTACCTATTACTTGTTTTATTATCAAATCTTTGAGAGTTACTTCTACGTTTGCTTTTATTGGTATGCTATGCTAGTAGACGTGGATTGGGTGAGTGAATCCATGACAGATGTGAGATTGTTATTTAATGGTTTATTTAAGATGGCAACTTTAATACACATCTGGGTGAATTGAGGCACCTGGGTATTCCAGCGATTGTCTGTTTTTTTATGGACCGCCACCCAGGCTCAAAGGAAGCATGAGATTATTCATGCTAGAAAATTCCGTATGCAGTCACAAGCTATTATGGGCTCTAACATAGTTGATTAAGTCGTGTGAACTCTTACAGTGGTAGACTAGCAGATGTAGAGAAAAGTAGGTGTAACTGTCTACCCATCGTAAGGTGATAACGCTTCTGAAAGACTGTGTCTCGGTCATCCGTTACTCAAACACCATGTAGTGCGAGAAATCCAACGGAGTAGATCGAGCCTTGTGGGAAAAGGTGCGCAAACCTGTGCAGAGTGTATAAACTAATCATGGTTAGCCGTGTCCCCGGTTATGGACGTTTTGAGTATCTAGTACTTGGATTTTCATGTGAATCTCAACATGTTACTTTAATTTAATTTGTTGGGTTTAATGATGATGCTTAATTGAGATTGAGAGGGTGTCTACCTTCTCAATGTTACCACCATGATAGTTAAATAAAATTTATTCCATTATTGTAGGGAAAATTGGCTTTATGCAAAACTGCAACCATAGAGCTTTCCACCAGCCATATATACATGTGGTGATAGCATTATTATGTTCATTACTCTCTATGTGTTACATTGCCAGCATATTCCATGTGCTGGCCTGTTTTCGGGCTGCAACGTTCATGTTGCAGACTTTTCAGACGACGAGTGAGATGCCTTAGGATCGTGGTCTTATACTCAGTGATGCCGTTGGAGTTGATGGACTCACTTATCTTCCAAGCCTTCTGATGTTATCTTTATTAGATGGCCTTAAGCCATATTTATTGTAATAAGTTTTCTTTTGAGACATTCGATGTAATAAGTGTGTGATTGCTACTTTGTTATAAATCCTTCGAGTACTGTGCGTGTCAGCATTACTAATCCAGGGGTGACACTGAAGCACGGAGATCAGACTATTTGAGGTCTGGTCGCTACACAAGTGCTCATATACACGCGCATACACTCATCCATATGAACGCACACACGCAAATCCTACCCCTATGAGCGCCTTCAAAAGACTGAGCCGGCATATCATCTTGAGATTTACGAAGTCACCGTAGGCGCCTCGTCGTCGACGGGAACGTCTCCTCCCACTAAATGCGCATCGTCGAAAATTCTGAAATAAATCCAGAAATAAATGCGAGCACCAGGATTTAAACTCTGGTGGGCTGGGATACCACAGTCTCTTTAACCATTCAACTACATATTAATTCGCTCTGTTGTTCATTGTATTGAATGACTGAAAATGACTAGGTCGAAAGTTTCTCTGTCCTTACGAGGCGCCAACGACAATGAAAAGCGCCCGTACGCTGCATGTGCCACCTTTCCTATGTGAGCGTGATATGCACCTGATCGATCTCGCGGGATTTGGACCGTGCACGCGCGACGTGATGGAACGGATTATGCTGCTGCTGCCATCGCCCGTACGTGTGGGCCGTGGCGCCGTTCCATGAGAGCGACCGCCGGCTGGCTCCGCCGCTGACATTTCTGTCGACGGTCGGCTCGACAGGACAGGGAGGGAAAAGGAGCTGCCGGCCAGCGACGACGGCGTCCAGCTCCATGCGCCAGCGTCGCCGTCGGAGCATCGTCGGCTCGTAGTGGACGCAGTATATCCCGTTTCGCTCCACAGTTCCACAGTGGAAAACTGCATGTGCCAGATTCATAACGCACAGGACGGGCGGTCTAAGAAAAGTAGAGGCAGCGCGCATGTGCATGCCGTTGTCGTCGGCGGCGAGGCGAGCGTGCGTGTCACCTCAGTGTCTTCCACATTGGTATGGACAGATTGTGCATATTACCGTAGCGAGCAAGTCTACTACGGTGCACAGTGCGCTGATTCACGAACGAGTTGACGTGCACCGTCTTCTCTGAGACGAAGCGAGCATGGCGATGACGCCGATGGGACCGTGCCCAAAGGCGCAAAGTAAACTAGGTTTGCCCTAGAACGGTGCACCTCGTACGTACGTACTCCTACTCCTACGTACGTTTTTTGTTTGCGCGTCGTATTCATACGTATGTACGTGGCGACCTCATCTGAGCTCCGGAACCAGAAGCAAAACGTGCGCCGTATAACGAACTGACGGTGGCGTTGGATGGTGAGAAGATAGGCGCGTCCGTCCAGGCCCAGTCCAGGCCGGGTCGGGGATGACGATGTGTGTTCCTTATCCGCACGTGTGATCAGCCAGCCCACCGCTCCATCCGCCGGCCATGGCCACGCACGCACGTACTAGATTTTGAAACTGAAGGAGTACGTTTTCTGGACAATGACCAAGGAGGCGCCCGTCCGAAGCGCTCCCGCGGCCAAGGCAATCCGTCCATCGCTGCCTAAACACGACCGGCTCAAGTAAATAAAGCACCTCACCCCGTCAACCCGCGTACAAAGTGTATACTCTACTGAAAGAGGGTCCAGGGATATGTCCTGAAGCTAGCGTGAGGCGGTGCGACGAGCGTGGCAGATTAACAACAAAGCGCATGCATCCAATCCAGTGGCATTTGTTCATAATGAAATCTTCTTTCCCCAGACTGTGTGGCATGCTTCACACCACGTCGATCACAAGAAAGAGGTTAGTTCGGACCCTCCACGCAGCTCCCATCACTGGATCACTCGTCCATATATACGACATCACATTACATATCCGCATTGCATTGCACCATAAAACAAGATAGGTCCAACGCATATGCATCGATGCACTTCTGGTGGTTGTGTAGCATGAAGACTACGGCACAAAAAAGCTACTCATCCATTCAATCAGAAAAACATACTGCTGTTTCCATAAACGATTGGATGGTGGTGGTTGCGGCTGTGTCGTCGCCAGAACAGTGCTTCTAGTATGTTTTTGCAAGGTCGGTGGAGCGCTAATTAATCTCTGGTTCACCATTGTTTAGTGCTCATAATTGAAACCTAGGGCACCTAGCCTAAAGCTAGTTGATATTTAAGAATATGCACAGACGAAGACTCCCTATCTAGATAGCTCCATCACGGCACGACACATGCACAGATGTTACGAATAGTGTGATTAACCATTAGGATTGGTCACATCTTGTCGGATTCAAGAGTATTAGCATCAGTAGCCTTTGCAAAATTAGGTGGATGTGGTCAGGGATAAAATGCATGCATCTACTGGAACTGCGCCGAGTAGGGAGACAACGACGAGAGAGATTCAAAGCTGATAGGTGGGTTGATCTGTGGAATTTCAGTGGCAATGACATTCATTTTTCCTCATCTCAAAAGAAAAAAGGCAGCCTCTACATGGGGCAAGGACAGAAAGTGGCTAAGGGCATTGTACAATGGTTGATAAGATAGTCTTATTTTAAGTCTTACAAGTAATTTAGAGATGATAAAAAATATGTCTATAATGGGTCATCTCTTAGCCGTATTTTCAATAACTAGTCGTTCTTAAATATGTGGTGAGACATATTGTGCTAAAAGAAGACAAGTCTTTTCTTATGAGTTCTCTATTCTCCACCTCATCATTTATCCTACTTGGCACTCCTAAAATAGCATCATTGTGCATGCCCTAAGCAACAATACTAGAACAAGTCGTACCACTCGTGTCCTGCTTGTGTGAATTCCAAATGAACAAATCATACTTTTTCATCTCATTTGTTTCTTTAGAAAAGGAGGATTACCCTAAGTCTCTCCATGAGAAAGATGCATGCAACTCCTTTATTAAGCAAAGTATCCAAAGTGTTTGTGGCCAGAATAAGCTCCCTCAAAACTCAAAAGGTAACCAAAAAAGTAAAAGTTGCCACAACCGGTGAGAATATAATGTGATGACTAAGGCCAACTCTAACACACGACCCGATCATGTATGTGTCTGTATGTTTGGGCCCAAACGGACAGATCGCACGGCCCAACATGCGACCCCATCCCCATTTTCTGTCAGTTTCACGTCCGGCCCGGCTCATTTCCGGTTTAAACCTCCGGCTTTGCGTCCACACGGTGCCCGGTCACTACGCAGTGCCCGATCGTAGTCAAGCAACATTCGCTGTTCCATTACAGAATCCAGATATGGTTATGCCAGGAGTAAAGCAAGGAACAAACACTAATCATTACCGCCCAAAGACACCCAGCACGTACCAACGCAACGTGGCTGTGCGATTAGTGGGTGTGCAGTGCAGTGCTAACAAGGAAGGAATCAGTCACACACACATGCACGCGCGCGCAAACACACACAATCCATCCATGGCAAAAGCAGAGACCAGCCAACTTTGCTCGGAATTTTTCTCTACCTCTAAGCCTCCACGCACGTCAACTCCTCTTATCAATCAAATGCACCATGCATTAGAGCATCTTCAATAGCTTGTTTATATGGATGTCTATACTCGTTTTCCACGACGTGAGCCCAAAACAGGCGTCCAACAGCTTGTCTATATGGTCGTCCAAATATACACATCCTCTAAATCGACCTCGACAATGTCCACGCCTGGACAATGTGAAAGCGTTGTCTAAACTCAGCTGTAGTCATGATTTCTTCCTCTCCCTAGCAACAGCCCACCTGTCATGATCCCTGTATATAAACGTTCTGATACAAAATTGGATGTGTATATGAGATAATCTTTTTAAATCATTGTCTATATGAATATATAAACATCCAAATATACACATGCTATTGGAGATGCTCTTACTCAATCGGATTCGATCGAGCAGAGTCCTACATCTAAGATGCCATACATTGTCTCCTTGAAAAATATAATAGTAGCACCGCAGATCGGTCCTGATTTGCATGGCCCCACTGTGAGATCTCACGAGTCTTTGGGACTTTGACTGCCGCAAGGGCCAGTGCCACACGGAAGCTTCCATGCGTCGGTACACAGGTCACGAGCCACCGGCAGTTTGGCAGCACTTGGATAGCCGGCTGTGCTTATCTACGAGTCAATTACAACACAGGTGTTTGAACTTGGCCAGAAAAATCAGTTTGGTGTTGAAACTTATGGCATACATTAAATCGGTGACAGAACTTGGTTTGGGGTTCATCTACGGTGCTAATCACGTTTATATACGCTCATCATGCTGATGAGGCGCACCAACTGGCCGTGGGACCTAGTGTCAGTGACCGGAAGGCGGGGACAAGGGTGTGTGGCCTATTTATTTATTTTTTGCGCAAAAACACTCAGAATTTTTGTTTTTCACACAGAAAAGACCCTTTGATTTTTCTTTAAAAGGCCACAAGCTCTTGTCTCCGCTTCCGGTCACTGACATTGGGTCCAACGCCACGTCGGTGCGCCTCGTCAGCACCCTGGAGTGTATGCAAACGTGATTAGTATTGTAGATGCACGCCCAAGCCAAGTGAGGGAGTCCTGGATTAGGGGGTGTCCGGATAGCCGGACTACCATCATCAGCCGAACTATCATCGGCCGGACTATCATCATCGACCGGACTCCAAGACTATGAAGATACAAGATTGAAGACTTTGTCCCGTGTCCGGATGGGACTTTCCTTGGCGTGGAAGGCAAGCTTGGCGATACGGATACGTAGATCTCCTACCATTGTAACCGACTCTATATAACCCTAGCCCTCTCCGGTGTCTATATAAACCGGATGGCTCTAGTCCGTAGGACAACAACAACAACAACCATTACAATCATACCATAGGCTAGCTTCTAGGGTTTAGCCTCCTTGATCTCGTGGTAGATCCACTCTTGTAAACATCCACAATATCAATATCAATCAAGCAGGACGTAGGGTTTTACCTCCATCAAGAGGGCCCGAACCTGGGTAAAACATCGTGTCCCTTGTCTCCTGTTACCATCCGCCTAGACACATAGTTCGGGACCCCCTACCCGAGATCCGCCGGTTTTGACACCGACATTGGTGCTTTCATTGAGAGTTCCTCTGTGTCGTCACCGATAGGCTTGATGGCCTCTTCAATCGACAACGACGCAGTCCTGGGTGAGACTTTTCTCCCCGGACAGATCTTCGTATTCGGCGGCTTCGCACTGCGGGCCAACTCACTTGGCCATCTGGAGCAGATCGAAAGCTACGCCCCTGGCCGTCAGGTCGGGTTTGGAAGCTTAAACTTCACGGCCGATATCCGCGGGGACTTGATCTTCGATGGATCTGAGCCACAGCCGAGCGTGCCGCGCTGTCACGATGGGCACGACCTAACTCTGCCGCCGGACAGCACCTTGGAGGCCGCACACGAATCGGCTCCGACCCATAGTCCGGAGCTGATCGCTCAGATCGAGGACGGATGGCTGGACACCGCCTCGGGAGCTGCGACTTCTACGGCGATGGAGCCGAACACTTACCTTGTCCCGCATAAAGCTCATGACTCCGAGGTGCCGGACTCTCTGCCGGACTCCGAACCTCCTGCGCCCCTGCCAGTCGAATCCGATTGGGCGCCGATCATGGAATTCACCGCTGCGGACATCTTTCAGCACTCACCCTTCGGCGATATCTTAAATTCGCTGAAGCATCTCTCGCTATCCGGAGAGCCCTGGTCGAACTACGGCCAGGATGGTTGGGACGCGGACAACGAAGAAATTCAGAGCCTACCCACCACCCACTTCGTAGCCACCGTCGACGATCTAACCGATGTACTCGACTACGACTCCGAAGACATCGATGGTATGGACGACGATGCCGGAGACTATTAAGAACCAGTGCCTACGAGACACTGGAAGACCACCTCGTCATACGACATATACATGGTGGACACCCCAAAAGATGGGGACGGCGAAGAAGCAACGGAGGTTGATTCCTTAAAGAAACAGCCCAAGCGCCGAAGTCAGCGGCGCCGCTCTAAATCCCGCCACAGCAAGAATAGAGATTCCGGCACAGGAGATAATAACACCCCAGAAAGTGCCGAAGACAACCCCCTCCAGCACGATCCAGCGCAGGAGGAGGCAGAAGCAAGCCCTCACGAGAGGGCGGCAGATGAAGAGGTCGAGAACGATAATTACTTACCTCCCTCCAGAGACGAGGCAAGCCTCGACGACGACGAATTCGTCGTGCCTGAGGATCCCGTCGAACAAGAGCGTTTCAGACGCAGGCTAATGGCCACGGCAAATAGCCTAAAGAAAAAGCAGCAACAGCTTCAAGCTGATCAAGACCTACTGGCCGACAGATGGACCGAGGTCCTCGCGGCCGAAGAGTATGAACTCGAACGCCCCTCCAAAAGTTACCCAAAACGCAAGTTGCTCCCCCGACTAGAGGAGGAAGCGTACAAACCTGCATCACCAGCGCACAATACGGCAGACCGACCACCTCGTAGCCGTGACAGAGAGGCATGCAAGCCCTCCACCAAAACCGTACCCCGGCATCGCTCAAAAAGCATGAAGCCACGGGGGAACACGCCGGACTTGCGGGATATATTGGAGGACAAGGCAAGACAATCCATATCTATCTATGGATCACGTGGGCGCCCCAAGACCCACGACGAATACTGTCGCGCCGGATACAACTACTCCGGCCGGGCCGAACACAGCAGACAACGCTCTCTCGAGCTACGTCGCGATATTGCTCAATACAGAGGCGCCGCGCACCCACTATGCTTCACTGACGAAGTAATGGATCATCAAATCCCTGAAGGGTTTAAACCCATTAATACCGAATCCTATGATGGCACAACAGACCCCGCGGTTTGGATTGAGGATTATCTCCTCCATATACATATGGCCTGCGGCGACGATCTTCACGCCATCAAATATCTCCCGCTCAAGCTTAAAGGACCAGCTCGGCATTGGCTTAACAGCCTGCCCGCAGAGTCAATTGGATGCTGGGAAGACCTGGAAGCTGCATTCCTCGACAACTTCCAGGGCACGTATGTGCGACCACCGGACGCAGATGACCTAAGCCACATAATCCAGCAGCCAGACGAATCGGCCAGGCAATTCTGGACACGATTCTTAACAAAGAAAAATCAAATCGTCGACTGTCCGGATGCAGAGGCCCTCGCTGCCTTCAAACATAACATCCGCGACGAGTGGCTGTCCCGGCACCTAGGACAGGAAAAGCCGAAATCCATGGCAGCCCTCACATCACTCATGACCCGCTTCTGCGCGGGAGAGGATAGCTGGCTAGCTCGCAGCAACAACCACGGCAAAAACGCTGGCAGTCCGGATACCAAGGACCGCAATGGCAGGTCGCGTCAAAACAAAAACAAACGCCGCATTAACAGCGACAGCAATGAGGATACGGCAGTCAACGCCGGATTCCGAGGCTCCAAGCCCGGTCAACGGAAGAAGCCATTCAAAAGAACCACTCCGGGCCCGTCCAATTTGGACCGAATACTCGACCGCTCCTGTCAAATACATGGAACCCCCGAAAAGCCAGCTAACCACACCAACCGAGATTGTTGGGTATTCAAGCAGGCATGCAAATTAATCGCCGAAAACAATGACAAGGGGCTACACAGCGATGACGAGGAAGAGACCCGGCCGCCGAACAACAGAGGACAAAAGGGATTCCCCCCTCAAGTTCGGACGGTAAACATGATATACGCAACACATATACCCAAGAGGGAGCGGAAGCGTGCACTAAGGGACGTATACGCGATGGAGCCAGTCGCCCCAAAATTCAACCCATGGTCTTCTTGCCCGATCACTTTCGATCGAAGAGACCATCCGACCAGTATCCGCCATGGCGGATTCGCCGCATTGGTCTTAGACCCAATCGTCGATGGATTTTACCTCACGAGAGTCCTGATGGACGGCGGCAGTAGCCTGAACCTGCTTTATCAGGATACAGTGCGCAAGATGGGCATAGACCCTTCAAGGATTAAACCTACAAAGACAACCTTCAAAGGCGTCATACCAGGTGTCGAGGCCAGTTGTACATGCTCAGTTACACTGGAAGTGGTCTTCGGATCCCCGGATAATTTCCGAAGCGAGGAGTTAATCTTCGACATAGTCCCATTCCGCAGTGGCTATCACGCTCTGCTCGGACGAACCGCGTTCGCAAAATTCAACGCGGTGCCACATTATGCATACCTTAAGCTCAAGATGCCAGGCCCTCGTGGAGTCAACACGGTCAATGGAAACACGGAACGCTCCCTCCGAACGGAGGAACATACAGCGGCTCTCGCGGCAGAAGTACAGAGCAGCCTTTTAAGGCAATTTTCGAGTCGGGCCGTTAAACGACCGGACACGGCCAAACGCGCCCGGAGCAACATCAACCAAGACCACCTGGCACGTTCCGAGCACGCTTAGCAATGCGGCCTCAACCCCAGCCCTCGCACAATTGTAAGACAAACTCTCCGCGTACATAATTACGCCCTGGAGATACTATGGGCATAGGGGGAGAGGCTCAATCACAACAGACCCAGAGTGTGGTTCGACCACACCAAGGGCTCCCAAATGTGTCGCTCTTTTTATCTTTTATTTCTCTCTTTTTTATACAGAACTCTGTCCGGCGGTGAACCTGCCGAACTCATGATGCAACAGCCAGGGAGGGACAAAGGCTGCGACGAACACTCAGGTGGTCTCCATTACGAGCATTAAATTTGTTAAATACACCATTCCGCGGCCTACCCCTGGAGGGAGACGCCTTTAATTCGTCCAATCCCTTGCTTTCCGCATTATTTGTATCATTCCGCACTCATAGCATATCTTCTCGAATAAAATGCAGCACTTTTTGCCCATAATTGCATTACCTTATATATATATATATGTTCATTTACGACATGTTGCATCCGTACATTTTGGTACGGCCAAATACACCAGGGGCTTATGTTCCCCGCATTATGGTGTGATAAAGTCCGAACACTTTCACAAGTGCGGCACC
The DNA here is from genome assembly GCF_002162155.2 of Triticum dicoccoides. Taxonomy (NCBI): domain Eukaryota; kingdom Viridiplantae; phylum Streptophyta; class Magnoliopsida; order Poales; family Poaceae; genus Triticum; species Triticum dicoccoides. The sequence goes on along the minus strand of NC_041383.1, from coordinate 796,314,631 downwards.
CCGAACTTATAGCATTATATGAATCGGCTCCGAATCATGTCTTGGGTCAATAGTTGGGTTTGCCTGGCTCCCATGTTTGGCACCTTACGTTCCTTTCTATCGGCTAAGGTAGCACTGGGAGAACCACTGCGATTGCGCCCCGGTTGAGCCGGGTTAACGCCTCAGTGGAGAAAGCTAAAACTGACTGTCATGATAAGGCGAGAGACTAGTCGTTGTTCGAGAGGTCTTTTTGGGTCCTTAAAGACCTACGCCGCTTCGAGTGAAGTACCGGATAATGTCCGACGAAGGCGTGGATAGCGCCCCGAATTCGGTCTTCCGAATACTAGGGGCTTCGCCGAAATTTAAAATTATAGAATTCTATGGCTAAGTGAGAGTGTTCAAGCACTATAAGTCCGGTTGTCTTGTTCATTGTGTTGAGCGCCTCCCTAGATGGACCCAAAAATGGGAACAAGAGTGCTCAAGTTTATCCCGAACACCCCAGCACTCGTGGCATGGGGGCTGAAGCCGACGACTTGCCATCTCTCAGATTTAATAAACGGCCGCACAGAAGGTAATATTTTAAATTAACAAGCGTTGCTTAGCGCATATGAACAAAGTTTTCAGCGCACAGGATAACACATTGCAAATTTACTCAATAATTACATCCCTGGGGCACTCATCCGCAATCTTGCGGGCACCCTTCAGGACAGTCTTATAGTACATCTCGGGCGTACGATATTCCTTACCCGCTGGAGGCGCGTCAGTGATTAGCTTCTCCGCATCCAGCTTGCCCCAATGCACCTTTGCGCGGGCAAGGGCCCGACGAGCACCTTCAATACAGGCGGAGCGCTTGATAACCTCCACCCAGGGGTATGCATCCACCAACCGTCGCACGAGGCCGAAGTAGCTCCCAGGCATGGCCTCTCCAGGCCACAGCCGGACTATGAGGCCCTTCATGGCCTGCTCGGCCACCTTGTGGAGCTCGACCAGCTGCTTCAGCTGGTCGCTAGGGGGCACCGGATGGCCGGCCTCAGCATACTGAGACCAGAAGACCTTCTCCGTTGAGCTCCCCTCCTCGGCTCGGTAGAATGCGGCGGCATCAGACACGCTGCGAGGCGGATCTGCAAACGCCCCTGGAGAGCTCCGAATTCGGGTAAGTAACACGTAATTTACATTCACATGCTTGCTTTGCCTGAAAAATGCCTTACCCGCCGCTATCTTCCTCACCAACTCAATCTCCTGAAGGGACTTATGGGCATCGGCCTTGGCAGTTTTGGCACTTTCAAGAGCCGAGGCAAGCTCGGACTCTCGAGTCTTTGAGTCACGCTCCAAACTCTCATGCTTTTCCATGAGAGCCTCGAGCTCTTGCCGAACCACCGCCACCCGCGCCTCCTGCTTTTCTCGCTCTGCCCGTTCCGCGGCCGCATTGCGTTCGGCCGCGGACACGGCCTCCTTCAGGGTCGCCACCTCGTTCGTGGCCCCTGCAGTACCCATGTTATCCTTGTTATTTTTTGTTGCAACCTAAATCCTTTTCTGTAAGGTACAAGTTCAAAGTGGTGTTACTCACCTTCTTTGTCCTGGAGCTGCTTCTTGGCGCGGCCGAGCTCTTGCTCGGACCGCTCGAGCTCCTGCTTCAAAGCACCGACCTCCGCAGTCAGTGCGGCAGAGGTCAGCAGCGCAGCCTGCAACCCATATTGACATAATTTTTTAGCAACCCTGCGTATATCTTCTTTTTTTTCAGATCCTCAGTCCGGCTTTTCTTTCCGAACACCGAACCGAGCATCAGGGGCTACTGTCTATGCGGTATTGCATTGCATATTTTTATCTTCTTACCTCAAAGCCTGATAGAAGGCTACTGCAGGCTTCGGTCAGCCCGCTCTTGGCAAGTTGTACCTTCTGAATCACCGCACTCATAATAGTGCGGTGTTCTTCCTCGATGGAAGCGCTCTGCAGCGCCTCCAACAAATTGTCCGGCGCCTCCGGTTGGACGGAAGCTGCCGACGTCACGGTCTTGCCCTTCGTGCGAAGGGGCCGCCGGCCGGACTCCGGAACCACTGCGGGTTCTGATGTGGAGTCCGGCGCAAAGTCCGGGAGGCCGCCTTGTGGCGCCTCCGGAGCCTCCCCCTGATGGGTCCGTTCTTGGGATCCCACCTCGGCGTCCTCGGTGTCGCGAGAGGTGGAGGCGGTCGGGATGGAGTCTACATCCGACGGAGCCAACGACCCGCTCGATGAAGCGGGGAGATCATCATTGGCCAGACTACAGGCAGCATGCGGCATCAGAATGACACTATGTGACGCAGAAAAAGAAATTATAAATCATTTAGGAATCCGGATACTTACGATCTCGCCGGAGGCCTGGCCCTTGAAGGTCATTCTTCCTCGCCAACGTTGATGTTGGCGGAGCTGTCCGGGGGAATAGTCCTTCCCCTCTTGGACCCTTCGGCCTCCCCTGTTGGGGAATCCTTCCTCTTCCTCTCTCCCTCCTCTGGGAGAGAGTCCTCTTTCTCCTTCTCATTTTCGGGGGAGGAGTCCGCCCCGGAGTCGTCGGACACCTGAAAACAGGAACTCTTTCGAGCACCCGTGGCCTCTTTCTTGGCCTTCTTCTTCGGCACCACGTGCGGTGCCGGGACCAGCAGCCTCGCTAGATGGGCGTCTACTGGGTTTTCTGGCATAGGAGTCGGGCAGATAATCTGCTCCGCCTTCCTCATCCAGTCCTGTCAAAGGAAAAGGGGAAATTAAAACCCGCATAGAGTCAAACTATGAAAAGCAAGTGTCCCGTAAAGGGGTAGAATCACTTACCTCGTCGGCTTGGCGCTGCGAGCGAAATCCGCGATCTTCAGTCGCGGATGCGGGGGCTTCGGCGCCCTTAAACAGCATCCTCCAGGTGCCTTCGTACGTCGTGTCGAAGAGCCCGCTCAGCACCTGGTGTTGTTCCAGATTGAACTCCAACAGATTGAATGCCCGCTCTTGGCATGGGAGAATCTGGCGGACGAGCATGACTTGGACCACGTTAACCAGCCTGAGCTTCTTCACCAGCTTCTGGATACAGGCTTGGAGTCCCGTCAGCTCCTCCGAACTACCCCACAGCAAGCCCTTCTCTTTCCAGGAGGTGAGCTGCGTGGGGATACCAGATCTGAACTCGGGGGCCGCCGCCCACGTAGGATCGCGCGGCTCGGTGATATAGAACCACCCCGATTGCCACCCCTTGACGGATTCCACGAAGGCCCCTTCGAACCAAAGGAGTTGGGCATCTTGCCCAACATGGCGCCTCCGCACTCCGCTTGAGTGCCCTTCACTACCTTCGGCTTGACATTGAAGGTCTTGAGCCACAAGCCGAAGTGGCGCTGGATGCAGAGGAAGGCCTCGCACACGACGATAAACGCCGAGATGTTGAGGATGAAGTTCGGCGCCAGATCATGGAAATCCAGGCCGTAGTAGAACATGAGCCCCCGGACAAAGGGGTGAAGTGGAAAGCCCAGTCCGCAGAGGAAGTGGGGAAGAAAAACGACCCTCTCATGGGGCCTGGGGGTGGGAATGAGCTGCCCCTCGTCGGGCAGCCGGTGCGCGATGTCGCCGGACAGGTAGCCAGCGCTGCGCAGTCTTTCGATGTGCTCCTCCGTAACGGAGGAGGTCATCCACTTGTCTCCCGCTCCAGACATGACTGGGGAAGGTTGAGACGATATGTGCGGGCTTGGGAGGAAGAAGGCGTAGGTGAAAAGGTGAATCCTTATCCCTTATATGGGTGGGCGAAGTATACGCGTCCCCCACCGGCCTGGTAAAAGTCGCTTATCCCCCAAGCGTCACCATCAATGGCGTGGTTGGGTTACCCACGTCCGTATTGATGAGAATCCCGGATTAAGGGGAAACACGATCTCTGCTTCGACAAGACGTGCCAAGGAAACCGCTTCGCTAAATGCGCTGAGGTGGTAGAGTAAAAAACGATTCAAGTAATGGCTTGGTAGTGGCGTGACGTCATGCCGCAAAAAAACGTCAGCAGATTGAACTTGTGTATATATTATTCTCTCTACGGTGGAATGTGGAATTTATTTTGCAGAGCCGGACACTATCCTGGTGTTCACAATCTTCTATCATTCGGAGGAGGAACCCGCCTTGCAATGCCAAGCAATATACGCGCCGGACTTATCATCATTGAAGCCTGGTTCAGGGGCTACTGAGGGAGTCCTGGATTAGGGGGTGTCCGGATAGCCGGACTACCATCATCAGCCGAACTATCATCGGCCGGACTATCATCATCGACCGGACTCCAAGACTATGAAGATACAAGATTGAAGACTTCGTCCCGTGTCCGGATGGGACTTTCCTTGGCGTGGAAGGCAAGCTTGGCGATACGGATACGTAGATCTCCTACCATTGTAACCGACTCTATGTAACCCTAGCCCTCTCCGGTGTCTATATAAACCGGATGGCTCTAGTCCGTAGGACAACAACAACAACCATTACAATCATACCATAGGCTAGCTTCTAGGGTTTAGCCTCCTTAATCTCGTGGTAGATCCACTCTTGTAAACATCCACAATATCAATATCAATCAAGCAGGACGTAGGGTTTTACCTCCATCAAGAGGGCCCGAACCTGGGTAAAACATCGTGTCCCTTGTCTCCTGTTACCATCCGCCTAGACGCACAGTTCGGGACCCCCTTCCCGAGATCCGCCGGTTTTGACACCGACACCAAGTTTTGTCACCAGTTCAATGTACGCCACAAGTTTTAGCACTAAGCTGACGTTTTTTGCCAAGTTCAGGCACCAGTGGTGTAATTGACTCTTTATCTACCATCACCAAACTTTTCGAGCAAGTCTCGTAACGCCAGTCGACCGCTGTCGCCGGAGATCGCGTGCCTTTGTCAGAAAACGGTTCCACTTTAGATCCTTCGTATTCCTTTTCTCCTATTTCTCTTTCTCTTTCCAGAGGCAGGAAAATCAAGTGCATCCATCCATCATCATGGTATGTATAGAAAATGTGGGTGTGGATTGATGAGCGAGTGAGTGTAAAGAGGAGGGCCCGGGCTGCACGATGGCACCGGCCATGGGGAAAGATAAGAGCTTGATAGCCCCCACCACTCCACGTAATGTACTCCCTCCGTTCCTAAATGTAAGTCTTTGTAGAGATTCCACTATGAACCACATATGAATGTATATAGATGCATTTTAAGTGTAGATTCATTCATTTTGCTTCGTATGTAGTCCACCTAGTGAAATCACTAGAAAGACCTATATTTCGGAACGGAGGGAGTATATATGCATGCACTTGATTTGGTACGCTCAGGGGGGCACCATTTCCTTCATGCAAGCCCCATACAAAACCATTCCAAAATTGAGCCACGTAAAAAATCAATCCAAATTTGAGCTACAAAGATGGTCTGTGTTCAAAATCGAAGCCACTCCTTAGCTTACTTGTCTTACTCAAAGTATGTTTTTAGATTGTCTCACTCAAAGTGTGCTTTAAGCTTGCTAGGGAAGCCATTGCAGCGTTAACCTTGTCTGGCATGCATGTCTGGCTTGCTTAATTAATATTGAATAATAATCCTTGAGGTAGCCTTGCAGGATTGGTGCTCGCCTGGAGCTCCATGTGGATATGAAATGCCTCCTGATTGCACTGCACTTGCTTAACTGCCTGATTAAATTAGGTTATTTGTAGTACTAAAAAAATGTTGGTTGTTCAGTAATGCCAATTCAGTTGACCTCCCATCCGATATTCTTAGCCAATTCTTAATCAGCTTATTCTTAGGTAGTTCCAACTGAACAATCAGTGGATGGAGAGCAACTAAATATATATGCATGCATGGTCAGCTTATCTTAGTTTATACACTTGTTGATGCATGACGTAGAATTTGTTTTAGGAGAAGCAACGAATAAAGTTATGCTCAAACTAAAGGGAGCATCGGTGAAAGCCTGTTGAACTGGAATGTACGGAGGCGAACCAGATTAAGCTTTAACTTGGTGGTTAGCGGTTCGCATGTCTGCTTTGTAGCTAATTAATCTTTGTTAAGATTTCGAGTGCGCTAGACAAACCTGTTGCCAATAATAGTGTTCCAGTCTTTAAACGCATAAACAGACCACCTTTCCCCACTTTTAATATGGAGAAAGTACATACATATGCAATTATTTGTTTTTCTTTCAATACAACGAGAGCTTTCATCTGCTTGTATTTTACTCTCGCATGGTTTTGGTTTAATCATGTATTCATGTAAATGTCTGTTGGTTTTATATCTGTGTTTAGCTATTTGTTTGTTTACAAAGTAAGGTCCAAACAGGCCACACCATCATTTTTTATTTGTGAATAAGGCCACACCATCATTTTTTTTTGTGAATAAGGTCACACCATCATTAAAGCTTAGGTAATCCAAGAAAAAATGTGTGGGTATACTTATAAGATTGCGAGCAGTGAATAAAATTTGTGTTCAACCCTGATGCAAATTACTCATACAAAGGAATTTACGGGTAGAACGGCCGGCTGACGCCTTCTGATTTGTTCTCGATCGGGCTTTCTGCTCGGGGTCACAATCCCCCTTGCTAAAGGAAAAATATGCCATGGTATTTTCCCAAATGTTTTACCAAAGGTCCTCTTTATCTTAGAAGCCAAATAAATTATCTTATTTTTAATAAAGATTTTTTGAAATATTAGCTAATGCATTTACTTCCTACAGCGACAACCATAAAAACCGCCATGCCCTATCACGCTTTAATTTAGTTGATATTTTCGATCCGAGTGCGGTTGCTAATTTCTTTTCGTTCATCAGTTTGGCTAGGCTGAGGGGTATACATCCCGAGCACATGCCACATTTCGCTGAACCGGTCTGATTTAGACCGTGCACATGCATGCCACAGTGAATTGGATTATTACTAGTTCTGCTGGCATTAAGCGATTCAATTCGCATGTTCTTGATGATAACTTTGTCGATAGACTTGAGGGTTTGCCTGTCCTTTCGATGCATCAAGGAACCAACAAAAAAGCGCCCGGCCGCACGCTGCATGTGTGGCTTTCGATGAATTTATTTCCCATCAGATCGTGATTGCTACTGGTTAATTTCTTCGCGTCCGTCTACATCTTGGCGGATATGCACCTGATCTCGTGCACGCGACTTGGACTGTGTGTGGACTTTGGCCATGTTCCAGGACAGCGACCGCCGGCCGGCGCCGCTGGTGTCTGTGTCGACGTTGGACAGGACTGGACAGGGAGGGAGGGAAAGAGAGGTACGTACGGGTCAGCGACGACGACGGCGTCCAGCTCCATATGATATGCCGGCGTCGCCTTCGGGGCGTCGTGGGCGCTTCATGAGCGGAGTATATATAGCGTTTCACTCCACAGTTTGGCTCAGGGAAAAACTGCATGTGCCAGGTTTATGATGCACAGGACGGTCGAAAAGTACAGGAAGCGTGCCGTGTGCGTGTCAGTGTCTCTTCAGTGGCTTCCTGATCGGTATGGACGGATTGTGCATGTACCGTCGCGGGCCAAGTCTACTTGTACTGTGTAGAGAGCGGTGATTCAGTCGTTAGAACTTTGTGGAACGAGTTTGACGTGCAGGCCGGGTCGACTGGTTCAAGATAGACGTACGTGTGCCCTGTTTTTCCGACGAGTTAGCAATGGATGCACCTCGTACGTACGTACGTCGGCCGGCCTCACCGATATATGCTCCAGAAGTGAGAGCGCGGCAGAAATGAAAACGCGCGTCGTAACGAACTGACGATGCCGTTTTTCGGTGAGGCGTAGGCGTCCGTCCGTCGTCCAAAGCCGGCCGGACGGACGTGGGATGATGCGTGTCTCTGGATATTGATGATCCGCGCGGCGATTACTATATACACCGCTTGATCCGCCGGCCATGGCGACGGTGACCGTCGCGTACCAGCAGAACGCGGAAACGCGGTGGCATGCACACGTACGCTCGGTGACATATAAGATCGCCGGCACGTACAAGCTTTTTGGATGAGTGTTGTGATGAAGGGGCCGCCCGTTTGGGAGACCGACCAAATTTAACGGTGAGGTACTTGCGATCCTATCCACCGGCGAAAGGACGAACGCGACAGATCAAATAACACGGCACCGCCTAGCCTCCCGGGCCGTCTGGATATGCACTTGAACGGCGTAGACAGCGTACGGTGCTGAAAGAAGCAGCCCAAGTACACGTAAAGAAAAAAGATGAAGGAATTAATAACTTTGACGGACGGACGGACGGATGCGTGCATATGCTGTAGTGTGAGACGCTCGTGGCAGATTAACAACAAAAGCGCATGGATCCAGTGGCATTTGTTTGGGCGGTGCATTTGCTTGTCCGTGAATTCGCCTGAGATTACAACAAAAGCAGAGGAGGGAGCAGAAAGTCCACTCTGTCCCCGACTCCCCTGCCCCTGTCCGCCCTCCCTGATTACGGACTGGATGAGTTGCTGCAGCTGGGTTTCGTGTACTACTCCCTCCATCTGTACGCTCTCGGTTATTAGTACTAAAATTTAGTTTCATCTATCAAATAATGACAGACTACTGGCGAGTTAGTGAGTCGGTGGTTAATCAATCATGCCTGCATGTACGAATACGATCGTTGGGTAGGTAGGTGAAAGACATGCAGCAGCATGGTGCTTTTGATTCCAACTGCTCTGCTCTCCTCTCCTCTGCCTTCACCCTCTAAACTACTGCTAGTGCTACTGACTGACTGACTCGTGGTCTCACGCTTCCACGACGGAACGGATCTAGATCCCAGATACATACACATTGTTTACGTCGGCGGAGGAGTTGACCTGCGCGCGCTACCCACTGCCTGCAACCACCTGCCGGTATCTCTCTCTCTCTCCTCCACGGCCTCGTGTAGTCGGATCGGGGAACTGAGCTGATTATTGGCATATGAGGTTTACGTTAGATGCTTCTCGAGATCATGATATTGATATGGGCGTCCTTCCTTTCTTGTCTTCGAGATTAGCAGCAGTAGTTTTCAATGCAGAAGCAGATTGGTACTAGTGGTAGCATCAGTGACCTGTCATTTCGCTCTGTTCTAGGGACACAACTCACCAAAACTTACGCTTCACATAATCTTCCTTCAAACCTGCATAATAGACATCCGTTGGGTGTTGTCAACAACCATAGAGTTCTTGTAAGTATTTCCGCAGACACCATAATACAGTTGAATCAACATGTTCACTAGCTGCATTATTCATTACTGTTTGATAATCAGACCATACACCAACACCAAAATGCTCATTAATGAAACACATAACGCACTTGGTAACCACACAACCAAACGTTCGGGTGTTGGATGGATTCATCTTCTTTACACAATAAGACGGTCCAGATGTTTAATCATGTGTCTTTTGCTGAGGTTATCTCTAGTCATAAGCTTAGTACTCCGAGAAAACAACCAAAAAAAATTATGAATCTTATGTGGGACTCTTAGACTCCAGACTGCTGATAAATAGATAGTCTGATAAATAGATAGTCTGGATCCCTCTAAAACTGATGACATGATACAAAGAGCTAGTAGAGCACTGACCCATATTTTCGAGCTGCCAAATAAAAGAATCTGCTTCATCAGAGTACATTACACTACTAGCAATCTCAAGCAATTGGAACCAATGTCCAATGAGATTATCATCAAACTTACTTCTGAAGGAAAGCTTAACTTGTCGCCCATCTCAAACCTCACTAGCACAACCATCAACTTATCTTCTTTTGGTGAATTATGCCTTGTAGTATTAAGTAACCAACTCTTGTAAAAAAGATAGATGACAATGAAAAAAGTACCAAAAGTTTCTAGAATACCTGTTTTTACAACACATACCAGTATTGTATACTTTTTTCCCTGCAATTTTTTTTTGCACTTTTCTTGCTCGAAGGTCTAGCTCGAAAGCCCGAAGAAGGCCGAGAACACCTAAAAATAGGTTTTAGTGCGATCATAATGTATTAGTATGTTTCAAATATGATTGAATTAGTATTTTAAAATAGGAAAATG
>NC_041383.1:796276396-796304351 GCF_002162155.2 Triticum dicoccoides | reverse complement strand
AAATCCCTATCACGAGGAATGCAAGGTCTAATTTGAAGATTTATCTAGGTAAGGCTTGGGCTCAACCATATGTAGCTCTTTATGTTCTAGATTTATGTTGTCTATCTGGAACATAGGAAATATAAAAAAGTGAGTACATTGGTTGGAAGTTTCCTTTTCGTGACACTGTTCAATGATTTGGTTTAAACGAATGGAGTAGAGGAGAAACAGAGTGATTTTTTTCATTGTTCGTGGTTGAAAGGAAAAACACATGAATTTTACTTTCCACTTGAACCTCTTCTTAGAATTATACTACGCACGGAGAACAAGTTTGATGTCTTTAGTTTTATAATAATATCCTAATTATATTTTCACGTGGTTCACCTTTAATTTGACTACATTTATTAGAATTCTTGTGTCTTTTCTTATTTATGTGAAACAAACATGCAAATTTTCAAAAATCTTTTGTTTTTCAGCCCTTTATTCGGTACTTGCATTCCTTTCTATTACTATATTTTTCGTATTCCAATGTTTCCATGAACCAATTAAACCATTTCAAAAGTTAGCATAGATGTGAGCACGGGTTTCCACCCCCATTGATTGTTAACTCGAATTCAAATGCATTTCTTGTTGCAGTCACAAACTTCCACGAAGTTTTAAATTTACGTCTCGCTATGATCAACTTGCGTGCAAAATTATAAAAAATGGAAGAAAAAATTATAACACAACAATGTCACTCATGAACAACATTTCTTATAATAACGCCATATCAAGGTGATACAAGCATCACAACTGACATCCGCGTTGTTAAGATACACACACCTGCCACACATGCACAAATGAAATACGTAGCTAAAGTGGACTAAAATCACTTAATGGTTGTCGAGGCTCTTAAAAAGAAGTGTCTCCACAACCTTTGACAGTTTAATTTTTTTAGAAGTTTTTCTTTGAACGCAGTACAGACACAAATCCTAATACATAGACACATACACTCAGCTCTATGAATGCATGAATGCAAAATCTATCCCTATGAACATCTACGAGTGATTGAGCCGACACATCATCTTGGGATTGATGAAGTCGCCACAAACGCCTTCGTCGTCGACATATCCATCTTCTCCCAATGAATACACATCATCGGAAGCTCTGAACTGAATCCAAAAAAAAGTGTGCAACAATGTCGAGTCCAAGACTTGAACCTTGGTCGGTTGGGGACAACACTGTTTTCCTAAATATCCTACCACACGCTGGTTCACAAATTTTTATCAGTTTGTCTAATTCACGTCTAGATGTTTTTTAAGGATGTGAAAGTGCCTCCCTGAAATGCCAATTTTCCAAGATCCAATCATGCATGGGAATCGGATGGGCGCGTGCCATACACGGCAGTGCACAACTGCATATCGCCGATGACATTTTCCTGATCTGATTTGATCTCTCTGGTGTTGTTGTGGTTGAGTTTCCAGTGCACAACCTACGCTATGTAATCTCGCAGAAATGGAAACATATCACAAATTCTTTTTACATTAGTCACAATTTCTCCCAAATGTATCCGGCAAGACATCTTAATCCGAAGCTCTTCCAAAATTAACCAATTAATTCTGGATGATCGCAAACCTTATCTCATCTGAATGTGAACCACCAAATTACCGGAGTAATTTTCTTCCAAACTACCCATGATCGCGATCGCATTTTCGGTAAAACTTCCAAAATTGCTCGCTAAGTTAATTTTTTCCAAAAGAAATGGACGCCGCCCCGCCCCCCTAAATAGCCCCGCCCCAACGCCATCTCCACCTCGCCAACCCCCCCTCTCCGCTCTGCCCACCACCTCCCCCGCTCCATTACTCCTCGCCGCTCACTCCTCGTCGGCGCCCGGTTAGATCCAGCGGATAACCATGTCGGGAAGCTACTCCTCGCGTCTCCGCGCCGGGGGCGGCGGCGGGGGCCTGGGCGCGACGACCGTGCTGGCGGCCAAGGTGGCGTTCGCGTCGGCCGCGCTTGCCGCGGCCGCCTGCATGGTGCCGCAGCTCGTGTCCGGCGCCGACGCCTTCCTCTGGAAGCTCTACCTCTTCGTCACCGTGCACGTCATCATCTTCGTCATCTGGAAGCTCTCCGACAGCAAGCACTTCCACGCCGCCCAGCAGCAGCACAAGGACCCCTGGGCCCCGTCGCCACTCCACCACCCCGCCGCCGCGGCGCCCCCGCTCATGACGGAGCAGGCTGTGCTGGCCGCCGTCAGGCGCAAGGTGGAGTTCGCGCCCGCGCCCGCCGTCGTCTCCGCCGCGCCCGCCGAGGTGTACCGCGTGCCCCCGCCCGTGTCGCCGTGGCACGAGGCTGCCGACTCGGCGGTGGTTGAGGAGGTCGTGTCCCCTGTCTCGTGCGGCGGGGAGTCGTGCGTCACCACGGAGTCTGAGGAGGACGCCTCCTCCGCCGCCGCGTCGGCCTACATCGCCACCGCCGACGCGAGCAGGAGCGTCTCGCCCGCACGGGAGCGCGCGGTCCTCGAGCGCGGCATCTCCCTTCCCCCTCGCAAGGCCACCGCGCCCACGGACCAACACTTCGACGGAGCCGACAACAACCACGACGGCGGCGGCGGCGACGACGACGACCTGGACGCGACGTGGAACGCCATCATGCAGAAGACGCGTCCGGCGACGGCGCCGGCCGCATCCACCACCTCCCCTCCAGCCCCGCGCTCGTCGCCTCCCCGGCCATCCCCATCGCCGCGGCCGCGAGCCCGGGAGCCGTCCGTCGGCGCGGCGGAGCTGAGCAAGCGGTCAGAGGATTTCATCAAGAAGATCCACAACTCCTTCGGCCGGCACCAATGATCGCACCCACGCACCTTCAACCCAAAAATCCCATACCAATCCAAATCCAAAGTTTTCTCGGTTGTGTAAAGATCATCATATCCCCTTAAATTAGTTCTCCTTCTCCTTCTCCTTCCCTTCTTGGTGTGCCCTGTGCCGGTCGCCGGAGCAGAGCAGAGGCGAGCTCGTCAGAACCGCCACATTTAGGTAACCAACGAAATCCAGAGCTCGATCCCGATCTGCTTCCCCGTTTCAATGGCGATTTTGTGAGTTGCTGCCGAGCCGATGAAAATTCAAAAGTAAAAAAAGTTGGTTGCTTGCTTGATTGCTCGGACTGCTTGTTGGCCGGAGTGAGTTGTCGCTTGCCGCTTTGGCCCAAAAGAATGGTCGGCTCGTGCTCTGGCAGCCCGGTCCACCTCTTTCCCTTTCGGCGCCATTAGGATCCAACACACGATCCGTTGCTTACCACTTAAGTTGGATCCTTCTACTTCTTCTTCTTCCTCTATCCATCCAAGAGAGAGAGATAGATAGATACTACTAGCTAGAGTCAAAAATTGTTGGTGAATTTCATAAAGAGTTATGCCATGTTAGTTGTGAAAGTTACATGTGTGTGTGTGTATGTTTGTACAGTGACATGTAGTATGGCCAAGTGGCAGCATCCACCCCCAAATTGACAAGTTTGTTTCCATGCTTGTTGGAATTTGCAGCCTGTGAAGGTTCTGGATGGTCTTGATGGAGGCTGGTGCTGTGGGACTAGCAGTGTGGCTGGCTGGGGGTGATCCTGACCTCTTAATGTGCTGAAATGATGGTTTGGGTTGGTGGCTTGGTGCATACCTGGTTGTTAATGATTAATATTTTGGGTGGTTCTATTCCCCTTTGGTGGCCTGGACCTGCATTTGTTCTTGGTTGCTTTCCATACTACATACAGCTCTTGTACTGATTATCAGTTATTACTACAATAGTGCTAATTATGGTGCTAATACTCCTGTCAGTGGGTGTGCGTGCGCTTGTGATTACAAACTGTTGGTGCCCCATGGTGTGCCTCTGTATGTATGTATGTATGTATCATGCCATGTGTGTGTGCTGTCTGGTTGCCAGCCACAGGTCAATGGCCATGCCACCATACTGGTTCATGTCACTTGTGCTATTGCCAAGCATGGCATGGCCATCTTTGATTCTGTTCTTGATGGAGCATTGTGTCACTAGGTGGCCTGTTTGAAGTGAAATAATCAGCATGGGCAACAGATGTTAGATTGACAGTGTAAATGATGGATGAAAAGGCCACAGACCATATGGTCCACTGCTTGCATATGGACAAGACCTAGTGGTTAGGAAAGGATTGATTGATTTTGCCCTGCTGTTTATGGTTCTCTCTCACTCACCACCCACAGTGTTCCTTCCATATGCAACGACAAATAAATATCCACTCCTGGAAAATGATTTGCACTGCAGAGAACTAGAGACTGTTTTTATTGAGCTGTAAAGGTTGCAAATTTGAAATGCCACATGGAGCATATATGTTGGTCCTGAAGTGATGCCAAGAGAACATTTGTACAGATGCTCTGTAGCTATCCAGCCCAGTACTTTTCCAAGCATATGCTGCACTTTGCTTGTGGTATTGCTTTCAGTATGACAAGAGCTGAGAAGCATCAGTACCCTAGATGAAACGATTAGAAGCCATATATACTGGTATGCTATATGAACTGATTACCCTGGTAATAATGGCGTAATGCAGCAGAGTTACTGCATGCATCCAGATAAAATAGTCAAAAGCTATATACTGGAGTTACTGCATCCATGTAGACAAATTCTATTTCAAGATTATACATGCTTGCTTTTCCATGTGCGTGATTCTTGTTGCTTGACCACTTGTGTCAGTGTCGTAGCCATTAGCCGCCCTTTCTTTTAGATGAGTAGTGATGGGAGTGTGTGTCCCTATTCCCTAGTGGTTACTGAAAGTGGCCTCTGAACCCCTTGGCCGCGAGAACAGATCATGAACTGAACCATCAGAAATGCTGCATGATAGCTGGTTTGGTGAAGCTCGGAAGAAAACTTGACCAACAGGCACTAGATGGTTCGGTGAATCTTGTTTCATGTCATTGCATTGGCATGGTTATCCACATGGAAACTGTTTGAAGTGAATAATCAACAGCTCATGTGGACAAATGAACCTTACATTCATATCATGTAGTGGTAATGAGGTGACAAAGGTAGAAAATAATTGGGCAGACAATGATCAGAAAGGGTTGCTTTTGCCCTGTTTCTCTGCGCGTGCGCGCGCGCGCACATCGACAATAAAATTTCAAGCTGCGAAAAATGATTCGACAGAGACTGTTTATCTGAAATGCAAAGGCGGAAAATCTCATGTGACACCTGTAGCATCTCTGTTGGCTCAAACATGAAGCCAAGAGAACATTTTCAGATTCGGGGACAGATACTCTGTAGCTATCTAGCCTATTATTTCTACAAGTATACTCTGTACTTTGCTCTGGCCGAACCTTGTAGTATTGCTTTCAATTTGACATCAGCAGAATCTCGATATATACCTGCCATGCAGTGAAACTTGTACTGATTATAATTAGTGCTTGAGGTCATCTTCAAGGAGTATATATATATATAAATGGTTAGTTGTATGCTACTTGCTCCATTCTATGAATTTCATTTGGAGTTCACATGAGTGTGTGCATGCTTTTGTGTTAGTGCTGTCGCTTAACCACTTTCTGTCATTGTCCCAAGTCCGAACAAGCTGTTGCCTTTTCTTTAGGCATGAGCATGAGCAAAAACTACATCTCATTGCCACTGGCATTCCAAAGACCAATTGAGCTCAGATCAGGTTTGAATTCTCCCTACTCTGCTCTGCCCACACGCACCTAAATTTGTAAAGGCTGTCATACTACACCCTTGAATTCGAGGATAGCCTCTTGCAAGACAAGATGCGACAAATCCTAGCGGTTACTCACACTATCAAATAGCTAGTGTCAGCATGGAGCTACCTAACCAAGCTAGCTGGGCAGTCTAATGGTTAATCGCACTGTTTGTGCCATGGAGTGATGGAGCTACGTACCTAGCTGTCTAGCTAGGCAGTCCCTGTCCGTGGGTGTTTCTTAAATCTTGATTTGCTCAAGGCTAATAGGGGCTAGCTAGCTGCCCTAGGCTTCAATTATGAGCACTAAACAATGGTATATCAGAGATTAATTAGCACTCCACTAACCCTGCATACTCATAGGAGCACTGCTATGGCGACGCCACAACCACAACCACCTCCATCCAATCCTTTGAGAAATACAGTATGTATGGGTTTCTGTTTGAATGGTTGAGTAACCTTTTTGTGCCTGTGGTCCTATCTCCTATCTACATCTTTTTTCACAAAACTAGGAAGACCCTCGGCCTTTGCATCTGGACGATGCATGCAGGCAATGGGCCTCTCTACATCGTAGGTGCATATGTGATGTGGAGATGTACAAATCCTACCGAGTACAGCACGGGTCATGAGGATTTCAATTTGAAATAAGAAAGATTTAACCGTTGTTGCCTGTCGTATCCGCTGTGGTGGTGTGTGCTGCACTGCTGTCCGTGCGAGAGCGACGGCGGGGAACAAAGTGCAACGGACAGGGCAGTAGCGCGGGATAGGTACATCCGCTGGTCAGGCATCGCCGGCGTGCATGATGCATCCGGAAGGGGCCATATCGGCCGAAGCGCACCTCGTCGATCACCCGCCACCCCCACCACCGCCGGCCTAGCTAGGCTTGTCGCCTTCGTGGGGGCCGGAATCGTGCACTACGGTGGCGCGTAGCCGTCACCGGCGTCATGGGGTCTCGCTCCATCGATGGATGTCCTGGGCATGCAGAGCGCTCCTCACGAGCTTTACGTTGATGATATGCCACCGTGTCGTATATAGAAGAGCGGGCTACGTACGAGCACCGAGAATCTCAAGACCCGGAGGTGGAAGAGGGCTCGATCGAGAAAACCGCTCACGATTACCAGTTCTGTCCATTTGGAAGGAGCATCGTATGGTCACGATTGGCGATCTAATCCAGTAACCAGTATTTACTACTCCGTATTTATTCAACCAGGCAGTGTACATGTAAAAAAAAAGCTAGGTTCAAGACTTGGCCGTTGACCTGAGCGCGTGTAGTTTGTTTACATGGTGCTTTGATATTGGAGCACGTCAAGCTCGTTCCACAAACTTGAAATGACTACTGAACCAGAGCACTGTACACAGTAGACTTGGCTCGCTACGGTATTACCACGGAGGGAGCACTAATCTGTCCATCCATACCGATCATGAAGACACGGAAAGAGACACGCACCCACGCTCAGCTCGCCGACGACGACAACGCCATGCACGCTACCTGTAATCTTCCGCGCTTCAGACCGCCCTGTGCCTGTGCATCATAAACCTGCCGCAGTTTTTCCCTGCCTGCAACTGTAGAGTGAAATGGAATATACTGCGTTCACTAAGCGCCCACGACGCTCCGACGGCGACGGTCGCCGGCACATGGAGCGGGACGCCGTCGTGGCTGGCCGGTATACATAGGTCTCTTTCTCTCGCTGTCCCGTCGAGCGTCGACAGAAATGCCAGCAGCGCCGGCCGGACCCGGAGGTCGCCGTCCCGGGACACTGACAGCGCCACAGTCGACGCGTACGGACGATGGCAGCAACGTGAAAGAGCTAGCAGCGGCGGTAGTAATCCATTTCACTACGTCGCGGGCGCACGGTCCAAATCGCGTGCACGAGATCAGGTGCATACCCGCGGCGTGACCTCCTCCATCAACAGATGTAGATGGACGACAAGAAATTAACTGGCAATCAAACTCAGATGAAAACAAATCGAAAGCGGCACATGCAGCGTGGGCGGTGTTTATGGTTCCTTGGTGCGTCCAAAGGACAGGCAGGCCCTGTGGTTTACCAACAAAGTTATCAAGAAGAAGATTCAAAAACAAGTTGCTCGATTAATTTGGATCAAAGGGAGACGTTTCCAATCGGTGCGCCGGCTGAAACGTTCCGCCGGTCGCATCCCACTCTCGCAAGGGCCCACGCGTAGTACCGTTTAAGTTTTCTTATCCTCTCACACCGAGCGCTCTTGGCCACTCGTACCCCCGCATCTTCTTCCGCATGGCATCCCAAGTCACCTTCTCGCCGCCGATGACCTCGTCCATCGCCGCACCAACCTGCCCCGCAAACAGGCGCCTACTTCCGGAGGCACCCACCACCGCGCGCAGCAAGTAGAGGAGGTCATGGCCTGCAGGTCCTTCATCCTCACAGTTGCGCGAGACGGGGGGCTGTGCTGCAACCATTGCGTGGTCACGGCTTTGGGGCGGCTGCGAGGATGGCTTATGCGGAGCGGGTGCTAGAAAGGACGTCCACGCGCGCTGAAGACGGTAGCCAGCGATGCTGCAACCGGCTATGGCGCCAACAACCGCTGTCCCAATTTGCTGCAATGAGCAACGACCGGTGAGGATTTTCCTTTTTGCTGGAACAAACTCTTGTTTTGCTGGAACAGGCGTCCCAATTTGCTGCCATAGCGAGAAATAACTTGTGAGGATGGCGACAACAATTTTTCTTTTTTGCTGGAACCAGCTCTCTATTTTGCTGGAAATGGCATCGCAGGGTGCTGGGACAGGCGAACTCGTGTTTTGCTACAATCGATCACTGGGAGTTCTTCCTCATGAGTCGTTTTGCTGGAACCGGTGTTCAATTTTGCTAGAACCGGGTATTTTTTTGCTACAATAATTGATGGAGTTCTTGATGAATGAGTTGTTTTTGCTGCAATTGTTGTTCAATTTTGCTTGAGCACTTGAGCACATCACATGCAGCTGCTGGGATCGTGGAAAAGTGGTGGTGACAACACATATGATGTCGATGGTGGTGCTGCTTGAGCACCTGGTCTCGAGCTTCGGGGTGAAAGCCTAGGTCTGACCCGAGTTGGTTATACCTGGCAATGGCGATGCTTTTACATCGTTACCTTCTTGAAGGCATTGCTCGGATATGCTCGTTCAGGTTCTTCAGGGTGAAAACCTAGATTCTGACCTTGGATGGTTGGATCCGGTAACGGCGGCGCTTGAGCGCCAATCCCTTCCTGAAGGCGTTGCTGTTGAAGAATCTCGTCGGTCGTGTGATGTCATGGGATGGTTGGTGCGGATACGGTCACCGATTTAGTTTGCTGATCACCGATCTGATCGTTTTTGTGTTTTCTTATCGCCTGTCTATAGCTTTGGTCTTATTTGACTTTGCTATTTATCGGCGTGTTTTTGTGTGTGTGCGTTGATGTTGGCTGTGTGCATCTTAGTTATGCAGAGGCCGGGTGTGTGCTCATTATGTTTGTACTCTTGATGCTTCATTCTGAGCCAATAAAATTCACCCTTTGTCGAAAAAATTTTGCTGGAACCGGGTAATTTTTTGCTTCAACTGACAAATGGAGGATTTGTTGCTCTCGGAGTTATTTCACTGGGCACGACTGTGTAAGACGAAGACCGCCGCGATGCCGGTGGCGCTCCAACCATGGCGAAATCCTTGGAACCGGCCGCGCGCCAGAGCTGCAATAGCCTAGTTCTCGAGCTACAGATGCGACATGCGGCGACAGCGTGCTTCAGGCCTTCAGCAGAAGGATGGCAGGGGGCCTATGACGGTGGTGCTTCAACAAGCAGCAGCGCAAGGGGACGGGGAGTGCTGCCTCCCCTCGCCGGAGCGCACACGCGTGGGGGGCGAGGACAGACATGGTCGTGGGGAACATGAAGAAGGGGATTTTTGTTCACGTTGACCAAAGTGAGAGGAAGGAGATGATTTGACGACTGGCTACAATTCATCAGATCGAACGGCTGGGGGCCGACCGGCCGAAACGTTGGCCCGGCGCGCCGGCGCCTAGTACTGGCCAAAAGAAAATAAGTGAACTGCTCCTAAATCTCCCATGCAAGTAGAACTAGTAATCCATTCGAAACTACTACACGGACGGTACTGCCCGGCGGAGCTCCGCACGATGCGAGAATGAACGGTGCTAGCTACGTTTGCTCTAACGCATGAACGGTTTGATGTGTAGCATCGTTCGGTGATTGTCCAATATCGTCGTGTGTGTAGCATCGTTGTAATCCATTTCACCGCATCGCAGCAGTTCAAGGGATATGTATGCGGCAATAAACTCATGATGGATACCCCTGGGCCTAATCAAATTGATGAACGAAAAGAAAGTAGCTATCATATTTGGATGAAAAGAAAAAAAACATATGAATGTGCTCTATTTCAAAAACACTTTGTTGAAAATAAGACACTTTATTTGGCTTGTAAGAAAAATGTGGTATTTAATAAAACATATGGGAACGAAATGATGACATATTTTCCCTTTAGCAAGAGAGATGGTCCGTACGCCCGAGTGGAAAGGCCAATCAACAACAAATCAAAAGGCATATGCAGGTTGTTCTACCCGAAAATTCCTTCATACGAGTAATTTGCATAGGGTCCAAGTACAGTTTTTATTCATTGTTCCCAATCATATGAGTATAAGAGCATCTCCAGCCGTTGGCCTTCCAGGAGAGGCTAAAAATTGCCCTCTGGGGACGCATCGGTGCTAACCGGCGCGCTGGGGGCGTGATTCCTCCAGTCGCGTCGCCCACGTTTTTTTGAAAAAGTTGAATACGACGCAAACACGGCTCAAATTTAACGCAAACATCGGCGAGTTCGTTCCAATTTAAACATATTTTACAAAAAAAGAGAAACAACTACTAGGGGCTGCCCCTCGCCGGTCCTCGCCGCCCACCGCCCGCCCTTGCATTTCTACATGCCGAGGAGGCTGTAGAACCGCGTGTAGTCGCCGGCACCGTTGTCGTCGTCGTCGTCGTCGTCGCCGCCGCCGCCGCCGTCCCTGCTGCATCCCTCCCCCGGTTGGCGCAGCGGGTTGGACGGTCCGGGGGCGTCCTCGTCGTCGTCGTTGTTGTCGAGGATCACGACGCCGTGCTCGTCCTCGCGCCCATGCTTGCGGGCTTCTATCTCCTCCAGGGCCCGGCGCTGCCGGACCATCTCGTCGCGGAGGTAGTCGTCCCGCGCCCACTGCATGGCGTCCTCGTCGGAGAAGCCGCGTCGGGATATCTCCTCGTACTCCGCGGGGAGGCCGGGCTCCGCTTGGGCTCGACGAGGACGAAGCGGCCGGAGGGGGGGTGGAGTCGCCGATGCGGACGCCTGAGCTGCGGGTGTGCGTGCTAACAGGCGTGTCCTGGGGCTCCGGCTTGACGGGGAGGAGGCAGGGAGAGCCCGACGAGCGGCCGAACGAGGAGGAGGACGCACCGGGCCGCTCCATGCTCCTCGACGTCCAGGAGCTCCCACGGCGGCGTGAGAAGGACGGGGGAGCGGGGTACTCAAGGCGCGGCGTGTTGCCGCCCTCGATGTACTCGAGGACGGCCTCCAACGTGCGGCCGGGCACGCCCCACCACCGGAGCCGGTCCTCGAAGTTGAGCCTGCCGGAGGGCACAACGCCGTTCGTCGCCTCGAGCTGCTCGGCGTGGCGGCGGCGGAAGTAGGGCTCGCAGACCGGGCTGTCGGGGGTGTACCGCGGGCCTTCCCTCGCCGCCCGCGGCAGGGACGCGCGGATACGTGCAATCTCCGCACGCCGCGCCGCCCCGATGGGTGGTTGTGGCACCGGCACGCCGCCGGCGCTGATCCTCCATGACCCGGGCACCCGCATGTCCGGCGGGGCCGGGTACTCGGCCTCGTAAAGGAGGCGAGCCTCGTCCTCGTGAAGATGGCGGCGCCCGAAGCCATTCGCCGCCGCGCCGTCGCCTGGGAAGCGCTCGGCCATTCTTCTGAACTGGAGACGGCGAGAGGAGGAGGGGGGGAGAAATGGACGCGTCGGCGGTGGAGTAGCTGTGCGTGTTTCCAGCGCGCTGGTTGTCGGCTTATATAGGCGTAGGCGCCGCGCGCTAGGCTTGGCCGGCGCATTACGCGTGGCGGGAGGCGTGGCGGGCGAGGGGACGCGCGTCGCCCGGCCTTCACTGCGCCGCCCGTGAGGCATCAATGGAGGCTGACCGGCGCGGCAGCGCGTGCAGCTTTGGCATTGATTTGCCGTGGGAAACGAGGCGATGAGGACGACGAAGCGGCAAAAAAAGAGTCGAGTCACGACGCGGCTGGCCCACCACGCTTTCGCGCCAAAAACGATTCGCCCGGCGCCCCCGAGCGCCTCCAGCGCGCCGGGTTTGGGTTGGGTCCGCCGGCGCCAATTTCGGCCGAGCCAGCGAAAACTGGGCCCTTGGGGGCGCGACTGGGCCGATTTTTTGACGCCGTCAACCGAAAAAATCGCCTGGGGGGCCTTGTTGGGGGCGCGGCTGGAGATGCTCTAAGACCGTATTTTATAGGATTATCCTAGATTTCAATGATGTCGTGGGCGCTTGCCGTTACTTTATTCTACACAAACAAATAATCAAACAGAGGTATAAAACTAACACGCATTCACATGGTTAAACCAAAATTATATGCTAGAGTGAGATAAAATACAAATCATATGCTAGCATGGTACTGAAAAGAAACAAGTAATTGCTTATGTACGTACTTGCTCCATCTCAATAGTGGCTAGTGGGGAAAGGTGATACGTTCATGCGTTTAAAAGACTGAAGCACTATTATTGTCAAGGTCTGCGAGCACACTCGCAAGCTTAAACAAGGATTAGTTATCTACAAAGCTGAGACACGAAGCGCAAACCACCAAATTAAAGCTTAATCTGGTTCCCCTCCGTACATTCCAGTTCAACAGGCCCTGGTGGCTTTCGCCGATGCTTCCTTTAGTTTGAGCACATCCTTAATTATTCGTTGCTTCTCCTAAAACAAATACTACGTGATGCATCAAAAAGTGCATAAACTAAGACAAGCTGATCGTGCATGCATTGCTCTCCATCGGAAGATTGTTTAGTTGGAACTACCTAAGAATAATTAAGCTGATTAAGAATTGGCTCAGAAAAATCTGATGAGAGGTCAACTGAATTGGCATTACTGAACAACTAGTGCTTTTTTTAGTGCTACAAAGAACCTAATTTAATCAGCCAGCTAATCAAGTGCAGTGCAATTAGGAGGCATTTCATATCCACATGCAGATCCAGGTGAGCATCACTCCTGCAAGGCTACCTCATAGGTCCAAAAAAGTTTGTCCCTCAAATGGGACCAGATTTTTTGGACGGAGGGGGTATAAATTAAGCGAGCTATGCATGCATGTCAGACAAGGTTAATGCTGCAAGGGCTTCCCTAGTAGGTTAAAGCACGCTTTGAGTTAGACAGTCTAAGTAAGACAAGCAAGCTAAGGAGTGGCTTCAGTTTTGAACACAGGCCATCTTTGTGGCTCAACTTTGGACTGATTTTACATGTAGCTCAAATTTGGAATGGTTTTGTATGGCCCTTGCATGAATGAACGATGGGTTACTGAGAGCATCCAGGCATCAATAGTCCAGGCATCGCGATATTATTATATTAAAAAATAGTCCAGGCATCAAGCATGAGGCGATCCCCATCACTCAAGGCTGAGAGCAGCAATAACATACCAAGCCAGTGGCGGGGGGCTGTCAAGCTCGTATCTTTCCCCATGGACGGTGCCATCGTGCAGCCCTGGTCACTCACTCATGAATCCACACCCAGAATTTCTATATATACTATGATGATGGATGGATGTACCCCATCTCCCATTCCTGCCTCCGAAAAGAGAAAGAGAAAAGAAAAGAAAGGAAATGGAAGGATCTAAAGTGGAACCATTTCCGACAAAGGCATCCGGCGACAGCGATCGGCGACTCGGCGTTACGAGACTTGCTCGCAAAGTCCTCCTGATGATAGATAAACACGGCCGGTTGTCCGGGTGCTGCCAAACGGCCCGTGGCTCGTCACCTGTGGACCCACCCGACGCATGGAAGCTTCCGTGTGACACTGGCCTTTACGGCAGTCAAAGTCCCAAAGACTCGAGAGATCTCAACAATTTTTCGGCTGGGCCATGCAAATCAGGACCGATCTGCAGTGTTGTTATTATACTCTGCATGCCAGGTCGGCATCGAGTATATGATAGCTCTACCGAATCCGATTTGCATGCAGAATAATGCCATGGATGGAGGCTTAGTATGGAACGCGAACGCTCTGCTTCTTTGGGTAAAGTATATGCACGGCATGTGCTCCGTACCACCCCCAACTGCACTGCACTATGCTTGCGACTGGGGCTCTGCATGCG
The DNA here is from genome assembly GCF_002162155.2 of Triticum dicoccoides. Classification (NCBI taxonomy): domain Eukaryota; kingdom Viridiplantae; phylum Streptophyta; class Magnoliopsida; order Poales; family Poaceae; genus Triticum; species Triticum dicoccoides. Next base: position 796,290,387 of record NC_041383.1, on the reverse strand, counting down.
GACTTGTATGATTTGGTTAGTTAATGAGGACTCGAAAATACATAGGAGTGGACGGGCTCGCCTGATCACGGAATCGGCAGTCATCCATTCGTTTCGGGATGCGTTCGGTGGCATATATTATTGGATGCACTGTTCCGCCCATTAAGTAATATTCTGCACGCAAAGTCCTTCCGTGGCTTCACATGCAGTGCCGCCGTCCGTTCATACATAACGAAGTAGATGTCCGGCTATCATTCTCCGTTAGGGCCTGTCAACACGGATTTTTCCAAGGAGACGACTCACTCGCACCCTCACCTTTTGTGAAGTTCCCCACATCTGCATTTCAAGAAATAAAAGTTCGCCACATCTGGTGAAAACTCATCTGGCGCAAAGAAGTTTACACATGCGCAATGAGATGTGCACTCTGAAAACTGTTCTCCAAATTAGATTTCTCAAACCATTCGGAAATTATACACTTCAACATAGACATTACACAACTACGACAGATTTACAGTACCACATAGATACTGGGAGTCCAGCAAATTGATAACACAAACACTACTCCTGAAATTCGGTTGTAGAGCGCTTGATGAGCCCTCTGCAAGAAAAATCAAGGATAGCCTATGCGTTTGCCTCAAGTAATTGACCCTCCGGATGCGCTTGGCACAACATGCACTACAAAGGTTGCTGTAGGTATTCTTCCGATGCCCGCCAACGCGTCACAGTTCGAGCAGTTTGCTTCATTTCTTGGTGTTTTCTGGATGTCCTCCGTTGCGGACAAGTACTGCTCCTGTGCTCTGGTTGCCGACAGATATGCAAAATCGGGTGTGCTTGCTGATACCGCCCATCAAGGGGTTTGGCACTCTTGCAGCACCATTGCATAGCCTTGACTTTGCTACGCGATCATCGTTAGGAGGTTTGTCTCTGCTGTTTTGGGTTGTCCTGCTTTCCTTTTCTGTTCCGGATCCATTAGCCCCACTATGTTACCCATTGTAGTGCCTTCGACATTGCTTCCGTAGTTACTGGATGGTTCTTGTCCATTGCTCTTTTCTCTCCGTGCTGCCCAGTTTGCATGAAAGTGATCCTCCAATCTAAGCCCATCTTGGACAGTAGCTACTGGGGTCAGTTTCTACATTGCCAATTTCAGCAAACCGATAACTAGTTCATATGTTGTTGTGTTTGCATCGCCCAGCGGCACAATCTCCAGGGTGTGTGTGCACAAGTTTGGATGTTACGGAGTTGTTAGATAGCTGATCTTTTTGAAGGCGCATCAAGTGGTCCGGAAGCGCATCTTCACAATGTGTTTAGCTGGTATCTCTGTCAATCCTAGGAAGTCAAGCACCTGCGAACATCGCACAGTCATGAGTCTGTTTTTTGGAGTACATCATAACCCTAGAAACTGAACTAAACAATTCTACCTTCAGAGCATGACAACACATCAATCCTATATGTTCAAAATTTCCACACTAGCATGCTATCTCCATACCCTGATTCAGCACTGGAATTTCATATACCACCCTGCACCACTTTTTGTGCTTCTCTCGGTGGTATTTCCGAACCAGGTACTTTGCACCTTTCTCGACCTCATCAACCTTGTATTGGCCTGCCTCTTACTGTCTTACAGAACTCACCAAATTTCTCAAACATAGCAATGGTGTACAAATTGCTTGCATGCAGCTCCAGTGGGGTATTCATCTTCATTACCGAGGTCGTCTAGTAAGATCAGAGACATCACTATAGTAACCAAACGTCAAATTCATCAAAATAATTAATCATTAGGCAAAAAGCTTACAATTTTTGTTCGCCTTTCTTCATAGTTCTCGTTTGCCTCACGATCGAATAACAAAGTCATGTACTTCCGAACCAACAGATGCATAAGGCAGCCCACGGGGACATGTGATTAGCACTCTCACTTCGTTGAGTGCTCGTCATCTTGGCACAAAATTTACCTTTGAAGTCTGGCTTTTCCCACTTGGTCCTAACTTCGTGCAACTGAGTCAAGTATGTGGTCTTCTGCAATCTGTATGCATCCATCAGGTCTGCCCATGCTTTCTTGAACTCATCAACCATCATCATGTGATGACCTATCTTGTGGAAATCATCTCTGAAATTGCTTCTCTTTGTGTACAAATGCCCAAGAAACTCTTTATGCTTCTTCAACACATGCCATTTCCACCACTGGCGTGTCACATCTGGCATGACTTTCTGTATTGCAACCTCTTCATTTGCTCGGCACTGGCTACATACAAAATTATTACTAATACATGTCAACCTGATATGATCAGCATAAGAACATTTATGTAGCAAGTGTGCAGAAACAAATTGTATCAATGTCTCCGGCACACAGAAATAAAATGCATCAGCTGGAAGCTATGGCTTATCAAGCAACCACATACAGTTTGCTGCATACAATTTTTTAGTTGTCACGCTTGGTTTTGTCCATGTTCAATGTACTCTTCCCGTGCCTAATTCCGAAACGAATCTCCCAGGAACACAAATTTTAGTAATCGTACCCCTCACCAATGAGTTGAACGAACTTCCAAGTTGAGGCGCAATCATTGTGTTACTCTTCGTCTCTGCGTACCCCTTGATTGTTTTCTCGAGGGCACAAACTCCATCGGCGCTCCATAGGAGCCCATTCCACACACACACTCAATCAACTTATCCCCGCATAGAAATTGGTCACAGAACTACATCATATTACTGGAACCATTGTCTGAAGCAGCATTCTTTCAATTGCCCCCGTCTACAACAGTATATTCATCTCAGCAAGAACGCACTAAGCACACACACCAATTACCTTTTTGTCCAGCCCGGAGCCTGCGGGTCGTCTTTGCCGTTAGATTGTTCGGATTCTGTCGTCGAAGCTGGCGTCGCAAACCCCGTTCAGGTCGAGCTGAAGCAGCCTTCTCCATCAGGCATCTCGTGTACGCTGCATTCACCGGATGCTTCCACCAGATCTAGCATAGGTCGATTTGGCGACCGCCACATAGTCTCGTTCAACGCCGGAATGGGAACCTGACCAGTAGTTTTCCACGGAGGAGATCTATGAGACAACACGGAAGGAGAAATCTACCATATGGGGGAAGGGGGGTTGGAGGAAGCACACCTATCGATGGGATCTGATAGGAACTCGAAGCCGTCCCCGTCGGCCGCCAAGGTCGCCATGGGTTCGCCGCGCCCAGCATCTGAGGTGCTTTTGGGTCAACACACTCCCCTCCGTATGGCATTCGACGCCGTTGCGCATACCGGCACAGGTAAACGAAATCGATTAAGTACCATTGGCACACCATCCTTGACTCGTCACGGACTCACGGTGACGCCTAAATCCGTCGCCTCTACTACAGATCAGTATTTCCATGAGCCATAATTGCCGTCCCCACTTGCCCTTGTACCATTGGTCTACATAACAGGAGCAGGCGAGCTCGTCCACTCTTTCGCTGCTCTCGGACTGCTACGGTTTCAAATTAATAAAAAAGTTTAGCAGGTGCTCCCTTTGTATCATAGTGTCAAAAAAAATGTCTTACATTTAGGGACGGAGATAGTAGAAACACAGTAACAGATGACACCCATTATGCCTGTAGAAAATAATAAAAGAACTGAACAGATAAACACTAGCTGATTAAAACACTAACTTTCATAGTGTTTTTCTGAAGGCAAGATGTATCAATTTTGCCAAGTAGGTGTCTCCGATTCTATCCTTATGTTTTGTTGGCAGACAGTTTTCAACTCTGTATTTCCATTTTCGAATCCGATTCTATCCATGTGCACCCGCAAAAACAAAAAAGATTCTATCCATACGCCCTAGCACACACACAAAACAAAAAGATTCTATCCATATGATTATTAGCTATACAAATACTGAAATTGGCCATGAACTGAACGGTCGCCCCTATTACCAAGTCCAATGAGCATGCCACCATCCTGCTTCATGCCTCAGTTTACACGGCAAATGGAAACTGGGCTACCTCAGCCAAATTTCCAAGGCATTTTTCTCTACTAGTAGTAGAACTACTCCAAGCGAGGTGCCTTGCGAAAGGAACTCCGTATGAGTTGACACTATGCTTGTGATAAGCTCTGGCGTTCCTCCGTCGCCCGCGGAAAGCGGTGGACTGCGCGCCGATGGGGAGCACGCCCCCGGCCATTTCGTTTTGCTTTTGGACGGCTTCGTCCAAACCACTCCTCCAAAAGCTACTACTGGATAAAGTGCTTTGCTAATCCACGACCTTCGTGCATATATAAAGTCGCCACCGTACGTGATCTACTGACACCGTACGTTCACGGCCGGCGTCCGGCGGAGCGGCGGATATATATTGCACGCACAGGCACGCGCGCGGATCAGGAGGAGAACACGTATCTACGTGGCCGGCTTGGACGGACGCCACCGTTACAACGCACGTTTTGCTAGCTAGCTACGGGAGCAGGTTTGGCGGGGAAAGGCATTTGAATATCATCTTAACAACTAATTAATGGGTGGAAATCTGTGCTCACATGAATGCCAATTTTTAAATGGTTTAATTGGTTCACGAAAACGTTTGAATACGAAAAACATACTCCCTCCGTTCGGAATTACTTGTCTCGGAAATGGATGTATCCATTTCTACGACAACTAATTCCGAACGGAGCGAGTAGTACTTAGTACGCAAGGAATGCAGGTACCGCATAAAAGGACTGAAAAATAAATGTTTAAAAAAATTGCAGTTTGTTTCACACAAATAAGAGAAGCACGGATTCTAGTAAATATAGTCAAATCAAAGGGGAACCACATGAACCTATAATTAGGATGTTATTCTGAAACTAAAGACGCCAGTCTTGCTTTCCGTGCGTAGTAGTTATAAGAAGAGGTCCAACTGGAAAGTAAAATTCTTGTGTTTTTTCCTTTCAAATGTGAATAAAGAAAAAATCATTTGTTTTTCCTCTACTCCATTCATTTAAACCAAATTTAAACCAAATGGATAATCATTGTCGCCAAGAGAAAACTTCCAACCAACATACTATTTTTAATTTTTTTTCCTGTGTACCAAATAGACCACAAAAATCTAGAAAATAAGGAGCTGCATATAGGTTGAGCCCAAGCCTTACCAAGATAGGTCTTCAAATTATACAGGTATTTTCCGAGCCAGGTTTTCTCAAGCCCGACCCAGGTTTTCTCAAGCCCGACCCCTATAAACCAAGTCCAAGCCCAGCTCGCCCCAAAAACATAAAAGTAACATTTTCCTATTTAAAAATATCGATTCAACCATATTTGAAACATACTAATACGTCACCATGCCTATAACTTCACTAAAACCTATTTTTAGTTGTTTTTCCACCTTTTCCGGGCTTTCGAGCCCTTGTGGCCAAAAATGGAGTCCATGGGCTTGGGCAACTTAAGCCAGATCTACTTCAAAATTTCTTCTTTTTTTGTTTGACAAGGAAAAAGCATACAATTCTTGATGTGTACTGTAAAAACAGGTACTCTAGAAACTTTTGGCACTTTTTAATGACATCTATCTTTTTTACTAGTACAAGAGAAGGTCGCCATGACTCCAGGCATGGCATGCCCTCCTCTTGCGGGAAGACGTCTGGGACAATCTCAAGTTCACTGAGGGCTTTGTACTCCCTCTGTTTTTATTTACTCTGCATATTAGAGTTGACTGAAGTCAAACTTTGTAAACTTTGACCAAGTTTATACAAAACAATATAGACATTTATCATAATAAATCTATACAATGTGAAAGTACATTCAATAATAAATCTAATGTTGTTGATTTGTTATTGTATATCTTAATACTTTTGTTTATAAATTTGGTCAAAGTTTGTAAAGCTTGATTTTGACTAAATCTAATATGCGAACTAAATAAAAATGGAGGGAGTACAATGTTAGATGCTTAGGGAGATGCTTAAAAGATAAATCAGATTTTTCTGAAGCACCGGTGCCTACTTCTTGTTTTAGGACACCGGTGCCTATTTCTACATGAGAGACGTCTAATTAAGCGTCTATCGTGTACAAATAAGTAGCGATGCTTGAGAAAAGTCTGGTTTATTTCTCCAAACACCTCTTCTAAGCATCTTGCATTGTACAAGGCGTGATGCTGATCACTGCTGCTTCATTGAAAACTAGTGCTCATCAGCAGAGCGCAGGCAAAACTGTTGTTGGTCGTCCTAGAACAAAGCAGAGCGCCCACAGAACGTCGGCAGTACGTACGTGGCACTTTTTTCTGTCTTGTGTGTGTGCCAGTAGAGCACCCATCTGGTGCGTGCAGGGCCTCGAAGTCGAAGACAAGAAAGGAAGTGCGCCCATATCATGATCTCGAGAAGCATCTGACGTAAACCTCATATGCCAATAATCAGTTCAGTTCCCCGATCCGACTACACGAGGCTGTGGAAGCGTGTTAGACTATGTATAGCTTCTGTACCTATGTACGTATATGGTACATATTGTAACATAACCATTATATATAATGAGATAAGCCACCCCTAGAGGGTTGTGCTGGTTCCCCAAAACGCAAATCTGATGTGTTTGATATTTTTGTTCAGTTTCAAAAACATGTTGAACGTCTTCTCAAGCACAAAATTGTTCATGTCCAGTCAGACTGGGGGGGGGCGAGTATCGCAACCTCAACTCTTTCTTTCAGTCGCTTGGGATAGCTCATCGTTTAGCATGTCCACATACACATCAGCAGAATGGTTCAGTCGAACGTAAGCATCGTCATATTGTTGAAGCTGGTCTTACTCTTTTAGCCCATGCATCTGTTCCGTTTCGGTTTTGGAGTGATGCTTTCACCACTGCATGCTTTCTCATCAACCGTACTCCTACTCGTGTTTTAAACATGAAGACTCCCATTGAGGTTCTCCTTAATGAACAACCTGATTATACCTTTCTCAAGGTATTTGGGTGTGCTTGCTGGCCGCATCTTCGTCCATATAACAAGCGCAAGCTTGAGTTTCGTTCTAAGAAGTGTGTTTTTCTTGGCTATAGCTCTCTTCATAAAGGTTACAAATGTCTTCATGTTCCCACTAATCGTGTCTATATATCTCGGGACGTCGTGTTTGATGAGCATGTTTTTCCCTTTGCCAACCTTCCTGTGTCCACTGTCGAACCACCATCCCTGCATTCATCCTCTGTTGCTTCTGACCAATTTGATGATGTTGCATACTCTCCTTTGCTGTTACCTAACCATGGTGCAGGAACCGGACGTGGAGCTCGTTTGGAGCTGTTGGAGGATTCACCATCATCATCGTCGTCTTCTGGTGGGCACGTCGATCGCCCTATGTTGCATGGCATCGATTCGCGTGCCCATGCATGGTCACCCGACGAGCCCGTCGCGCCGAGCATCTCCACTGCTCGGTCCGTTTCGCCAGCGGACGCCGAGTCGCCCGCGGCTCGGCCCGTCACGCCGTCTTCGCCCGCGGCTCGGGTCCTCACGTCGCCTTCATCAGCGGATCGGCCCGCGACACTGGCCGCGCCACGACCCACTATGCCGAGCTCGCCATCGGCCCGGTCTGTGATGCCGGAGTCGCCAGCTGCTTCGTCTGCTCTGCCGGTTTCGCCGGTGGGTCGGCCTTCTTCGCCAACCGAGTCCGAGGCTACCGTGACTGGCTCCTCGTCACCGGCTGACTCGTCAACATCGCCGTCCTCCAGCCCGTTGCAGGCTGCTCCGTCGACCTCGGTGGTTCCTGTGTCCCGACCACATACACGCAGTCGCAGTGGCATTTTCAAACCTAAGGAACGTAAGGATGGTACGGTTGCTTGGTTGGCTGCTTGTTTGGCTGCTGCTGTTGCGGATCCATCTTCTGAGCCTCGCTCATATCAGGCTGCCCTGCGCATTCCACATTGGCGAGAGGCTATGGAGCAGGAGTTTCATGCTCTTCTTCGTAACAAGACATGGACTCTCGTTCCTCCACCACCACGGGTAAATGTTATTGACTCAAAATGGGTATTCAAAGTGAAGAAGCATTCGGATGGATCTATTGAGCGTTACAAAGCGCGACTTGTTGCTCGCGGTTTTCGGCAGCGTCATGGTCTTGACTATGAGGACACCTTCAGTCCTGTCGTCAAGCCTACCACTATTCGGCTTCTTCTCTCCATTACTGTTTCTCGTGGTTGGTCACTTCGTCAACTTGATGTGCAGAATGCTTTTCTACATGGATTTTTGGAGGAAGAGGTTTATATGAAACAGCCGCCTGGTTTCTCTGATCCTGATCGTCCTGACTATATCTGTCGTCTTTCCAAAGCACTATATGGTTTGAAGCAAGCTCCTCGTGCCTGGCATGCCCGCCTTGCCTCTGCCCTTCGTGCTCATGGGTTTGTGCCGTCTACTGCTGACACTTCGTTATTTCTTCTACAGAAGCCAGAAGTCACTATGTATCTTTTGGTATATGTCGATGATATTATCCTTGTTAGCTCTTCTCAGTATGCTGCTGATGCTCTTGTCTGCTCTCTTGGTGCTGATTTTGCGGTCAAAGATCTTGGGAAGCTTCACTACTTTCTTGGAGTTGAGGTCACTTCTCGTGCTACTGGTCTTGTCCTTACGCAGAAGAAGTACTCCTTGGAGTTGTTACAGAGAGCTGGCATGCTGAAGTGCAAACCGACCACCACACCCATGTCGTCTACCGACAAGATAACAGCTGTTGATGGTGAGCTTTTGTCTCCTGCGGATGCCACAGAGTACAGGAGCATTGTTGGTGGACTTCAGTACTTGACGATCACGAGACCAGATATCTCTTATGCTGTTAACAGGGTTTGTCAGTATCTTCAGGCTCCCAGAGATACTCATTGGGCTGCTGTTAAACGCATTCTTCGTTATGTTCAGTTCACCCTGACATTTGGTATGCATATTCGGTCGACTTCCTCTCGGGTCCTTTCGGCCTTCTCTGATGCAGATTGGGCTGGTAGCCCAGATGACAGGCGATCCACGGGGGGTTATGCAGTATTCTTTGGCTCTAATTTGATCGCCTGGAGTGCTCGGAAACAGGCTACTGTGTCACGTAGCAGTACTGAAGCTGAGTACAAGGCTGTGGCTAATGCTACTGCAGAGATTATTTGGGTGCAGTCTTTGCTTCAGGAGTTGGGTTTGTCTCAACCACAGCCTCCTATTCTTTGGTTTGATAACATCGGTGCTACATAACTTTCTGCAAATCCAGTATTTCATGCCCGAATGAAACACATTGAAGTTGACTATCACTTTGTACGGGAACGTGTATCACAGAAGCAACTTCAGATCAAGTTTATCTCATCTAAGGATCAACTTGCAGACATCTTCACTAAGCCTTTACCGCTGCCACAGTTTGAGGCTTGTAGGCGCAATCTTACCCTTCTCAGTTCTTTAGAAAGTGGCTAAGATTGAGGGAGGGTGTTAGACTATGTATAGCTTCTGTACCTATGTACGTATATGGTACATATTGTAACACAACCATTATATATAATGAGATAAGCCACCCCTAGAGGGTTGTGCTGGTTCCCCAAAACTTATTGTCTTACAAAGCGAGAGAGAGATACCGGCCGGTGGTTGCAGGCAGGTAGCGGGTAGTGCGCGCGCGCCGCTCGCAGGTCAACTCCCCCGCCGACGTAAGGCCAACTCCACCGCGCGACCCTATTCTGTCCGCCCCCGTTCGTTTGGGGTAAAAGGGACAAACGAAACGGCCCAGCGCGTGGGCGTAAACGGACTTTTGTCCGCTTTGTGTCCGCTTTCGACCAATCCCCGACCCAAACTTGCGCCGGTTTTGAGGTGAAATGGACAGTGCGCGGACGGGCGGGACGCGCGCGCTTGTCCTTCCCTGGCCCGCCTGTCGGTGGGAGGAACCAAACCCATCCCCCCCATGCCCATTTGGCGCCATTTGCCCCAAACCCTCCCACGTCCCTCCCGTCGCCCCCTCTCCCCCATCCATGGCCGACGCCCCGCCGAGTTCCGGCGGCCTGGTCGTCTACCCGCCCGCAAAGGTGAAGAAGAAGGCACCAAGGAAGCCGCGGTCGGAGTGCACGCCGGAGGAGATCGCCAAGTTGGACGCGGAATCGGCGAAGAGGAGGGAACGGAGAGCAGTCGTCAAGCTCAATGCCGCCGCGGCCAAGTTCGCCGCCCAGCGCGAGGAGCTGGATCCCGCGCGGCGCAAGGCCGCTGCCGACGAGAAGGAGGACCTCGTCAACAAAGCGCACGCCATCCTAATGCTTGGCATGGGGCGTCCTGCCGGGTTCCCTGCAGCGGCTGTCGGTCTGGCGAGCACCGGTTCGTCGGTCGCCAGCACAGAGCACTAGTGTAGTAGCAAAAACGTTCTTATATTATGGGACAGAGGGAGTAATATGTTTTGATTCCATTTTTTTTTTGTTCTCGGCCTTTTTCGGGTTTTCGAGCTAGACCTTCGGACAAGAAAAGTGCAATGTTTTTTTTTCAGGGAAAAAAGTATACGATACTAGATATGTGTTGTAAAAAATGGGTATTCTAGAAACTTTTGGTGATTTTTTAATGTCATCTACCTTTTTTACAAAGTTGGTTACTTAATACTACAAGGCATAATTCGCCAAAAGAAGATAGGTATTAAGTAACCAATCTGCTTCTGAAGGAAAGCTTAAGATAAAGCAAAATGAAGATCGGAGAGCTTCTCACCACTCGGACAGATTTCCTTGGGCAACCTCTAATGATGGGATGTGGCTAACTGAAAAGATCGCCATGGCCGCGGAATGGCCGTGCCCTTGTGGCACTGTTTTCTTCTGTGTGCTCATCATTGAAGAAACGAGAGCGCCCACCGAACGTCCGCACTACGTGGTGCTGTTTTCTTCCGTCTGTGTGCGTGTGCCATCTCGTGCATGGCCTCGGAGACAAGCAAGTAGGCCCATATAATGATCTCGAGAAGCATGTAAACCTCTCATGCGTGCCAATAATCAGCTCAGTTCCCCGATCCGACTACACTGGCAGGTGGTGCGCGCGCGCCGCTTGCTCGCAGGTCAACTCCTCCGCCGATGTAAACAAATGCGTACTATATCTGCGATCTAGATCTGTCTGCCCGTCGATCTGAGCACGAGACCACGAGTCAGTTAGTCAGTCAGTACTAGACTAGTTTAGAGGGTCAAAGCAGAGCAGTTGGAATCAAAAGCACCATGCTGCTGCATGTCTTTCTTTCAGCTTCCTAACAATCGTATTCGTACTATACTATCACTAGTAGAAAAGGAGGCATTTATCCTGGTTCGTAAGGACCTATACTAATGGATCGTTACTAATACCTCCCACCTTTAGTCCCGGTTCAAACATGAACCGGGACAGATGGGCCTCCACGTGGCCGGTGCGCCGAGCCCAGGCAGGGGGCCTTTGGTCCAACCACCAACCGGGACCAAAAGGAGATGTTTTTTTTAAATGTGGCTGCTTTAGGGGTTTTAGGGGTTATTTTTAGGTTGTTATTAGCTAGCTAATAGAGAGAAGTGCCATCTCTTATACCTTCGTCATTGGTTTATCACTGCTGCTATGTTCATTTCACCCGTTGATATAATAACTCATGCATGCGCACATCATACATCATCATATATAATAACAAGTCCTACTAATCATGCATCATATGCATCATACAACTTCTACTCGTTATTAATAATAAGTCATACAATCATCATCCTCACAGTCATCGAACCCAACCCTACATATAATTGTTCTTAGCACATGATCATCAGTATCAGGTAGGACCTAAACACCCTTAAGGTAAAATAGCATAAAATAATATAGACCCTGACTCTCCATTATGAAGAACGGAGATCATCTTGTCTTCAATTTTTGCGCTTCGCTGCCTTTTGCTTCCAAGAAGCTCCTTACGACTGTCCATACATTTTTTCCATTCTTTGATTGTCATGTCTCCACTTCTTTTAGAAACCCGGTATGGACAGTTCAGATTCGTAGGAAGACCTGGTTGTATGTTCAAAACATGAAGGCTACCGTGCGTATACATCAGATGAGGCACACAATCATTCGGGATTATCTGTTGAAAAACATAGTAATAAATTCATAGTTAGCAATGATGTACTGGTTTTAGAAGTGTGCAAAAAGATGCACGGATGTCGTAATAGTAAAAAATCTTACCAGGGTATCTCCATGGTAGTTACCGTAGTTCAACACGTGCACTAGTGGCATGTATTGACCATAAATGTTGAGGAGTTCAATTATAGACATTGTAATTCTCAAGATAAGTATAAAATGCGATCAGATGATTTTTATCCCTATAAGTTAATTCGGAGCCATCGGTGTAGTGGGTTTTGTGTACCATCTTCCGCACATTCTTTGAAGAATGAAAATAAGATGTCAATGGAAATAAGATGTCAACTATTTTGAAATAAACAATATAAATTACTTAATAACTATGTTAAGCTCACATGGGGGAAGAATTGGAGGTGTATCCACAAGGACCCAAATCGAAGGTCTGTCTTGCTCGATTGTAGGATCACCAAGATCCATGGTGACAAGCATACCCTCATTAAAACCATACATCTTGCAAAGTACTTCCCAATTTTTGTAACCAAAATGGATTACACTCTCAGTATTGTACAGCTTTACTTGAAAATCCACACCATGATGGATCCTTGGGAGAAATTTTTTGGTTTCCATATTTTCATGGTCTTCAAAACACATCCTCTCCAAGACATAGCGTCTTGCATAACATGGGATAAGCTAGTCGAATTAGAAAAGATGAAAAATACACGTTAAAATAGTTGAAGTCGTGCTTAATTACGAAAAAAACTATTGCCGCCGTTGCGTACCGTATGAACATCCAAGGTCTCCTCGAGCTTAATGTTGAAGCGCCGACCTTCGTCCAGCTCAATGAACCTGTCGCACATACCTCGGTCGTCGTGGCACCAGTCGCACTCCCCCGGGCAGTTTTCGTCGTTTGAGTACGACATTTCCGGCCTATATATATTCATAATTTAAATATTAAACTAGATCATTATTATTAATCACGGGTTGACTATCAGTGGTACGTAGCTCCTCCTTTCATTCCCGAGTGCATTATTACATCAAATTGTCTAGCACACGGGAATGAAGGAGAACTTTTCCAATATGAGCATTCAATAAGCAAAACAAAATCATAAAATAAGCAAAACCAAATCATAAAATAAAGTAGTATTCAAATTAGCATGCATTCAATAATTATAAGCAAAAGTACATCATCTCTTGGTGTCCGTACATCGTCGAATATCATCACTAATGTAGCATCACTAATACAACTAGAAACGTAGCGCCCGACGGGTATCGTCGCAGGCGATGGACACCCAAAGATAAGGAACCATCACAGGATCATAGCTCCAGTGAGATCTCTGAAGAACCTGCCAGGTATTGTCGAACCTGCCCTCCAATGCAACCATGTAGCGACGGACGTGCTCGTCCTCCTCGCTGACACGGTGACGTACCACTTCCGCGATGTGCGGAAGCCTCGGCACCGTCACTGGCCCATGCGACCGCCACCAAAAAAGGATTGGGTCAACAACGGGCTGCCTCTTCACCAACCTATGTCCCCCAGAAGGTAGCACCTCCCAATACCAGCCCGGCGGAGCCCAGTCCCGAACATGGCCCTAATCAAGCAGGCCTCCACCGCTGAGTCGACGACGACGAGGATGCGGGATAGGCATCGCCGACGTCGATGCGGGAACTACTTCTATATATAGTTAAATAAAGTAGTTTTACTAATTAAATCAACTAACTAGTTCAACTACTAAGCACTTACTATAAATAAATAAAGTAGTACTTACTAAAAATAAACTACTTATATATATAGTAAAATAAAGTAGTTTATTAAATCAACTAGCTAGTTCAACTATATATGAAACACTTACTATAAATAAAATAAAGTAGTACTTACTAAAAATAAACTAGTATTTTTCTAACTAATTATATTAAACACTTTCTCTTCTTATTAATTTTCCTTTTTCTAAATACTATGAACAAAAAAATCATTAAAATTCTATGAACAAAATTACAACAGAAAAAAATCATAAAAATTCTATGAATAGAAAAAAAATCATAAAAATTTGACATATTCGATTTTTGCATATATATATGAAC
>NC_041383.1:796274938-796275741 GCF_002162155.2 Triticum dicoccoides | reverse complement strand
CTCTTTTGTCCCGGTTGGAGCCACCAACTGGGACCAAAAGCCTCTTTTCAGCAGCCCAAAGGGCGGGAAACAAAGACCTTTGGTCCCGGTTGGTGACCCAAACCGGGACAAAAGAGGGGCATTGGTCCCGGTTGGTGCAACCAACCGGGACTAAAGAGGGGCATTGGTCCCAGTTGTTGCCACCAACCGGTACCAATGGACCCGTCTAATTACTTATTTATTTTCTGCAGCTGTTTTTTAGTTGATTCTTTCTGCAGCTGTTTTTTAGTCCCACCTCGCCAAGCGAGAGACACTTGCAGCGGTTTATAAGCCCTGAGTGCAGAGACGATGAAGAAGAGGCTCAATGCTCACCTGCACGTTGCTTAGCTTCAAGCCTTGAGGATTAGGGTAGACTGCATGGAGCTATGTGCAGTGCAGTTTACACTATTCCGAAAGGCTTGAAGCTAATTAACGAGCATTGCGCCTCTTTTTTATTTTTAATGACTTATTACAACTCAAAAATAAATAGAAAAAAAATAAATATAGCAGAAAAGAAAAAAAACTATATAAAAAACTACTCAGAAATAAATAGAAGAAAAAATAATTGTGATTAACTTTACTAAAATCTTTTTATTTTTAATGTCTTATTACAACTCAGAAAAAAATAGAAAAAAATAAATATAGCAGAAAAGAAAAAAAACTATATAAAAAACTACTCACAAATAAATAGAAGAAAAAATAATTGTGATTAACTTTACTAAAATCTTTTTTATTTTTAATGACTTATTACAACTCAGAAATAAATAGAAAAAAAACTATAGCAG
>NC_041383.1:796267287-796274625 GCF_002162155.2 Triticum dicoccoides | reverse complement strand
TACAACTCAGAAATAAATAGAAAAAAATAAATATAGCAGAAAAGGAAAAAACTATATAAAAAACTACTCAGAAATAAATAGAAGAAAAAGTAATTGTGATTAACTTTACTAATTTTTTTAATGACTTATTACAACTTAGAAAAAATAGAAAAAATTAAATATAGCAGAAAAGAAAAAAAAACTTTATAAAAAACTACTCAGAAATAAATAGAAAAAAATAATAATTTTGATTAACTTTACTAAAAAAATAAACATAGATGCGCTTATAGAGAAAATTCAACCTAATTTCATAATAAACTTCTACTAACTTCAGAGAAATTCAGTATGAATTTAGGTCAAATTCCCTGTATAAGGGCATCTATTTTCACTTTGAGAGGAGCTCAACAAGGCAGAGAGGGACGGACTTATAAACCGGTGTGAGCGCCCTTCCGTTGGCGAGGTGGGACTAAACACTAACTGCAACGAGGACCAACCCTTTAGTCCCGGTTGGTGGCATGAACCGGGACTAAAGTGCAGCCTTTGGTCCCGGTTCATACCACCAACCGGGACCAATGGTGGTGCGCCAGGAGTGAGGCCCATTGGTCCCGATTCCGGGACCAAAAGGTCCAGACGAACCAGGACCAATGACCCACGTGGCCCGGTCGCCCCCCCTCCCCCCGGACTCACGAACCGGGTCCAATGCCCCCATAGGTCCGGGACAAATGGGGTGGCCCGGCCTGGACCATTGCCCCCTTTCCTACTAGTGTATATGTAAGATTGATTAACCACCGACTCACTAACTCGCCAGTAGTCTTCTGTCATTATTAGGTTAGATGAAATCAAATTTTACTACTAGTACTAACCGAGAGCATACGGATGGAGCAGGACACGAAACCCGGCTGCAACAGTTGAGTAATCAGCACCCGCAAAAGAAAAGAAAAAAAACAATTGAGTAATCAGGAAGGACAGCGAGGCAGAATGGATATGCTGCCTACCTGCGAGTAAATTGCTCAAAGCCACCACATTTATGGTGAGCGTATTCCAAAACTACCGTTTTTGCCAAAAATCACAAAAAACCACCAACTCTGCGGCAAGTGAGTAACGGATTGCACTGATTCGAAATTGAGCTGCGTCTAACAGCGAAGCTGACGGGTGGGACCGGTCTGGCTAGGCTGATGTGGCGAAGACTAAACCTAGTCGTTGTTTGACCTGCTGAGGTGAAGAGGGGGCCCACATGTCAGCCACATCTTCGAGGTCCACGGTGACTTTCTGCTCCCTCCTCTGTTTTTGTTCTAGTCTCGCGGCAATTGACGGGCAAGCCAAAAAAAAATTGACGGGCAAGCCAAGTGCAGGTGCAGCCCGGGCCTCGCTCACGGGCATGCAACGCAATGCACCCACTCCAAGCAAACAAATGCCACTGGGGAGTGGGGACCCATGCGCTTTTGTTGTTAATCTGCCACGCGCGTCGCGTTGGTCGTGCCGTCTCACGCGACAGCATATAATGCCTTCATCTTTTTTTTTTTGAGGGAGCCTTCATTTTTTTTTTCTTTATGTCTACTTGGCTAGTCCTTTCAACACCGCTAGCGCTGTCTACGCCGTTCAACTGCACCAGCGAAGGAAAAAAATGTGCCCTGCATGCATATCCAGCTCCGTACGGCCGCGCAGACGGCCCGGGAGGCGTTGCCGTGTAATTCGATCTGTCGCGTTCGTCCTTTCGCCGGTGGATCGATCGCCTGGGACGCGGCCGCGGCCGCGGGAGCGGTGTGAGTGGGACGCGTGCTGATCGGGAGTACGTCCCCGTTATATTTGCTCGGTCTCACGAACGGGCTCCCGCCTCCTTCGTCCACAACACGCCTCCAAAAAGCGCGTCTATCTCATACCATGGCCTTATCTACTACTCCATCTGTTCGGAATTATTTGTTTCGAAAATGGATGTATCTAGACCACCGAGCGTACGTACGTGCATGCCACCGCGTTCAGCTAGCAAGCGACCGTCACCGACTCACCGTCACCATGGCCGGCGGATCGAGCGGTGGATATAGTAATCGCACGTACGTGCGGATCAGGATTCAGGAGCACGCATCATCACGCCTACGTCTCACCAAAAACAAACGCCATCCATTTCAAAAAAAAAAAAAAAACGCCATCGTCAGTTCGTTACGACGCGCGTTTTCATTTCTGCCGCGCTCTCACTTCTGGAGCATACATATCGGTCCGACGTACACACGTGCGAGGTGCACCGACTGATTGCTAACTGCACATCCTGTGGTACGTAATGTAAGGCGCCAAACCTGCTCTGCGTTAGCCTTTAGGCAGCCTCGATCAGCTAGTTTGGCATGCGGTCACCGTCCGATGGGAGCCATCGATTCGACTCTGTCTCACACGCACACGTACGTATGTCTATCTTGGACCAGCCGACCCAGCTGCAAGTCAAACTAGTCCCACAAAGTTCTAATGACTGAATGATGCCAAAAAAAAGTTCTAATGACTGAATCAGCGCACTGTACACAGTACTGCTAGTAGACTTGGTTCGCGACGGTACCTCTGTACAATCCATCAACACCGATCAGGAAGGCACGTAGTGCGCAAGACACGCACGCTCGCCTCGCCGCCGGCGACTGACAACGGCATGCACGCTCCTGTGCGTTATAAACCTGGCACATGCAGTTTCTCCCTGACCGAAACTGTAGAGTGAAACACGATATACTCCGCTCATCCAGCGCCCACGACGCTCCGACGGCGACGCCGGCATATCATATGGGCTGGACGCCGTCGTCGTCACTGACCCGTACGTACCTCCCTTTTCCCTCCCTGTCCAGTCCTGTCCAACGTCGACACAGACACCAGCGGCGCCGGCCGGCGGTCGCTGTCCTGGAACATGGCCAAAGTCCACACACAGTCCAAGTCGCGTGCACGAGATCAGGTGCACATCCGCTCCGATGTAGATGGACCTAAAGAAATTAACTACCAGCAGTCAAGCTCAGATGGGCGGTTTTTATGGTTCCTTGTGTCTCGAAATGACAGGAAGAGCCTCTCGAGTTTATCAACAAAGTTATCATCAACAACATGAGAATTAAACCGGTTAATGCCAGCAGAACTAGTAGTAATCCAATTCACTGTGGCATGTGCACGTTCTAAATCGGACCAGTTCAGCGAAATGCGGCATAAACACGGGATGGATACCCCTGGGCCTAGTTAAATTGATGAACAAAAAGAAATTAGCAATCACACTCGGATGGAAAATAACATCTAAATTAAAGCGCAATGGCGCATGGGCGGTTTTTATGGTTGTCGGTGTAGGAAGTAAATGCATTGGCCAATAATTTTTTTAAAAAAATATTTGCCTTCTGAGATAAAGGGGGGACTTTAATAATTTTTTTGGGAAAATACCATGACATATTTTTCCTTTAGCAAGGGGGATGGTGACCCGAGCGGAAATACCGACCGACAACAAACTAGAAGGCGTGAGCCAAACCGGTGAATTCCTTTGTAGGAGTAATTTGCATTAGGGTTGAATAAAAAAATTATTTGCTGTTCGCAATCTTATAAGTATGCCCACACATTTTTGGAGGATTATCCTAGCTTTAATGATGGTGTGGCCTGCTTGCACCTCACTTGGTTTTTTTTTTTGAAACGGAGGCAAAAGCTTTGCCTCATCCATTAAATAAGAGAGAATAGAGTTAGTTACAAACAACCCAAGTATACGGCATGCGGATTACTCGCGCAATAACAAAGACCCTAGTTTTTTAGCACCGGCGATGATCCAAAGGTTAGCCTCGGTGGCGATGGAGGAAAGCAGCACTGTCGGAGGGGCACACTTATGCCTGAAAACTCGCGCGTTTCGTTCATTCCAAATTGTCCATGAAACAAGCATGGTGAGGGATGCCTTGGCTTGTCTGTGCGGATAGCCGTCGTCGCAAGTACTTGCCCACCAAGATTGGACCGAGTCGAATAGGGGCCAGGTGGAAATGACGAAGTCGGGGACGTGGTACTTGTCAATGACCAAGGACCAAAGCCTTCTAGAGAAGCGGCATTTGAAGAATAGGTGACTCCCACTCTCTTGTTCCCTCTTGCAAAGGGGGCAAAGATCACAGTTCGGCCACCCACGCTTTGCCAATCTATCCGCGGTCCAAATCCTGTCTTGGAGAGCCAACCAAGCAAAGAACTTGACTTTTGGGGGAGCCCAAACTTTCCAAACCATCTTGTCCATGGGGGAGAGAACCAATCCTAAAAATTGTGCCTTATATGCGGAGGCCGCCGAGTAATGCCCCGAGACCGAGTGCTTCCAAAGGATGTCATCCTCGGAGAGTTCGTCAAGATGGACCTCATGAAGGAGCATCCAAAGCGTGAAGAATTGTGTGACATGCTCGGCGGAGATAGAGGTGGGTGGATTGATCTTGAGGATCCATGCGTTGTGCTTGAGGGCCTCCCGCACCTTCCAATTCTTACGCATGGAAGCTTCATGGATGAGCGGGGCAATATCCTTAGGCTTGCGCCCAAGGAGCCAAGGGGAGTCCCAAAAGGGGGTCTTCGCGCCGTTACCAATGGAGATGGTGGTGGAAGCATAGAAAAAGTTAAGGTCCTCCTCGTCACAAGGGTTTCCCAATCCGACCCACATCTTGGTAGGATCCTTCCATTCGTACCAAGGCCACCGCAGCCGGAGGGCGCGTGTAAACTTGTTGGTGTTGAGGACCCCAAGTCCCCCATATTCGAGTGGCCGACAAACAATCTCCCAGTTTACTTTGCATTTCGCCCCTGTCGTTTTGTCTGTTCCAGACCATAGGAAGGCTCTCTCAAGTTTGTTGACGGTGTGTAGGATGGAGGGCGGTATGACCAACGGAGTGGCGGGGTAGACTAGTTGGGAGGTGATCACAGACTTGACAAGAGTCGTACGCCCGATGGTGGTGATGTTCTGACCCTCGTATGTTGTTAGCTTGCTCGCCACCTTGTCCACGAGGAATTGCAGGTCCACCAACTTCAGCTGCCATACGGAGAGGGGGAGTCCTAGGTACCGCAGAGGGAAAGAAGCTCTTGCTGCTGGCAGGCTTTGGGTCAAACAACCCAGATCGAGGTGGTTGCAATGGATGGGCACCATTGAGCTCTTGAGGAAGTTGGTGCAGAGGCCCGTGACCTCACCAAAGCCTCTCAAGATGCATGCAAGATTTTCCACATCTCTTTTGATCGGGGCCAAGAAAACCACCGCGTCATCCGCATAAAGAGAAGTCCTCAGCATTGCCCCCCTTCCCCTGAGCTTGTGCAGGAGCCCCTTCCTCGTGGCCACATCTAGGATTCTTTGGAGCGGGTCAATGGCGACGACGAATAGGAGTGGGGAGATGGGGTCACCCTGCCGGAGGCCTTTGCCATGCTTAATTGGACCACCGGCAATACCATTGAGGATAATCCTCGAAGATGAAGAGCAAAGGAGGGCAGCGATCCAATCCCTGAATTTGGGAGGGAACCCTCGCCGTTGGAGAAGATCAAGCAAATACTCCCACTTGACGGTGTCGAAGGCCTTGCGAATATCAAGCTTGAAAAGAAGGGACGGGGTCTTGCTCTTGTGCAAGCGCCGAGCGCGATTGCGAACATACAAGAAGTTGTCATGGATGCTTCTTGTTTTAGTGAAGGCGCTTTGGGCGTTGGAGATGAGGCTTGTCATGTGGGGGCCCAGCCGAGTGGAGAGCACCTTCGCAATAATTTTCGCGACCGCGTGGATGAGGCTAATGGGCCTATAGTCGGCGATCCCCTCCGCCCCTTCCTTTTTAGGCAGGAGCACCACATTCGCGGAGTTGAGCCACTGTAGATTCGCGGTGTGAAGGGAGTCAAAATGATTCATGACCCGCATGAGGTCCGGCTTAACGATATCCCAACACTTCTTGAAAAAGAGGCCCGTGAAGCCATCTGGACCCGGAGCCTTGTCACTGGGTAGGTCATTGATTGCTTCGAGGACCTCACTCTCGACTATCGGGGAGTCAAGGTTGTGCAAATCAAGAGGTTCCAGGTTTAGCTCGTCCCAGTTGAAATCTTTGCGGCTCAGGGGGCCTCTCTTTAGGACATTGGAGAAGTGGTCTTGGATTAGTTTCTCTTTGGCACCGTGCTCGGTGACCCAACCATGATCATTCTTGATCCTGTGAATATGGTTTTTTCTCCTCCTAGCGGTGACTCGGCGATGGAAGAATTTTGTATTGGCGTCCCCTTCTTTAAGATTTGAAATTCTTGCACATTGTTTCTTGCGCGATCTTTCTAGCACAGCCAAGGCGATGACCCTTCTCTTAAGCCTGGCCTGAAGGTCGAGCTCCTCGGTGGAGAGGAGCCTGTCCTCTTGGGCGATGTCGAGGCGAAGGATCACCAGAAGAGCGGCATGGTGGTGAATTTTTGCCTTTGAGAAAAGTCTCCTACTCCATTCTGCGAGGCGGAGAGCCGTCTTCTTGAGCTTGTAGTATAGGATTTGATATGGCTCAGTGTGATCCACCCTCTCGTTCCACGCCCTTTGGACCAACTCATGGAACCCGGGTATGGATGCCCAGAAGTTTTTGAATTTAAAGACCCGAGGCTTCCTTGGTCCCTTATCATCGGCAAGTAGTAGCGGACAATGGTCGGAGAGGGAAGAGGAGAGAGCATGAAGGACGTGGGTGTTGAAGGATGCGTCCCACTCGGCGTTGCAAAAGAACGAGTCTAACTTGCACAAAGTTGGGTTTTCCCTCTCATTATAAACAAACAAATAGCCAAACACAGATATAAAGCCAACACACATTCACGTGAATACATGATTAAACCAAAATCACGCGAGAGTGAGATAAAATACAAGCCGATGAAAGCTCTTGCTGTACTGAAAAGAAAAAACAAGTAATTGCATATGTTTGCATATGCAAGTACTTTCTCCATTTTAAAAGTGGAAAAAGGTGGTGTTGTTTATGCGTTTAAAACACTGGAACACTATTATTGGCAACAGGTTTGCCTAGCGCACTCCGAAGCTTAAACAAGGATTAATTAGCTACAAAGTAGACACGCGAACCGCTAACCACCAAATTAAAGCTTAATCTGGTTCCCCTCCGTACATTCCAGTTCAACAGGACTGGTGGCTTTCGCCGACGCTCCCTTTAGTTTGTGCACAGCTTTATTCGTTGCTTCTCCTAAAACAAATACTCCGTGATGCATCAACAAGTGTATAAACTAAGATAACCTAATCATGGATGCATACTTACACTAGTGCAGAACCGGCCTTTAGTGCCGGTTCGTAACGGCCTTTAGTGCCGGTTTGCCAACTGGCACTAAAGAGTGGGGACTAAAGAGCTCCCCCTTTAGTACGGGTTCGTCACGAACCGGCGCTAAAGTGACACCACGTGGCACGAGTTAGACCCG
>NC_041383.1:796263491-796266602 GCF_002162155.2 Triticum dicoccoides | reverse complement strand
TATATATCATTGAATGTCTCATAACCAACACCATTAATTATTCACACATACACATGTATATACATATACAGTTTCTCCTACATGCCTTGGTGCCTCCGGAGCACGATGACAAGTGGTTCATGGGGCGGTAGCGGGTAATAGTATTCTCCTTTGGGATCTATGACCTGGTCGAGCAAAAATCCGGCTATTTCCTCTTGAAGTGCTAGTATGCGGTCCGATGGTAGGAGCTTATCCCGCACCTCTCTGAACTGTTAAGAAGGAGATCAATATGCATGTGTGTTAGTTGTGTGACTAGATATCGATAATGGTGTGAATAGTGTTTTGACAAACGTACCCAGTCCTGTCTATCAGATCTGCTCCTTTCGGACGTCATCATGCGAATGTTCTCGCAAACGTAGAATGCACATAGATTATTCTCCGGCGCCTGCTTCAGGGCCTTTACGAGAATGGAATTGAATCAGATAATGATTAATTAAGCAAGATAATTAAGTAATGATATTGAAACAAGAATTAAAGATGGTATTTTTTTGGGAAAATACCATGACATATTTTTCCTTTAGCAAGCGGGATGGTGACCCGAGCGGAAATACCGACCGACAACAAATTAGAAGGCGTGAGCCGGTCATTCTACCCGTAAATTCCTTCGTACGCGTAATTTGCATCAGGGTCAAACAAAAAATTTATTCGTTGTTCGCAGTCATATAAGTATACCCACACATTTTTGTAAGCATTATCCTATCTTTAATGATGGTGTGGCTTGCTTGCACCTTACCTTGCTTGTTATAAACAAATAAATAGCCAAAAAAAAAACATATACAAAAGCAACACACATTCACATGAATACATGATTAAACCAAAATCACGCTAGAGTGCAATAAAATACAAGCCGATGAAATCCAGCATTGTATACTGTAAAATATGTAATTGCTTATGTACATAGATCCTCCATTTCATAAGTGGGGAAATTAAGGTGGTGCGTTCATGCGTTTAAAAGACTGGAGCACTATTATTGGCAACAGGTTTGCCTAGCACACTCTAAGCTTAAACAAGGATTAATTAGCTGCAAACCTAAGACACGAACTGCTAACAACCAAATTAAAGCTTAATCTGGTTCCCCTCCGTACATTCCAGTTCAACAGGACTGGTGGCTTTCGCCGACGCTCCCATTAGTTTGTGCACAGCTTTATTCGTTGCTTCTCCTAAAACAAATACTGTGTGATGCATCAACAAGTGTATAAACTAAGATAAGCTGATCATGCATGCATACTTAGTTGCTCTCCATCCGCTGATTGTTTAGTTGGAACTACCTAAGAATAAGCTGAACAAGAATTGGCTCAGAACATCGGATGAGAGGTCAACTGAATTGGCATTACTGAACAACTAGCATTTTTTTAGTAGTATAAAGAACCTCATTTAATCAGGCAGTTAAGCAAGTGCAGCGCAATTAGGAGGCATTTCATATCCACATGGAGCTCTAGGTGAGCACCAATCCAATCCTGCAAGGGTACCTCAGTGGATTATTGAATATTAATTAAGCGAGCCAGACAAGGTTAATGCTGCAATGGCTTCCCTAGCAAGCTTAAGGCACATTTTCAGTGAGACAGTCTAAAGAATACTTTGAGTAAGACAAGTAAGCTAAGGAGTGGCTTCGATTTTGAACACAGAGGACCATCTTTGTAGCTCAAATTTGGATTGATTTGTTATGTGGCTCAATTTTGGAATGGTTTTGTGTGGGGCTTGCATGAAGGAAATGGTGGCCCCCTGAGCGTACCAAATCAAGTGCATGCATATATACATTACGTGGATTGGTGGGGGCTATCAAGCTCTTATATTTCCCCATGGCCGGTGCCATCGTGCAGCCCGGGCCCTCCTCTTTACACTCACTCACTCATCAATCCACACCCAAATTCTCTATATATACTAAGTTGATGGATGGATGCACTACATCTCCCATTCCTCCTCTGGAAAGAGATGAGAAAAGAGGAGAAAGGAGTAGGAAGGATCTAAAGTGGAACCGTTTTCTGACCAAGGCATGCGATCTCGGGCGACAGCGATCGGCCGGCGTCCCGAGACTTGCTCGCAAAGTTTCGTGATGGTTGATAAACACGGCCGGCTATCCGAGTGCTGCCAAAGGGCTGGTGACTTGTCAACTCTGTGCCGATGCATGGAAGCTTCCGTGTGGCACTGGCCTTTGCGGCAGTCAAAGTCCCAAAGACTCGAAAGATCTCGCAATTTTTCGGCTGGCCATGTAAATCAGTACCGATCTGCGGTGCTACTATTATATTTTTCCAAGAGACAACTTATGTCAACTCAGATATAGGACTCCGCTGGATCGAATCCGATTGAATAATGCATGGTGCATCTATCTAGTTACTAAGCTCCCATGATTTCCTGGCCTCTAGTGGCTTGAGGTTTGTAGACGGCATTTTTAGGCCCACTTATTAGTGTATACCTCCATCTTTTTCGTTTGACACTAACAGTATAATGTGCAGTAGCTTTACAAGCCCCTTGTCACCACGTCACATGCTACACAGTCAATAAATAACGGCTCAATTTACTGCATGCAACGCTTAATGCTACAATTAATGCTTAATTAAATGAAAAAACAATAGATTATCTATACTGATGAGCCAATTTATAAACCTGTCACGAGGGATGCCTCAGCAAACAAAGTGCTCGGTCTACGTACTGCTCTGTCTGCGTACTATTCCAGTACAATTGTGCCTTGTGCATTTAGAGCATCTTCAATAGAAGATGTAGATGAAAAAATAACTAACTTTTGCATATTCACGGGCTCAAAAAGCCACCTCCAACATATGATGTAGATGAAAAAAATTACATCACCTCTCCAAGTGATGTAAAATACAAATTTGCATCTCCAGCTCCAGGTGATGTAAAACGGCTGGTCGCGTGTCAACCGTTGTTCATTTCTTTTCCCTCTACCGCGTGTCTTCTTCCTCTCGCCGCCCGCTGCACTGCCGCCTGCCTGTCCTCCCGTCGAACTGCCGTCGCCCGCCAACCCACCCACCGCACCACGCCGTCGTCACCCCGAGCTAGATTCGGCCGCCAACCAGCCACGCTGCCGGTTTCGCGGCTCTGCCGCCACCGCCT
>NC_041383.1:796248846-796263110 GCF_002162155.2 Triticum dicoccoides | reverse complement strand
GCCGTCCGCCACCGAGCCCCCATCCCACCGGTGCCGCCCGATTCGCTAATGTCGCCGCCACCCAATTCTCCATCGCGATGCACCCAGCTAACCGCCGCCTGCCACCAAGTCCCCACCACACAGCCTTCCCGCCATCAAGCCACGCCCTGAGCCCCCACCCAACGGCCGCGTAGCCGCCACTGCCGTGATCCCCCACCCCCCTGGTCGTCATCATGCCACCGAAGAAGATCCAGAAGAGCATGACGGGGTTCTTCGGCTTGCAGGCGAAGCCTTCCAGCAACTTCAGCATGGAATTCTACGACGAAGCGCGCCACTTCTGGCTCGGCACGTACTCCATCACGGACGGGGCCGCACGTACTTAAATTGGAAGCTATGAGTCGATGGGAAACATGAAGAAAGATAGCAATTTACTCTCTTGCATCCAACCAGAGTGTAACTATGATTATAGATTTTCCATTATATCCATCAATTTTCTGATATTCCGTGTAATAACCATTGAGCAAGAAATTAAGCTCAGGCCTATTGAATGTAGCTCCCACAACAACTATTCATTAATTTTGCTAGATGGATAATTTCATAAAAAATGTTCAAACATGATTGTCACTGCTATATAGCACAATTAAATGACAATTACACACAACGAGCCAACCAATTGAATTAGAGGACGTAACCCATGACCGAAGAATAGGCGCGGCAAAGCGCGCGTCATGCTCTAGTATATATGACTGGCAAGAGGAATTGATGTGCGTGGAGGCTTAGAGGTCAAGAAATTGCAAGCAAAGTTGGCTCGTCTCTGCTTCTGGCATGGATGGATTGTGTGTGTGTGTGTGAGACTGATTCCTTCCTCTCTTTTTCTGCAAAGAGACTGATTCCTTCCCACGTTGCGTTGGTGCGTGCTGGGTGGTTTTGTGCTCTAATGATTAGTGTTCCCTGCTTTAATTCTGGCATCATCATAGCTGGATTCTGTAATGAAACGGCAAATGTTGCTCGATTGCACGGCAGTGCGTATTGATCATCTTAGAGCATCTCCAGCTGTTGGCCCCCAGGGGCGCCTAAAATCGCTGCCTGGAGCAAGCCGGCGCAAAGAAAGGCCTGGGGGCGAGTTGTCCCCCAGTCGCCGTCCCAGGGCCACCCCTAGGCGCGTCTAATTTTTTCAAAAAAAAAAAACGTTCGGCGAAGTTCAGTTAAACACGGCTAAATTTCGGCAAACTTTGGCATATATTACATGTTCGACACGTTTAACTAACAAATATAACTAAAAAAAGAAATCGCTAAACACGGAGTAGTCGCCGTCGTCGCCGCCGTCCTCGCCGCCGTCGTCATCGTCGGCCTTCTCCTCCTTGACGCGGCCGTCTCGGCTTCACCATGGCGGACAGGTGTCGGCGGCGCGTCATCGTCGCTGTCATCGAGGTAGACGACTCCTCCTTCGCGGCCCCGGCGGCGCTGCTCGAAGCGACGCAGTGTGGCGACCTGGCGCTCCCTCTCCATCCCG
The DNA here is from genome assembly GCF_002162155.2 of Triticum dicoccoides. NCBI lineage: Eukaryota > Viridiplantae > Streptophyta > Magnoliopsida > Poales > Poaceae > Triticum > Triticum dicoccoides. The sequence continues at coordinate 796,261,618 of NC_041383.1, read as the reverse complement.
AGGAAGTCCTTGCGCGCCCATTTCAGGGCCGCATCATCGTCAAGCGCCACCTCGCCGGGCTCCGTCTTCACGGCGGGGAGCCCCGGCTCCGTTTTCACCGTCGCGAGCCCGGGCTCCGTCTTCAGCTTGACGAAACGCGGAGGAGCCGACGAGGGGGCGCGCCGGCCACCTTCGTTGATGACGATGCCGGCGCTGCGAGTGCGCCGGCCGAGCGGCGTCTCCGCCGCGTGCTCGGTCTTGACGCTGAGCAGCGCCAGAGAGCCGGAGGAGTGGGAAGAAGATCGCGACGAGGAGGAGGAAGACGACGAAGAGACGAACCTCCTGGGCAGCCATTGCCCGACGGGTCGGCGGCGGGCCGGGGCCGGGGCCGCTGGGGGAGGGTATGTCAGTGGAGGCTCGTTGCCGCCCTCAAGTTGCGCCAACACGCCGCCGAGCGTGCGGCCGGGGACGCCCCACCAAACGCGACAGCCCTCACTGTTCTGCCTGCCGCCCACCACCGGCGCCCCATTGGTGGACGCCGGCCTCTGCTCCTGGCGGCGCTCGAAGTACGCCGCCCATGCCGAGTGGTTCTCGGCGGCGTACTGGGGGAGGGTGCGCTGCTCATCGGTGAGGGAGGCACGCGTGAGCTCGACCTCGTCGGCGAAGTAGGCGGTCCGCGCCGCGGCATCGGGGAACGGCGGAACGGGCACTCCCCCGTTGCTGAGACGCCACCCCGACGGCCCGGCGCGCATGTCCGGCGGCGCCGGGATGTTGGCCTCGAACAGGAGCCACGACTCCTGTTCGCGGAGCGAGCGGCGGCCGAAGCTGTTGGCCGCCGTCTCGTCGCCGGGGAAGCGCTCGACCATTGGGGGAGGGAGGGCTCGGAGGAGGCGCACGGAAGACGGAGAGGGCAGGCTCGGCGGCGGCGGTGCACGGCAGAGGGAGAGGGAGAGGGCTCGGTGGCGAGGGCTGGTATGGACGGAGGCGAGGGAGGGCGCTAGCTTAAATAGCCGCGCCCGTATGTATGCGTGGCGGGAGGGGAGGCGACGCCGCGCCGCCCCTGACGCGCCGCCCGTGAGGAATCAATGGCAAGGCTGACCGTCGGCGTAGCGCAGCAGCCTTGGCATTGATTCCCGCGGGAACCGAGGCGATGAGGGCGACGAAGCGCCCGTCTCGCTGACTAGGCGGGCCCGCGGTTGCTTCGCGCCAAAATCACTCGCCCCGGTGCCTCCGGACGCCTCCCAGCGCGCCGGGTTCGGCCTGGGTCTGCCGGCGCTGATTTCAGCCCAGACCGGCGAAAATCGGGCTTCTGGGGACGCGACTGGGCCGTTTTTTCGACGCCGGCGCGAAAAAAGCGTATGAGTAGACCGTTCTAGGGCGCGGCTGGAGATGCTCTTAGTCACCATGTGGAGTTTTGGCGTGACGCAAATCTCAAAGGCTGAAAATCCCTGTCGAGATTTCGACACTGGGCTGTCCTATGCTCTGTACAGAGGGGGAAAACATGGGTGTCAAACTGGCGTCCGTGCGGTAACTAACCATGTCCAGCCAGACTGACAGTACACACGACACACAGGTACTACAAGCTCACTTACAATAGAGACGTGTTTCAGTTCAAAGCACCTGGCCGGCGATCCAACTAGCAACCAGCAGTTTTGTTGACAGCACTGTGGATGTATGGGACATGAACATACAGTATGATCGATCTCTGCTTCTTCGGTAAAGTATAAGCACAGCATGTGCTACCCCTACCACCCCATGCGGACTTGTATGATTTGCTTAGTTAATGAGGACTGCTTCAAGTAGTGGTAAGTACAAGAGACGCAAGGGATGAACCTAAAAAAAGATGCAAGGGAGATGGTAGAGACGGCTTCAACGACTGGTTTGCACACTCCGTTGAAAACACAAGATCTCTGACTTTGCTATGTCTGACGTGCTTGCGTTGTGTCCTTGTTGAAGGTGATGCATCGAAGCTCGGCTTTGGTGATGAGAATTTTGCGAGATCAACGAGTAGTATACTTTTTGTTTTCAGATTGTATTTTATCATAGGGTTAGTGACTGTCTGGTCGAGTTACTGTTGCGAGCCATGCGGCCATGTTCTTTTTCCATGTTGATATTGTTCTGCTGCCGGATTTCGAATAATAAATTATATATAACTGGGAGCGTCGCTCGATGTAGAGATCGGTGTTATCTTCCGTTTTAAAAAAACGGCCATCCGAGATGTGCCAATTAGCAAAAGGAGGAGCAACACACAAATAAATGGTCATCAGAAGAAAGCAAAACAATAACAGCTTGTAACTCAGGCAAAAATAAATGATGCGGCTGTTCTGATCCAGAGCTCATGTGAGCTTGGGTGAACAGTAAAATAGAAAATGAAAAAGGAATTCAAATATTTCTGAACATTTTTTGTGCCAAACATTGACAAATGGTTTGATTGCCTGCAAAGATTCATCACCGGATAACATTCATGAAAAACGTAACAAAAAAGACGAAATTGATGCTTCAAAATACTTTTGAAAATAACATTTTGGCTGCTTAACCACTTTCTGTCCTTGTCCCATGCAGTGGCTGCCTTTTCTTTTGAGATGAGCAAAACTAAATGACATTGCCAGTGACATTCCACAGATCAACTCACCCATCAACTTTGAATCTCCCTTACCATTGTCTCCCGAGTATTATGCACAGTTCCAGTAGCTACATGCATTTTATCCATGACCACATGCACCTAAGCTCAGAAAAACCGCCCTCCGCCTTTCGGAATGGAGTAGAAAAATGTTTTCGAAGGCCAACGTCCAACTCCATGCGGCTCTGTTGGTCATCCTTCGGTTGGACATTGCTCAAGAGACGCGTCTCCTCTCCCCCGCCGAGTCCGACCTTCGGGCTAGACTAAAACGACGAGTCATTAGCCTGGCGGTCCTTCAGAGAGCTAGGAAGAGTCAGTGTGCGAGGGTGGCCAACCTCAAAGAAGGGGATGCAAACACAAAAATTTTCCATCGCCGTGTCAATGCCAGGAGAAGAAAAAACCATATTCACCGCATCAAACAGGCTCACGGTTGGGTGACTGAGCATGGACAGAAGGAGAAGATCATGCACGACCACTTCTCTGAGGTCATGGGGCGGATCGGAACCAACAGTAACGTAGACTTTAACTGGGATGAGCTCGACATCCAGCATCACAACCTCCACGCTCTTGGCGTTGTCATCACTGAGGAGGAGGTCTGGGCTGCTATCAAAGAAATGCCCAATGACAAAGCTCCTGGCCCAGACGGCTTCACCGGCATTTTCTTCAAGAAATGTTGGGACCTCATCAAGGTGGACTTCATGCGAGTCATCCACTGCTTTGACTCCCTGCGCACGGACAACCTGCAATGGCTAAACTCTGCCAATGTGGTCTTATTGCCCAAGAAGGACGGCGCTGAGGGGATCTCCGACTATAGGCCTATCAGTCTTATCCACGCCGTTGCCAAAATCATCGTCAAGGTGTTGTCCATGCGCCTAGCGCCGCTCATGGATGATCTGGTTTCCAATGCGCAGAGTGCATTTATCAAGAAGAGAAGCATCCATGATAATTTCATGTATGTTCGCAACTTCGCTCGTCGGCTGCAAGTGCAAGACTCCAGCTCTATTATTCAAGCTGGACATCAAAAAGGCTTTTGACTCAGTCCGATGGGAGTATGTCTTGGATCTCATGCAATGCATGGGGTTCCCTGATAAATTCAGAAATTGGATTGCGGCATTGCTTTCGTCCTCGTCCTCGCGCTTCCTCCTCAACGGCCTGCCTGCCCCCCTCATCAGGCATGGACGTGGTTTTCGCCAAGGAGACCCCATCTCGCCTCTGCTCTTCGTGCTCGCAATTGACCCGTTGCACAAGATCTTCGACTTGGCTACGCGCAAGGGAATCATTCATAAGATTCGTGGCCGAGGTACAATGGTCAGAACCTCCCTCTATGCGGATGACGCTGCCGTGTTCATGGCGCCAATTAAGAGTGATATTGACAACCTTGCAACCATCTTAAAAGGCTTTGGAGACGTCACGGGCCTTTGCACCAACTTCCACAAAAGCTCTGTCGTTCCCATTCGATGCGCCAACCTTGATCTTGTGAGCATTCTCAGCAGCATCCCGGCGACCAGGGCGTCTTTCCCTATCAAATACTTGGGCCTCCCGCTCTCGGTTTGGAGACTGAAGAAAGTTGACTTCCAATGCCTCCAGGACAAGGCAGCTGGAAAATTGGTCACCTGGGATGGGCAGAACATCACCACCATTGGGCGCACGGCCCTTGTTCGATCTGTCATCACCTCTCAGGCTGTGTACTCCATCACACCACTCATTGTCCCTCAGGGTTCCCTTGACAACCTCAACAAGATTGAGCGAGCTTTTCTTTGGTCCGGCTCTGACAAGACCACCGGTGCCAAATGTAAAGTCAAATGGGACATGGTCTGCCGCCCCACCAGCTATGGGGGTTTGGGTGTTCTTAACACCGACAAATTTGCTCGTGCTTTGAGGCTCAGATGGCTTTGGTTTGAATGGAAAGAGCCGTCCAAGCTCTGGGTCGGCCTGGGCAAACCTTGCACCGAGGAGGACCGTGATTTTTTCTACGCCTCCACTTCCATCACCGTGGGCAATGGGGCCAAAACGCCTTTTTGGGACTCCCCCTGGCTGCTTGGCCGCAAGCCGAAGGACATTGCACCTCTCGTCTTTGAGGCCTCGAGGAGAAAGAACTGGAAGGTGCGAGAGGCTATTACAGAGAATGCTTGGATGCTTACGATCAGACGAGACATCACCATCACTGGCCAGCATGTGCAGGAATTTTTCACCCTCTGGATGCTCATCCATGACATACACCTCGACATCCACTCTGAGGATGACATCATTTGGAAGCACTCTTCGGATGGCTCATATTCGGCGTCCACTGCATACAAGGCACAATTTCTCGGTTTGACGCTTTCTCCCATGGACTCCATGGTCTGGAAAATGTGGGCGCCCCCAAAGGTCAAATTCTTCTCTTGGCTGGCCTTACAAGATCGGATTTGGACCGCCGACAGGCTAGAGCGACGTGGCTGGGACAATTGCGGTCTTTGCCCGCTCTGTAAGCAGGTGCAGGAGTCGGGCGTCCACCTATTCGTCAAATGCCGCTTCACCTTGAGGCTTTGGCGGATGCTCATTGATAAGTATGGGCTCGCGCATCTGGACCCTTCTGACTGGCACCTTGAGGACTCCCTCCTCTCTTGGTGGGACAAGCGCACCAATTCGAGCATTCCGGATCGTCGAGCCATGGCCTCCCTTACCATGCTCGTATCCTGGACAATTTAGAACGAAAGGAACGCTAGAGTTTTCCGCCACAAAGAGACCCCACCACCAATCCTTCTCAAGCTTATTATAGATGAGGCCAACCTATGGGTTACTGCAGGGGCTAAACAATTAGGGAAAATTGTATCGCGCGAGCAATTGTCATGCCATACTCCGGCCTTGTGTAACTCTACAAAACTCTATTCTTCTCTACTTTAATAGATGAGGCAAATCTTTTGCCTCCGTTTCGAATTTTTTTTTTGCAAAGGCTACTGGTACAACACCCTTGAATTCCTGGATAGGCTCTCGCCAGACAAGATGTGACAAATTCTAATGGTTAATCGCACTGTTCGTAACGTATGTGCATGTGGCGTGCCGTGATGGAGCTAGCTAGATAGGGAGTCTTTGTCTATGCAGATTCTTAAATCTTAACCAGCTTCAGCTTGCTGCCGTAGGCTTCAATTATGAGCACTAAACAATAATATATGACTGTATGCATCGCTCGATGTAGAGGTTGGGTGTTATCCTCCTTTAAAAAACGATCATCAAGAAAAATGGCAATTACCAAAAGGAGACAACATACAAATGGTCATCAAAAGAAAGCAAAAGAGTAGCAGATTGCAATGCAGGCAAAATAAAAGACGCGGTTGTTCTGACCCCGAGCACATGTGAGCTCGGGTGATCGGTGAAATAAAAAGTGGAAAAAATTCAAACAATTCTGATTTGTTTTTTTGTTTCAAACATTGACAAATGTTTTGATTCCCTGCAAAGTTTCATCACTGGATGACATTCGTGAAAAACGTCACAAAAAGACAAAAATTATGCTCCAAAATACTTTTGAAAACAACATTGTGGCTGCTTATCCACTTTCTGTCCTTGTCCCATGCAGTGGCTGCCTTTTCTTTTGAGATGAGCAAAACTAAATAACATTGTCGGTGACATTCCACAGATCAACTCACCCATCAACTTTGAATTTCCCTTACCATTGTCTCCCGTACTATGTACAGTTCCAGTAGCTGCATGCATTTTATCCATGACCACATACACCTAATTTTGTAGAGGCTACTGGTGCAACACCCTTGAATTCCTGAATAGCCTCTTGCCAGACAAGATGTGACAAATCCTAATGGTTAATCGCACTGTTCATAACATATGTGCATGTGTCGTGCCGTGATGGAGCTAGCTAGATAGGCAGTCTTGGTCTGTGCACATTGTTAGCTTTAGGCTAGCTGCCGTAGGCTTCAATTATGAGCACTAAACAATGGTATATCAGAGATTAATTAGCATTCCACTAAACTTGGGACTTGCATGCAGCTGCTTGCGTGGCCCATGCAGCCTGCCATAAACCCACACGTCCAGCAAACTTACACTCACGGGACCCACAACTCCCTAGCAGCCTCGATTCACCTCCAATTCGTGGGAGCATAGTATGTCTAGCGATGCAAAGGATGATGGTAGAGACGACCTCAACGGTGAATTTGTGCACTCTAGTTCCTTTTCGATCGATGGGGCCACACGTCCCCCATTTTCTTTGCAAAAATAAAGTTGTATACAGGGAAACTAACCCACCATTATATAACTGATCTATAACGGCACTAATGAAAACATAAGATCTCTGACCAGGCTATGTCGACGCGCGTCTGCCTCGTGTCCTTCCTGAAGGTGGTGGATGGAAGCTTGGCTTTAGTGATCAGAATCCCGAGATTATCCTTGGTTTTGACTCGTCATCATCGGCACCCGTGCGTAGCCTAGGAGTAGTATATTTTTTGTTTTTCGTTTTCCTTTTATCATAGGATTAGTGGCTGTCTATTGCGAGGCATGCCATCTCGGGTTTCCTTTTTTGTTTTCTCAGGTCGATATTGTTTGTATGCTGGAGTTTAATAATTAATATATGGCTGTGTGCATCACTCGATGTAGAGATCGGTTGTTATTCTTCTTTATCAAAGAAAAAACGGCCATCACAGCGAGTGGCAATTAGCAAAAGGAGGAGACAACATACAAATGGTCATCAGAAGAAAGCAACAAGTAACAGATTGCAACCATCATGCCGGCCAAATAAAAGACCGCGGTTGTTATGATCCTGAGCTCACAGCTCATGTGAGCTCAGGTAAACAATAAAAAATCAAATAATTCTGATTTTTTTTTGTGTCAAACATTGACAAATGTTGTGATTGCCTGCAAAGTTTCATCACCGGATGACATTCGTGGGAAACATCGATGCTCCAAAACGCTTTTGAAAATTATATTTTGGCTGCTTATCCACTTTCCATCCTTGTCCCATGTAGTGGCTGCCTTCTTCTTTTGAGATGACCAAAATTAAATGTAATTGCGACTGACATTACACAGATCAACCCACCTATCAGCTTTGAATTTCTCTCATCGTTGTCTCCCTACTCTGCACAGTTTAAGTAGCTGCATGCATTTTATCCCTGGCCACATGCACCTAAATTTGCAAAGCCTACTGGTGCAACAACCTTGAATTCCTGGATAGCCTCTTGCCAGACAAGATGTGACAAATCCTAATGGTTAATCGCACTGTTCATAACATATGTGCATGTGTCGTGCCGTGATGGAGCTAGCTAGATAGGGAGTCTTTGTCTATGAATATTCTTATATATCTTAACTAGCTTTAGGCTAGGTGCCCTAGGTTTCAATTATCACTACTAAACAATGGTGCAGCAGAGATTAATTAGCACTCCACTGACCCTGCAAAAACATACTAGGGGCGCTGTTATGGGGACGGCACAACCACAACCACCTCCACCTCCATCCAATCGTTTATGGAGACAGCAATATGTTTTTCTGATCGAATGGATGAGTAACTTTTTTTTGTGCCGTAGTCCTCATGCTACACAACCACCAGAAGTGCATCGATGCATATGGGTTGGACCTATCTTGTTTTATGGTGGAATGCAATGTGGATATGTAATGTGATGAGGTATGGACAAGTGATCAAGTGACTGGAGCGTGGAGGGTCGGAGCTAACCTCTTCGTTGTGATTGACGTGGTGTGAAGCATGCCATGGGGTTACCTGCTATAGTCTAGAGATCGAAGAGTTCATTATGAACAAAGGTTTAACAGTTGTTGTGTGGCTTAATAATCGGTTGTGGTGGTGTGTGATATGCTGCTATCCGTGTGAGAGCGACCGGCTGGAGCAAAAGGCAACGAACGAGGCAGTGGAGCAGGATAGATGCATCCGCTGGCGAGGCAATGATGCGCCTGGAAGGGGTTATATCGGCCAAAGCGCACGTCGTCGACGACCCGTCGTCCCCACCACCGCCGACGAAGCTAGCTAGCTAGGCTTGTCGACTTCATATGCATGCACCCGGACGCCGTCACCGGCGTCGCGGGATTCACTGGCGATTTAGCAAGCGAGGGGGTTGGTCAGTCCAGTATTTATTCAAACTTGGCCGTCCACCGAAGCGCGAGTAGTTAATTTAGAGGGTCAAAGCAGAGCCGTTGGAATACAGTGGTGTGTCATCTTTTATTGGATGAAATCAAAATTTCTTACTCCAGGGACTACAGATGGAGTAGTTACATGAAAACCAGCTGGGAGCAATTCCCTAAAGGCATGTACAATGGTTGATAAGATAGTCTTATCTTAAATTTTGCATGTAATTCAGAGATGACAAAAAAATTATCTATAATAAATCATCTCTTAGCCTTATCTTCAATAACTAGCTATTTCTAAAAACGTGATGAGACATATTATGCTAAGAGATCATTTCTTGTCTTCTCTTAAATAAGAGAAGACAAGTCTTTTCTTATGAGTTTTCATTTTTCCACCTCATCATTTATCCTACGTGGCACTCGTAAAATAGCATCATTGTACATGCCTCAGGCTGCCCACGGTGCCCACTTAAAATCCCACATATCTTGCGTTCGTGGACACCCGCGTATCTAGCGTATTTCAAAGTGGATTAAGTGGGTTGTCCCGCGGACACCACATAGAACCCGCATCATCTTCCTCGTTCGGTGGTTGCTAAACGAAAGCGTCTCTTCATACTTGTTCGAACGATGCGGAGTGGGTCAGGCCGCGCGGCAGCTTAACCTCCTCCATGGCCGGCGGCGGCGAGCTGCGAGCTCTGCAGGCGGTGCCAGCGGAGCACGATGCCGTGGTGCGGCTTGAAGCCTGGCCAGCCGACGTGGTGGCACTGCAGCAGCTTGCGGCGGCACGACACGTTGCGGCAAGGCCAGCGGAGGTGCGACGGCCGTCAGGGCCCGTGCTGCTTGGCTCGCGGCATCTGCATGCAGAGCTCGCGCGACACACGCGGCATGGCCAGGGGTGGCACACGCCTGTACCACGCTAGAGCGTCAGCACTCACACGATGCCTAGCGGTGGCACGCGTGATGGAGAACGATGGCCATCGGCTCACATGCTTAAGAAAACAGACGGCAGGACGCAGCGAACGGCAGGACGGCTAGTTCGTCGCGCGCCTGCGAGACCAGTGGGTATGTCGCACGGAGCTTGGAGTGCGGGTGAGCTAGCCACTAATTCCATGTCCAATGGGACATGGCTTCACATGCGGGCGCCATGGCTACACATGGCGGTGATGGCATGCAACGAGGCCGCATGGCGGGCGTACACTAACCAGCATCGCTCAACAAACGCGGCGGACAAGTACTGCTATCTTTCTTATTTGCATGCCTGATTATGTGGGTAAGTGGTATCCGCGAACAGAAAGCTAAGGTTAAATGGGTTACCCGCATAATCTCACTTAAATTATGTGGACAATGCGGCGTTATGTGGGCGGCCCGCAGATCGTCCCACTTGCAGCCTGATACATGCCCTAAGAGAGATGCTACACTTGCGTGCAGATTTCTACGGAATCATTCAGGGCGGGCAGCGTGGAGTTTCTGCCGTTCCCCCACATGCTTTAGAGGATGCTTGGATCCAAAGAACTATTTTTAGTCTGACTAAAAATAGTCTCTTTTAGAGGCTAAAGTTTCAAACACCCCTGACTAAAAAGAGGTTAGGATTAGTCTTGAGGCTAAATTTTTTTAGTCAGAGGAGACCTACTAAAATATGGAATAGTTCTCTCTCTCCTCATTTAACTAATCTCCTTTAACACATGCGAGTTCTGGATTGGAGGGTTTGGAGGAAAATAAATGCTCGTTAACTTGATTTTAGTCTCTTTAGTATTTGGATCCAAGCATGGATGAGGCTAGCAAGTTTTAGTCTCACTACTTTTAATCATGCGACTAAAATGTATCCAAACACCCGGTCACATTTGCAAGCTAACATAAGTTGAAAAACACCCAAGCTAACATAACGGAACGCGCAAGCCAAGCCAGGTGCCAACACCCATGCATGAATCCCCATCACTTCGGATGAGCAAACAATTGCCACTTGGTCGATGCGCTTTGTTGTTAAACTGCCACGCTCGTCGCGCCGTCTCACGGGTTGACGGGGCGCGGTGCTTTCTTTAGTTGCCCCGGTCGCGTTCAGGCAGCGATGGACGGATCGCCTTGGCCGCGGAGAGTGAAGTCTGATTTAAACCTTGAGGTTGTAGAGCTCGTTCGAAATGAACCCTCACCTTCAAATCCCTGAAGTCTATACCCTGTATACTCTAATCCCGGTCGTTTTTCACCTCGCGGTCACATCCAAATAGGGTGACATCGGGAATGGCCGGGATCGGTGGGTTAGGCAGCAAATGTGACCTCCATGTTGAACTGCGGAACGTGTGCACCAACCCAGCTAACGAGCTTCTGTCTCAAGTGAACAGAGATAGCTCTTCAATAGGAAACACACACAAGGAAAGTCATCGACCGTGCGGCGTCAATGTCCACAGAGTTGCTTCGGTTTAGGACACGTGGCCATCATGTTGTTGGAATTTGCTAGTGGGCTTTTGGCCAAAGCCCAATTAAAATTCTGAAATTCTCTTGGCCCATTCATGCACACATGTGAGTGGAGTGAGTAAGGCTAAAGTTTAGTCCCACCTTATAAGTTGAGAGAGAGTTGCACCTCTTTATGAGGTGAGCTCTTCTACCACTTGTATGAGCATTACAAGAGGAGACCTACACGCGCGCTCCTCCTCCTCGGCACGATGCGCCGCGGGTTGCGGGATTGAGCCGAGCCGAGGACAGAGCTATGCACGTTGTCTATATTTTTGCTGCTCGGGAAAATTAATGAGTCATTAATTAATAATTAACGGACGCGTTAATTGCTGAACCATTTCCGATTCTTTTGGATCGTGACGACTCGGACGTGGGGTTTACTCCCACGACCTACCCGGCCCGCACTATATAGTCAGGCAGACGTCTACCCTAGCCGCCGCCGCTTCGTATGGTTTCTCACCAGCGCTCCAGATCATTGCGCCGCCAAGCAAGTCTTCTCCATCCCTCCTTTCGGCGTGCACCGGGAGAAGGGACAGCAGGCCTCCGGAACCCCGCCTCTCGTGATCCTGTATGGGAGAGGGGCGATCAGGTTTTTGGGGAGCGCACTCGCGCGACTGCTGGCAGCGAGGACTTCGCGAACGACGACTTCTTCCCCGACCTCGGCCACCTCATCCTCGACGACATGGGCGACAACGTCAATGCCGGCGGTGCTGCTCCCGCTGCACCGTATGTGATCGTATCCTTCCTGTTCGAGATCGTGGTAGAATTCATGTTTCTAGTATATGCCCTAGATGTGATCTGTTCATCTGCTATGCTAGTTCGCATGATTAGTTTAATCTCTACTATTGCTGTCATGATCTATTTCCTATTTATTCGAATTAAATCTCGTAGTAATTTGCTCATATTTTCAACACATGTCTAATCTACTGCGGCACGAAGGATCATAGGAAGAATACAAGGCGCCGAGCAGCCGCACCAGGGGTCAGCGAGGAAGGAAGAAAGGTGCCTGGTGCAGCTTCGATGCCTGCAGCACCGTGGCCGCCTCGCGCGCTCACGTATGTGCTAGGGCGAATGGTGTGCTGCAGTATGAAGACCCACCGAGCGGCATGCGTCGCGTACATGATGCAGAAGAGGAAGTCGGTGGAGGGTAACGCCGAAGCCCCGGCGGAGAGGCATGCTCGCTCGCCGTGGCCAAGCCGACGTTGTACGTGGTTGAGCTGACGTCCATGGATACCTTGAGGTCCCCAACAACGGTGAGGCAGTTCGGGATGGCGTGATGTGATAGCCGGCAGGCGCGCGACAGCCCGGGCCCCGGGCGATGCATGAGCAGGCGAGACGGCTGTCAGCTCGCCAGTGTATGAAGCCGTGTACAAACAGTCGGAAATCGGCAAGCGCCACGACGTCGCCAGCAGTGCACGCGTAGGTACATGATCCTCAAGCGCGTGTGCAAGTACGCGTACGCGTAGGTATATCTTATTTTGCACTGCTCGTACATGCATACCTCTGTGTTGAAGTAGCTAGCGTATGATCGCCCGGCGTGCAAAAAAAAAAAAAAAAACAGAACGAGAAAGAACGAGCAACCGGCGCGGCATGTACTCACGCTGCCACGCACCAGGCATGCATGCATCCACTCATTTAAACCAAAAGTCAGCAAACCCGTCTTTCCCTGCC
>NC_041383.1:796237495-796248426 GCF_002162155.2 Triticum dicoccoides | reverse complement strand
CCTCCCGGTCCGCCCCCGCGTCGCCTCCTCGAGCGAGGCGACCGGGGGCCCATCTCCCCGCCCTCCAGCGCCTCCCCCTCCCGTTCCCCTCCTCCCGCCGCCGCCGGCCTGCGCCACCGGGCCCTGCCCGCATGGTGTTGGCGGCGGCGGCGGTGGCCATCCCTTCCCCGCGCGCAGTGCCACGGCTCGGGTGGTGGCGTCCCGCAGTGGTGCTCCTCGGTCAACGGTGATTCCGGCAGCGGCGGCTGCCCCTGGCGGCGCAGCTCCGGGTGGCCTAGAGGCGGCGGCGCACTGGCACGGTGGATGGTGGCGGCGCCCTCCCGGCCCAGATCTGGGCCCTTTTGGGCCCCATCTGGGTCTGGACGGGCCTGACTCGGTCTCGCCTGCGGCGGCTCCGGCGGGGGCGGTGGTGGTGCGGCTCGTGCGGGGGGTGGTGGAGACGGCGGCACGTCTATTACAGCTCGGCGACGGGTGCTTCACGAGCCCCTTTTGGGCTCGGCCGGGCCTCGAGGGCCGGGTACGCTCCCCTTGCCTCGTGCGGTCGGTGACCGCCGATGGCGGTGGAGGTTGTCTCCTCCAGCGTGGCTGCTCTCGCTGCCGTTCCTCGTTCCCGGCTGCTCCCTCTCGTCCTCGTCGGTCTCGCTTCGATGACCACGGTGAGGTGGCGGTGATGATGGCAAGTCCGTAGTGGCGCACGTTCATGGGTGGCTTGTATGGTGGCGCGCGTCGGACCGTTCGGGGTTGTGGGTGTTCGGCGGATGGGAGAAATCTGGGCCGGCTTGCCGGCACCGACGCGGTGACGCCCGTGGGCGCCATCGTTCCTTCCGGAAGGGCGTCGGGTCTTCTCCTTCCCCACGCCCCTCCGCATACCGGGGGAAACCCTAGAACCTGCCCGGGCAGCAGCGTCGTCGTCGTCGTCGTCGTCGTGTTCCTTCCTGAAGGTGCTGCTTGTTATGCGGAGGTCCGAGGTGTCTGGAGCGAGGTGGTACATCTCCGGTGGGCGCAACGGTTTTGGGTTATCATCGTTTTCGTCGATCCGACGCTGTGGACATTATTTTCTCTCTTCCTTATTTTTTGTTTCTTTTGGGCATACTTGTGTTGTTTGCCCTAGCATTGGACTCTTTGTTGTATCGGGCGGTTGCTATATCAATATAGCGGGGCGAAAGCCTTTTTCGTAAAAGCATCAAGGTTAAAAATGACTGGGATTAGAAAAGACAGGATATAAACTTCAGGGATTCGGAGATGAGGGTTCATTTCCAACACGCTCTACAACCTTAAGGTTTAAATCAGACTTCATTCGGCCGTGGAAGCGGTGGGTTGCGTGCGGTGCAGATCAGGAGCAGGCTCCCCGCTTCGGACGGACGCCTCCTTCGTCATTGTCCAGAACACCTACTCCTTCAGTTTCAAAAGCTAGTAGTACGTGCGTGCGTGGCTATGGCCGGCGGACATGGAGCGGTGGGCTGGATGGTCGCACGTGCGGATAAGGGCATCTCCAGCCATTGCCCCCCCCAGGACGCATATAAATCGCCCCCTGGGGGCGAGCCGGCGATACACTCGGCGCTGGGGGCGGTTTTGCGCCCAGTCGTCGCCCCTAGCTCGCCCCCAGGCGCCGAAATTGGCCCACTTTGCAGCCCAATTTCGGCGAATAAACGACCCATATGGGCGAGAATAGGCCCATATTCGGCGTGGTTTCGCCGTGTCTCGGCGTTCATTTATCAACACAATTATTCCTTATCACATATTTCATCACAGAAAAATCAAATACTTCAACAAAATACTACAACAACAAATAGTTCAATACAAATTATATAGTTCAACAAATAACAACTCGTATTTCATCACGCGGCGTCCCCCTTGAGCCTCCATAGGTGCTCAATCAGATCTTTCTGCAGTTGATGATGCACCTGTGGGTCTCGGATTTCCTGACGCATACTGAGATAGGCAGTCCAAGTTGCCGGTAGTTGGTGATCAACTTCGGCTAGAGGACCCTGCCTGTAGTATGGTTCAGTGTCAAACACTGGGTCTTCTTGCTCGCTCTCGATGATCATGTTGTGCAAGATGACACAACAAGTCATGATCTCCCACATTTGATCTTTCGACCAGGTCTGAGCGGGGTACCGAACAACAGCGAATCGAGATTGGAGCACACCAAATGCCCGCTCGACATCCTTCCTGCAACCCTCCTGAAGCTTCGCAAACCAGGCGTTCTTGCCTCCTGCCACAGGGTTTGAGATCGTCTTCACAAATGTCGACCATCTCGGATAGATGCCATCAGCTAGATAGTACCCCTTGTTGTATTGGTGCCCATTGATCTCGAAGTTCACCGGAGGAGAATGGCCCTCAACGAGCTTGGCAAAAACAGGAGAGCACTGCAGCACGTTGATGTCATTGTGAGTTCCTGGCATACCAAAGAAGGAGTGCCAAATCCAGAGGTCCTGTGTGGCTACCGCCTCAAGCACCACACTACAACCGCCTTTGGCGCCTTTGTACATCCCCTGCCAACCAAATGGGCAGTTCTTCCATTTCCAATGCATGCACTCGATGCTTCCAAGCATCCCAGGAAATCCTCTTGTTGCATTCTGGGCTAGGATCCGAGCAGTGTCTTCCGCATTGGGTGTTCTCAAGTATTGTGGCCCAAACACTGCCACCACTGCGCGACAGAACTTGTAGAAACACTCTATGCTGGTGGACTCGGCTATGCGCCCATAGTCGTCGAGTGAATCACCGGAAGCTCCATATGCAAGCATCCTCATCGCCGTCGTGCACTTCTGGATGGAGGTGAATCCAAGAGCGCCAGTGCAATCCATCTTGCACTTGAAGTAGTTGTCGAACTCCCGGATGGAATTCACAATCCTGAGGAAGAGCTTTCGGCTCATCCGATAATGGCGCTCAAATGTTCTCTCGCCATGAAGTGGAGCATCGGCGAAGTAGTCGGAGTAGAGCATGCAGTAGCCTTGCAGACGATGCCGGTTCTTTGCTTTCACCCGCCCCGGCGCCGAGCCACCTCGACGCGGCTTTTCATTGCTCGCCAGCAGCTGGGCGAGGGCGGCGAGCACCATCAGATGCTCTTCTTCCTGGACGTCGGCCGCGGCTTCCTCCTCCAGCAGCGCGGCGAGCTCTTCCTCCTCATCCGAGTCCATCGCCGAGACAGTCAAAACGCCGAACACCTTGCGCTCGGTGGGCGTGTACCCGCCCTTAAACCGCGCCTCCGCGGCCGGAAACGGCGGCCGGAAACGCCCAGCTGCTGCGGGAGGGGCTGCCGCGGCGAAGCGCTGCTATTTTCCGGCGGGGAATGCCTATCTAGCGGAGTAGGCCGGCGGCCGTCACCGGGATATAGCTAGTGGTGGCCGAGGGCGTGGGGGGTGCGAGGCGAGTCGGGGGAAGAAAACCTTGACTTTTCCCATGTCGGTGTGGGCCAGGCGTGCTTTTCCCTAGCGCCGGAGCCCCCAACGACTCCCCAGCGCGCCGGGTTCGGCCTGTGACCGCCGGGCGGAAAAAAGGTCCGAACCGGCGATTTTCGGCGTCCTGGGAAACGACTGGGCCGTTTTTTCGGCGCCGGCGCGAAAAAATCGCCTGGAAAGTCCTTCCTGGGGGCGCGGCTCACTAGTGCAGAACCGGGCAATAGCACCGGTTCGTAAGGCTCTTTAGTGCCGGTTCCACAACCGGCACTAAAGTGTAGTCACTAAAGCCCCCCCCCCTTTAGTACCGGTTCAGCACGAACCGGTGCTAAAGGCCAACCACGTGGCACGAGGCAGCTCCGGGGGCAGGGAGCCCTTTAGTACCGGTTGGTAACACCAACCGGTACTAAATGTTTGTGGGTTTTTGTTTTATTTTTTATGTTTCAATTAAATTTGTGTTATCAATTTAATTTAGGATTGTTTTACGTTATAGTGAGTTGTAGTGGTCATCATCATCATCATCATCATCATCATCATCATCGCATATTAATAAATAAATAAACTTTAGCTAGCTAAAAATCATCATAGTCGTCATTATAGTTACCACTACTATTTAATCATCATAGTCTAGCTATCTAATCACCAACACAATCATCGAGTTCACTTTGTAACAGAAGCAAAGATATCATCGAGTTCAACATAATCATCACCAACATCGAAGTTCAGGACAATAAGGACATGCATGAGAAGAGGACAAGTACTAATTAATTAAGAGCATGAACTAGCTACTCCTGCTGCTCCCTCTCAGGTAGAATAGCATAGAATATGTATAGCTCTCATACTGGAGCATGCAGATGAATCTGTCTCCTAATCTTGGGTTGCGCTTCTCCTTGTTGCCACTAGTACTTCTCTGCGATCGTTTACAGTTTTGCTCCAATCTTTCACTATTAAGCATTCTTCGCTTTCAGAAATCCTGAATGCACTCATGTGTAATGTAGGAAATCTTGGTCGTAAGCTAACCATTGACATGCGACCTTTTGTCTCGATCAACTGAGGCACAACTGTCAATGAAAGTCCCTGTTGATGAAAGAACATCGTATAGTAATTAATATACTAAGCAATGAAAGTTTAGCTTCAAAAATAATGTATGCAAAGATGCACTAATTAAGGACAAATAGTTAAAATTTTACCATCTTTCGATTATAGATATGACCGTAGTTTAATACGATCACCATTGGTCGCACGTTTTGAGTACTAACATTTCTAAGTTCAGGAATTTTTTTTGTCTTGACAGTATTAAGATCCTCAAGCCATGAAACATCATGACTTATCTCCTCGCAGTTTAGTTGAGCCCCGGGGCAGTAGTATGTCCTGTCTACCAAGCGCCGGACATGTTTGCTTGAACCGAAATAAGCTGACAATACAAATTAGTTGTCAACTATTTTTGAATAAACTGTATCAAAGACATAAACATATGCATGCATGGTTGAGAAAAACTCACATAATGGTAGAACTGGAGGCGTTTGCACATCGACCCAGATGTCTATATTATCTTCAATATCATCTTCCGGACGAATATCAAAGGTGATAACCATATCAGGCTCAAATGCATAAGCCTTGCATACTGCTTGCCAAGTTTTGCATTCAAAATGGGTGTATGTGTCTTCATTATATAATTTGACATTGAAAGTATACCCATGCTCCGTCTTCAAGTAAACTCTCTTTACCTCCATATCATCTATATCACTAAAACCTATCTTATCCAAGACAAAAATTCTTGCATGGCAAGGGATGTGCTAGTAGAATAGTGAAAATTTAAAATTATAAGTTGAAGCAAATGAAGCATAAGTCATGCTTTAAAATTATAAGTTGAAGCAAATGAAGCATATGTTTTGCATTCAAATAATAATTGCCGTTGTGACTTACTGTATCCACTTCGAATGTCTCATTCAGCTTGATTCTGAAGCGCCTACCATCAACAAGAAAATTTCTGTCGCACAGGCCGCGCTGGTCTTCACAGTGTTCGCACATAATGAAATGAAATCTTTTTCGTCGTCAGATGACATTTCCTATATGTTCATATAGGTGAAACATTAAACACTTATTACTATCTAACATTAATTAATATCTAGCCAATTCAAATATATATCTAACTATATTCATCTCTAACAATTGACATTACTATTAATTATTCAACTAGTTCAAATCTCAAATACCTAAATAAACTAGTTCGACAATTTTCTTACTAAAAATAAACTAGTTATATTAATTATTCAACTAGTTCAAATCTCAAATACCTAAATAAACTAGTTCGACAATTTTCTTACTAAAAATAAACTAGTTATATTAATTATTCAACTAGTTCAAATCTCATATACCTAAATAAATTAGTTCGACAATTTTCTTATTAAAAATAAACTAGTTATATTAATTATTCAACTAGTTCAAATCTCTTATACCTAAATAAACTAGTTCGACAATTTTCTTACTAAAAATAAACTAGTTATATTAATTATTCAACTAGTTCAAATCTCAAATACCTAAATAAACTAGTTCGACAATTTTCTTACTAAAAATAAACTAGTGATATTAATTATTCAACTTGTTCAAATCTCATATACCTAAATAAACTAGTTCGACAATTTTCTTACTAAAAATAAACTAGTTATATTAATTATTCAACTAGTTTAAATCTCACATACCTAGCTAATTACTATCTAATTAAATTTTCAAAAAACAGAAAACAGAAAACAGAAAATAAGTAAAAAAATGTGTGTGTGTGTGTGTGTATGTGTGTAGTGTGTGTATGTGTGTATATATGTGTGTGTATGTGTGTATGTGTGTGTACGCCGCCCCGTATGCCGCCGCCCCGTACGTACGAGCGGGGGTGCCGACGTACGGTGCGGGGGCGGCGGCGTACGGGGCGGGGCGCGAGAGACGTACGGGACCGCGGCGACGACGACGGACGGCAGCGGCGTTGGGGGCGGCGGCGCGAGACGACGACGACGACGGGCTGCGGCGGGGACAGCGACGACGACGACGGACGACGGGCGACGGGCGGCGACGACGGGATCGAGCGGCGCGCGGCGATGTCGCGAGAGGTTGAAGACGAAGTGGGGAGATGTAACTGAATTTCGTAAGTGCTATATATATAGGATGGGCCTTTAGTACCGGCTGGAGCCACCAACCGGTACTAAAGGCCAACTTTGGCCAGACCAAGAGGCGGGAAGAACAGGCCTTTAGTACCGGTTGGTGGCTCCAACCGGTATTAAAAGGTGATCTTTAGTACCGGTTGGAGCCACCAACCGGTACTAAAGGCCTCGCGCTGTCACCCCAAAGTTTAGTCCCACCTCGTCGGGCGAAGGGCAGCCACACTGGTTTATAAACCCAGCCGCGGCTACCTCTTTGAACTCCTCTATATAGCAGGCTTGTGGGCCTAAATTCTGCACGCTGCTCTGAGAGTCTGTTGGGCCTTTAAGGCCTGTAATTGCACGCTCGTGGCCTAGCAGGCCCACAGGGCAGCGCCCTAATTTTTTTTATAGTTTTTTCTTTTCTGCTTTATTTTCTTCTATTTATTTCTGCGTAGTTTTTTGTATAGTTTTTTCCGTTCTGTTATATTTATTTTCTTCTATTTATTTGTGAGTAGTTTTTCATCTAGTTTGCCAAAATTCAATATTTTCAGAGTTCATTTTGTAGTGATTTTTAATTTCACGGTCATTTTATATAGTTTTTTTTCTTTTCAGCTGTAGTTTTTTTTCTGCTATTTTTTCTTTTCTGCTATTTTTTCTTTTCTGCAAAACTTGATGATCAAAGTATGGAGTTATAACCAAAGTTTAAAAAAAAATGCCGACGTGCAATTAGTTTTTGCCATAATAGAAGAAGTCTGGAGTTGTAATAAGTTATTAAAAATAAAAAAGACGTGCAATACTCGTTAATTTGCTTCAAGCCTTTCGGAATAGTATAAACTGCACTGCGCATAGCTCCGTGCAGTCTACCATATTCCTGAAGGCTTGAATCTAAGCAACGTGAGCATTGAGCCTTTTCTTCATCGTCTCTGCACTCAGGGCTTATATAAACCGCTCCTAGTCCCTCTCTCTTCGCGAGGTGGGACTAAAAACAGCTTACTAAGAAACTGTAGTATTGATTCATCCATGAACCGGTACTAAAGGTGCTCGTGGGGCCCCAGCCTTACCTGACACAACCTCATTAGTACCAGTTCGTGGCACGAACCGGTGCTAAAGGTTCGCCACGTACCGGTACTAAACAGCTCCTCCCGCCTAGCTGTTGAAACCGGTACTTAAGAGCTCCTCCCGCCTAGCAGTTGAATGGTGCATACTGAATGCACAAAAAGTCTGGAGTTGTAATAACTCTAAAAAATGAAATGCTTTTGTAACAGATGAGTTTAATTTCGTCATAAACCCGAATACTTCGAAAGAGATTGTCCAGTTTGTAAACGAAGTGCATCCAGTTTTTGCCGTAACCCTCTCTACTTTTTTGAACATGATATGTGGGTGAAATGATGATACCATGCCAAGTTTTAACTTTTTCAGAGTTTATTTGTAGTGCTTTTCAATTTCTAGGTCATTTAGTTCTCAAAACAAATCATTAAATGCATTAAAAATAGCAAATGAAGGCATAAACGGTTGAAAGCTGATGGCGTCGCTTTGAATGGTGCATACTGAACGCAAAAAATATATGAGCATTTAGATCATGATCTTATATTTCCTTACAGTCTAAATTGTCAATATGATCTTATAACATCAAAAATACTTTGATCATCAATGATCTTTGTGTGTACAATCTGAATTGTCAATATGAGTCATTAACGATTTATAAACCGATGAAGACTCATATTGCGGCCACAAATTCTACACATAGAGTTCAATGAAGACCAAGTGCTTGTGATAGTTTGAGAAATAACATATTTAAGGTGGTAAAAGGCTTGTTAGGGGAGCGAGGTGGGACTAAAAACAACTTGCCATAACCTCATTAGTATCGGTTCGTGGTACGAACCGGCACTAAATGGTGATGGTGGGGCCATAGCCTGACCGCAGGCTGACACAGCCTCTTTAGTACCGGTTCGTGGCATGAACCGGTACTAAAGGTTCGCCACGAACCGGTGCTATTGATCGCCGCCACGAACCGGCACTAGTGTACACATTAGTGCCGGCTGAAATTCAAACCGGCACTATTATACTTCACATTTGACCCTTTTTCTATTAGTGGCTGGAGATGTCCTAAGGAACACATGCACATCGTCATACCCGACCCAGCCTGGACTGGACATGGACGGACGCCTATCTTCTCACCATCCAACACCACCGTCAGTTCGTTATGCGGCGCACTTTTTGCTTCTGGTTCCGGAGCTCAGATGAGGTCGCGACGTACATACGTATGAATACGACGCGCAAACAAAAAACGTACGTAGAGTAGGATTATATACGTACGAGGTGCGCCGATCTGGGGCAAACCTACTTACTTTACTTTGCGCCTTTGGGCACGGTCCGATCGGCGCCATCGACTCGCTCGCTTCGTCTCGGAGAAAGACCGTGCACGTCAACTCGTTCGACAAAGTTCAAATGACTTAGTTAACCAGCGTACTGGGCACAGTCGTACACTTGGCTCGCTACCATACCGATCAGCAAGACACGGACACGCATGCTTGCCTCGCCGACGACGGCAAACTGTAGAGTGAAACGCGGTATGCTCCGGTTACTAAGACTCAACGCGGTTCTGCATCAGTTCACTAAGTCGCCCGGACGTCTGTTATCAGCAACATGGAGACAAACATGGGAAGCTATACCAAAGTCGGGACATCCACTTGAGTAGCCAAAAGCCTCCAGCTAGTCGTTCTCTCTTCTCTCTCTACGCACATGCATGGTCCCCATCTTCTCTCTCTTCTTCCAACCGCACACCACACCACGATATCCCATCACATGCATGATCTTCACCTACCTTTTCTCCTTCTAGTCGGATACTATGTAATTAGTGTTAGATGGCTCTCTCCATATCATGTTCGGGACTACGCCCGGACACTAAAATAGACATATACTAGAGGAATTTACGGATTGGCCTTGGAGATGCCCTAAGGACGCACCTAATTATTATATCTGGTTTTATATCTTCTTCTTTTTCTCCTTCTTCTAGCTCTAAATCAAAGTACCTCAATTTCATCAATTCCGAAGTTGCTAGCGACACATACTCTAAATCAAAGCTGACAAACCCCAACATGGAAAAAAGTCCATTTTAGACCCCGAACTCGTAGAGGTTGGGCGAAATAAACCCCATGATGAAATCCCGGTCGATTGCACCTTGAACAATGCAATCCCGATCCAAACCGAACCCTGGGATTGTTTGAGGCATAGAAACACTGACGTGGCAAAATGTCAACTGTGATTCTTCCGACAGGTGGGCCAAGGAGCGGCATTGTTGACCGGGCGCACCTGTCCTCCCTGCCGGGCCAGCCCATTTCATTTTTGTTCCCTCCTACACTGCTAAAAAAGGTGCGTGCAAAATAATTCAAACTCCCAACCTTCTCTTTCAGTGCAAACTGCACTAACCAATCAGGCCAACCCAATTGTAGTAACGAGCTTGTGACACGTAAAAATATCGTAAAAGAATCATGTGCGAGATGGGGAATCAGACTCGTGAGCTAGCTCTCCTGGAACCAATAGATCTTATGACTTCTAGTGATAGATTCATGGCGTGACCATTTAAGTATGAAACATCTTTTGAAAACAAAATTCAAAAAAAGTACAGATCGATCATGTTGGAATATCCATTGAATATTTCCTAAATATACGTCGACATTTTCTTCTTACACGATGAACATTTTAAATAATACATGATGAACTTTTTGTATTGTATGATAAACATTTTTGAAAACAAATATGAGTATATGCATCGAACACTTTTTGGAAATACGCGTTGAACATTTTAGTAATATATGTTGAAAAATTTAAAAATAAACATTGAACATTTGTTAGATATACACTGAACAAATTTCTAATATGCGATGAATTTTTTTTATAAATGTGCAATTTTTTTGTAAATATAACGTGAACATTTCCTTAATATACGTTGAATATTTATGTGACATGCAATGAACTCTGTAAAATACAGGGAAAAAAGAAAAAAATAAAGAAATAGTAAAAAAAAAGTGAAACAGAACAAAAGAAGAAACATGAAGCGACTGTGGGCCAGTCCAAAGTGGGGCGTGGGAGGTCGCCCTTCAGCGAAGTGATGCCCTTTTAACGCCCACGAGCGTCAAATAGGAACCGCCCCAATCCAGGTCGTTGTCTAACAAAACCAATCCCGGCCATCCTTTGCAATCACCATTTGGAACACGACCCAGGGTTTGTATTTTAGACCGGGATTGCATAGATCAGTGTGCAATCAACCAGGATTTCGACGTGAGGGTTCATTTCGCCGATTCTTTGCAAGTTCAGGGTTTAAAATGGGCCTTTTCCTACCAACATGTATATATAAACTCAAGCCTAGAAATTAAGGATATACATAATGGTTCTCGCAAAA
>NC_041383.1:796202742-796236815 GCF_002162155.2 Triticum dicoccoides | reverse complement strand
CTTTTATCTTAGGGAAGATGTTAAATTGTATCTAACATGTTTTTTTAGCCGTAAACCACACTTTATTGAATGATAACAAGGTTTACATGAATAATAAGAGAACTTGCAAATTTCGCTAAATTATGAGCCTCCCAGTTCAACGATCCATCCTCGAAAATAAATTCACTTTTGGAGAAATCAGCCGAGCGCCTAGTAATTTCCTTCACAATCACTGCATTTCTTCCTTCTCTCCCCCCTTTCAATATCTTTAACAACTGTCTTCGTGTCGCATGCAATAACCACATTATCTACCGTCGGACCAAGTGCTAGCGAAAGGCTTTCCCGACAGGCCAATGTTTCCAGAACTGCCGCGTCCGTTATACCCTCGAACACCATCGCTAAATTGTATCTAACATGTAACATGTACATTATTTGTTAAGGGTGTGTTTGGTTGCAGTCATGGGCTAGAATGTCACGGGTCTGACCTGTTGCGAGGCCTCATTCTCGCGTTTAGTACTCCCTCCGATCCCTTTTAGTCCGCGCATAAGTTTTTCTCGTTTTTTTCGCAATACTCTTCGCGATCCAGATTTGTTGTGATTTCTTCCAAATCTATCCCTACTTTTCGGGCAGGCTGCCGTCTCTCGTGCATTAATTCCGGCCACGCATGCAGCGCATTCAAAGGAGGATGGGCCAATAACAGCCATGCAGAAAAATACGGAGGGGAAACGTGGCGGACGGGCCAATTAACTCGCTCGCGTGATTACAACTTTGCAGCTTTCCAGGTCGTTGCAATTCATCCAGCACAAGGGTAATTCCGTCCAAATTAATTTGGAGTAGCACTCGTTGGTTTGCGTGATGTGAGTCACACGCAGACTAAAGAGAATCGGAGGGAGCACTAACCTAGTACGGTCACTCAGTCGTACCATGGACCGAATATTCGGCACACACATTGATGCAAACTGGCGATTAGCAAGCGAGGGGGTTGGTCAGTCCAGTATTTATTCAAACTTGGCCGTCGAGTAGTTTAGAGAGTGAAAGCAGAGCAGTTGGAATCAAAAGCACCATGTCTTTCATTCACCGACTCAGTGGCTCGTCAGTGGTCTGTCATTAGTTATTGGATGAAATCAAAATTTCTTACTCCAGTGCGTACAGATGGAGCAGTTACACGAAACCCAGCTGCACCAACTCACCAGCCAATCAGGGCGGGCAGAGTGGACTTTCACTCTCCCTCCTCTCATACTTTTGTTCCGATGGGGCAAGCCAAGCCAGAACAAAGGGAGGCCTGTGGATGGATGGATGCGCTTTGTTGTTAATCTGCCATGCTCGTCGCGCCGCCTCACGCTAGCTACGCTAATCCTCTTTCAGTAGCGTACGTTTTCTACGCGGGTCGGCGTGGCGCGGTGCTTTCTTTAGTTGAGCCGGTCGCGTTTGGTTGCATGTGGTGCTGATCAGGAGTACGCTCCCCGCTTTGGACGGGCGCCTTCTTCGTCATCAATAATCCTAGACCTACGGGCCTGTTACAGGCAAGTTACGAGAAGCCCTTCGCTACTTCTCTTCGCCCCCCCTGATTTTCACCGGGGTGGCCCCGCTTCCTGCCCTTCTTGCCAATCAAACCATGCCATGTCAGCGTGTAATTAGTCTCAGCCTGTAAATGTCCGTACGTGTAGCATTACTGCTTGGTCATCGTTCAGAACGCCTACTCCTTCAGTTTCAAAAGCTACTGCGTGGCCATGGCCGGCGGGTACGGAGCAGTGGGCAGGTTGGTCACACGTGCGGATAAGCAACACACATCGTCATCCCCGGCCTGGACAGATGCCACCGTTAGTTTGTTTACGACGCACGTTTTGCTTCTAGGTCAGGAGCATAGATGAGGTCGCCACGTACATACGTATGATGCGCTAAAAAAAAGAGTACATACGTTGCGAATCTGGCACATGCAGTTTTCCACTGTGGTACTGTAGAGTGAAGCGGGATATACTGCGCTCACTAAGAGACCACGACGCTCCGACGGCGAGGCCGGCGCATGGAGCTGGACGCCGTCGTCGCTTGCCGGTAGCTCCTTTTCCCTCCCTGTCCTGTCGAGCCGACGGTCGACAGAAATGTCAGCGGCGGAGCCAGCCGGTGGTCGCTCTCATGGAACGGCGCCACGGTCCACACGTACGGGCGATGGCAACAACGTGAGCCGCAGCAGCAGCGTAATCCATTCCATTCCATCACGTCGCGCGCACGGTCCAAATCTCGCGATATCGATCAGGTGCATTACATATCCATGCCGCTATCCTCCTCTGTCATCAGATACAGATGGACGGAAAAAAAGTTTATAGCAATCACGCTCCGATGAGAAATAAAGTCGAAGGTGGCACATGTTTATCATAAAAAAAAGTGGAAGGTGGCACATGCAGCGTGCGGGCGTTTTTCATGGACCTTGAAATTTACCAACAAAGTTTTCTTTTCTGTGCTTGTAGGGCGTGTTTGGTTGCAGTCTTGAACAGTATCCGTGTTGCATACACATCTCAACCCACTCTGGCTCTGGAAAAACAGCCTTATATGCGATATCTGCAAGTTGTTTGGTTACCTGCATATGAACTTCCTGCATTAGAGGATCAACTTTGGCATGTTGTTTGGTTGCCTGCATTGTCTCGGCGCATACAACTACACGCTGTTTGGTTGCCTGCATGGGGTATGATTAAGAGCTAGCACTTGCACTTAGCACACAGGGTTAAGAGCTAGCAGAGGAAGGGGGAGAAGAAATGCAGTGTGCGCCGGACCATGGTGACTGCGGTGGACAGTGACCGTGACGCCGTGTCCGACATGACGAGCACGGAGTCATGGGTGAGCGACCCCGTCGGCGAACTAGTTGGAGTGCTCGCGCAAAGACAGTGGACAGAGGAGGAGAAATACAGTGTTCACGCCATGGCATTTCCAGTGTAGTAGGACGAGAGAGAGGAGCTGAGATGATCGACGCTGAAAATGAGTCCAGTGTAGTAGGACGAGAAAGAGGAAGCCGGGAGGAGGCCAAGAGGATCGACCCCATCGGTGATGGAGAACAGAAGAGAAGAACCCCGTCAGTGTGCGCGCCATAGCGGCTTACCTGCAGTAGGATCATGGAGAGAAGGCCGAGATGAACGACGACAACGAAGATGCTACCACAGCAAAACGCGAGAGAGGAGATCAAGAAAAACCATGGCGGCTTACCTGCAGTAGGATCATGGAGAGAAGGCCGAGATGAACGACGGCAACGATGATGCTACCACAGCAAAACGCGAGAGAGGAGATCAAGAAAAACCACGCCGGCTAGAGGAATAATTAAGCACTGTCTTAAATCATAGCACACATATCCATATGTCAACCATGAGAACTATGTAGATCTTCTCGCCTACGATTGTCGAAACAAGAAACTTGCAACACGAATGTTGTGGAGAACCGCGAGATTAGGCTGCTGGTCAAAGGAAATTTTAAACAATCGATCGTGCACGACGAATCTGACAAAATTCATCCAAAACAGCTCTAAACGAAACAAGAAATTGAGCATATACGGTCAATGAAACTACAAACCGATCGCCTCAATGGAACCGTAGCATCGATGTGCATCTTTTTCGTGTAGAGCTTACCACGAATCAAAGCATCGTTGTGTAGATTAGAGGGGCATGGAAGAGAGGAGATTAGAGAGGAGCTTACTGAAGGTTGAAGAATACACCACGTAAACACCTCGCATCCCTCCCGTTTCTCCTCGTGCAGGAGCCCGCTTGCTGCGCTTCCGCTCGGCTTGGCTCGAGAGAAACTGCCGATTTGAGCGTTTCCAACGAGCCAGGCCCAGAGCTTCTTTAAGAAGCGTGCGATGCAGGCCCAATAGTGTATGCGGGCTACCAAACAGGCTGGATCCTTCCCGCGTGGGCCCGGTCGAGGTGTATGCAGGCAACCAAACACGTCTGTAGTGAATCGGCTGGTCACCTGTTTTTTGACTGTCTGGTGGCCAAATATATCTGGTCTGTGATATCAGACCTGCTTAAGAGACCTCTAGGTGCTAATCTAGAAACCATTGCCTCCCTTTGGTTAGCGGGCAAAACATTAGACCATGTTAATACTACCTCCGTCTAGGTGAATAAGTCATTCGCGTAGTTCTAGGTCATCGATTTGAGGAATTAAATATATGTTATATGTCATGAAAAGTATATCACTAGATTTCTACACAGATATAGTTTCTAAATATATATTTTTTGTCACATATAATACATATTTAGATAGTTAAATCATCGACCTAGAACTACGCAAATGACTTATTTACCGAGACGGAGGTAGTACCATTTGTTCTGCAGTCCTTTGGGCTATGTGAAAACACAGGAATTCATGATCTTTAATGATGTGCCTTGGATTTCTGTCAAACTGATTTGGTCAATGACTTTAAGGCTCGTCAGAAAATGGCGGGTGATCTTCAAGGAACTTATGCTCCCCCAGATGAGAGACTTCGGGGACCATCTACTCCAACTGATCAAGAAGCCATTCCTGCTCACGTGGAGGTGATGACAAAGGCTGCGCCGCCAAGGACCGAAGCCCCTCCTACAGCACCAAGCCCGATCTCCACCCTCGACTTTGGAGCGCTGCTATCGCCTATCTGCCGCTGATGTGTTAGTTGGCTAGACGTGCCCTGGGGTGGCAAGGGTGTTCCTCCCAGCTGTATCGCCCTTTTCCTTTTTTCGTTGGTCATATTATCAAAATTATTAGTTCTCCTGCGTTGTGTTTGAACTGCCTCTTCTGAAGGCATTGTGGTACTCGGGTTTTGGTTTCTTCTATAAAAAGGAGCCGGGGAGCTCCTCCCTTTCATGTAAAAAAAAGTTTCCTTTTCCAAGAAATTTTCGATCTGTTCATTTTCAATCATTGCGGTATAATAAACACAAGAAATAATAAAAATTACGTCCAGATCCGTAGAACACCTAGCAACGACAATAAGCACTGAAGCAAGCCGAAGGCGTGCCGCCTTCATCACCCCTCCCTCACTGAAGCTGGGCAAAAGTTGTTGTAGTATAGATTCAGAAGGTCGTCATGGTAAGATTCGATAGAACCAGCACATCAGAACAGCAACCGTCGTCAATGCAAATACACTAGGACCGGAAGGATCCCATCCGAAGACACACGAATGTAGACAAATGAAAACCGGATCCGACCAGATCAACCAAAGGCAACCAGCAACCGATTCCTGTGAGATCTGCCAGCGACACACCATCACGCCCCCTCCGACAATGCTAGACGCACCATCAAGATAGGGGCTAGGGGGGAAAACCTTATTACATCTTCAGGGAGTCGCCGTCGTCTCGCCTTTCTAAGCAGGATACAAACCCTAACAAAACTCAATGAAAAATCTAAAAACGGAGCCCCCTTCCATCGGCATGTGTCGGGATCCACCGTGCCTCCATGGCCCTAAGGCCACCGGAGACGTTATAGATCGGCATCGCCGCCAACGGGAGGCACGAACCCTGCTATTCGCTTGGGATGCAGAGACGAAGGGGTGGAGGCGGATGTTATTTATTAACAAAGTTATCAAGAAGAAGAGAATCGATCAAGTTTATGCGCACATTATTAGTAATCTATTTCATTGTGTTGCACCCACGGTCCTAATCAAGCCAACTCGGGGGACATGCGGCATTAAGCTTGAGATTATACACATGGGCCTCATTAAATTGACAGAACAAAAAATATTAGTAGCAATAGCACTTGAAAGGGAAATAAATTGAAAGAGCCACATCGCATGGATGTTTCTTTTATCGGTGTCGGCGTATCGGAAGAAAAGCCATAACATAAAAATTATTAGGGTGGTTGCTGGTGCCAATGTTGCAGCCGCCACAGCTCTGATTTATCCATTCCTTTTTTATTTGTGCATGGTTTGTCATACTTAATGTGATCATAGATATGCATGTTATATGCTTACAAGTGCTCACATGTTTAACTTGTGATGTGAAATTAATTGTTTACACTATCCTCATGATTTGCCTACAAATTGAATTGATTGGAAATTTGCTAATATTGACAACAACTAGATGAGCTGACTTATAAGGATCGACATCAGTTTCGAACATGGACCATCTTTGTAGCTCAAATTTGGAAGTGATTTTGTATGGCGCTTGCGTAGTGGCACGAATGAATGACCAGCAGACCCCCCATCACGCACGGCAGAGAAGAGCAACGTACCGAACCAATTGCATACTTACATTACATTGGTGGTGGAGGCTATGTGCCTGTGCCGTCGTGCAGCCCAGGCCCTCTTCTTTCCACCATCTTCCTCTTCCTCTCTCTGTATACACTATAGTGATGGATCACCAATCTCCCCTTCCTACCTCTAAAAAGAGAAGGAGAAATAGGAAGAAGGGTCCAAAGTGGAGGTGTACGTCTTTGACGAAGGCATGGAATCTCGGGCGAAAGCGATCAGCGTTACGTTCCGGTGGATTTTTCCTTGCTCGCAAAGTCTCGTGGTGATGATAGATAAGCACGGCCAGCCGGTGGCTCCACGCAACGAAATTTCTGTGTGGATCTTGCTTTCAGTAGTCAAAGTCGCAAATAAGACTCAAGGAGATCTTGCGATTTTTCTGCCGGCCTATGCAAACGAGGACCGCTCTGCAGTGCCACCGTTTCACAGAAAATGTGATGCGTCTTCACTGCATATGCATATGCTGACATGCAAGGTTGCGGCATCTCAGATACATATGACTGTGTGATCGAGCACGGCCACTGCTGAAGTTGTGATCAGTACAGAGAAACATGAGTGGCAATTAAGGCCTTCTTTGGTTTATAAGATGCCCCCAGAGGAAGAGAATCTATGTATATATACTGATATTCCCACACTACAACTATGCCTTTTCGACCCACAAAAAAATATATGCCTTTTCGAAGAGTCCATGCTTGCACATCACATCGCAACAAGTGGCAATTAACAAACGAAAGAAACAAGACATGAAGAGAGTATGAAAAGCATAATGGTCCAGGAGCATTATTTAACCGGGCCGTAGTGGGAAGATTCAAAATTTCGTTACCAAGTACGTGGAAGAGAGAGGCCCGGAGCAGGTAGTGTATGCACCCATATGTTGGTACTGCCACGCAAAAATAGATTAAAGATGGCACTCACCTTGCATGTAAAATAAGCACTAGCTAGGTGCGGCATGATTCATTGCTGGCAAACTCGTGAATGCATTCAGTCAAGTTCAGTGAACCACGATGATTAATTAACATGGGGGAGTACTACTACATGACAACAGCTCAATGATTGATTACGAAACTAATTAATCCAACATCTCTGGATACATCATTGGGGCAGAGTTATCCAACTACATCAGTGAATTTTTCATACCTCCACATCAGTAATCCTAGTCGCTTCCCTTCCGTGGAGATTTTTCACATGTGCACTCGAAGCGGCGATACCATGCTTCCTCTCCACTAGTTCAAGGCTACTGTTAGCGCTTCCTCAGCTGATCTAGTACCAATGCCCTCAGCCAGGCTCCCCAATCTGCTGTGGGCTGCTAGTGCCCGTTGCACATGGCCTCCGAGCAGTCACAAATGTTAAGTCTTCTACGGAGTTTCGACACCATTTTATGGGCCTAAGGGCGAGTTAACAATGTACATATCTATATATTTGTACCAAACTTTTGTACCTCATCATAACTCAATTTACTTATATTATTTTTATTGATACAAGTCTTCGACATATTATATGTAACTATTTTTTTATAAGTTGCGATATTAACATCTTGAAATGTTCGTTTATATCAAGTACAATGTTTTGATATAATTTATATATGTATCACTACAAATACATTTTCAATTCTACACTAAAACCGCTTTTCTTGCAGTTTGTATTACTTAGTTTGGGGTGTTTAAGAAAACTATTTTTCTATAATCATTTCTATTATGAATTTGAGCAAGCCTATATTTTTACATTATTCCCCAAATGTATTTATGCTTGTTGATGTATTATAAGGTGTTTGTATATCTATCATTTTGCATGATATCAGTAAATATCTATACTAGGCCACTTATCTTAGCATTATCCAGCATAATTGCCAGTGCGTCAGCAACTAAGTCAAAATTCAGAGGTGATAAAGAATCACCCTGTCTTGGGTCTCTCTGAGTGGGAAAATAAGGTCCCCAATCATCATTAACCTTGATACAAACTCTACCGCCCCTTATAGTTTCCATGACCCAGTCAATCCACTTGACTGGAAATCCTTTCATTTTAAACATTTAAAAAACAAATGACCATTTAATTTTTTTTTCATATGCTTTCTCAAAATCTATTTTGAGAAGGAGAGCACTATGTTTCTTCCTATGCATATTGTTAAGAGCTTCATGTAATATCAAAACCCCCTCCATGATATACCTGCCCTTAACAAAAGCAGTTTGGATAGGAGATATGACTTCAGAAGCTACCTAATTCAATCTATTCATCAGGACTTTAGTAATTATTTTAAAACTTACATTCAACAAACATATTTGTGTGAATTTTTGTGTATGGTTAGCAATTTTAATTTTATGAACTAAGGTAATAATACCATGGGTGGTCTGGACTCTCATCAGTATGGGATTGATGGACATGCCGGTGTCCCGGTGCTTTGCTCAACATCATGTATTTGCATGGAATGGTTCTAATTAGTGCCTAGGTCAACATCAAGATTGTGCGTCTGCGTGGCTGTGTGATGATGGATTGGTAGATGGGCGACAATGGCTAGGTGGTGGTCTTTGAGTGTAGGGGCTTGAGTTCTAGGGATGAATAAGTCTAGGTCCGACCTTCATTTGTTAAACCTGAGAATGACGTTGTTCACGTGGCATTCCCTCAAACTCCTATCCAGAGTGAAAATTCATGAACTGACCTTACTGGTTGGATCCCACTACGGCCGTGCTAGGGTGAGTTACCTTTCCGACGACGTCACTGTTGGAGCACATATCCTATTATTTGGGTTTGCCATCATTGTTAGTAGTTGCCGTTATTTGCTGTGGCCATTCCAATGTTTGTTTTCTCTTTATGTTTTAGTTATTTTGTTGTGTCCATCTTTGATGCCTTGAGTAGCTCTTGAGATCTTCTTGATGCAGAAGCCATGCACAAATATATTCTCGATATTAATATCCTCTATATTAACAAAAACTAGCATGGTCCAAAGGTGGAAAGAACGAGTACCACGAGAGATACCTTCTAGAAGAGTGGAAAGGTCGATTGGTCTAGTATATTTAAGACAACTTCAACGCAGATCACTTATTGGACGTCACCAAATGTCTAGGGACGCATTTGTACCTGTCCACGAAGAGCCGGCCGAACAAAGACCATGCAACCAAAGTCGCCAAATATAAACAGACACTATTTTTTTCATTGATTGTTAGATTACTTTTTGTACACAACAAAAAATCCTTAGACAACTAAAAAACCCTAATCAAAATAGATGACTCAATGTTGTACTAACTTTAGTACAAAGTTGGGTCATCTATTTTGGAACGAAGGGAGTACGTGGCAAACGACCCTTGCCTCTTTGGCATCACCGTCCTCCGCCTTCTGCTCCTCGATCGAAGAGTTGGACTCGCTCCGCCTCGATGACGCGGAGCTGTCAGAGCTTGTGGCGGATCATGTTGGCACTCTACATGGGCACGAGCAACCGCCAGATGCACGTCGAAGTTGCCATGTGCGCGCGGCGCTCGCAGGTGAACTCCTCCGCGTAAACAATGTGTATCTGGGATCTAGATCCGTCGTTGACCTGAGCACGAGACCACCAGCCAGTTTAGAGGGTCAAAGCAGAGCAATTGGAATCAAAAGCACCATGCATGCATGTCTTTCACCTACCTACGAACGTGTGTATGATTGATTAACCACTGACTTAGTAGCTCAGCAGTAGTCTGTCACTATTGATGAGAATCAGTTTTTGTTACTCGCGAGCGTACAGATGGAGTACTACATGAAACTTAGTTAGGTGTGCTGCAGAACGAACTCCGTACGACCACGCAGATGGACAGGAGGCGGTGCTTTTATTGCTTTGGGCATGGCTGCATCTCAGTCGACTGTCCAAGTCTCAGTCAAGTACTCCCTTTGTTGCTAAATATAAGTCATATTAGAGATTACACTATAAAGACTATATTCGGATGTATATAGACACCTTTTACAGTATAAGTTCATTCATTTTGCTTTGTATGTAGTCTATAATAAAATCTTTAAAAAGACTTATATTTAAAAACGGAGGGAGTATATATGTACTCCCTCCGTTCGGAATTATTTATCTCGAAAATGGATGTATCTAGAACTAAAATACGTCTAGATACATCCATTTCTACGACAAGTAATTCCGAACAAAGAAAAAAAGGAAAAAACTAAAAAGATTTCTTTTGTACGAATCTCCATGCAATACATACATACTTTGAGTAGTGCGTGTGTGGCACCTCCTACTTTGCGTACTTTGCCGCTTTGGGCACCGTCCGATCGGAAGCATCGATTCGGTGGGTTCGTCTCAGATAAGAGAAGGGCACACGTGCGTGTATCTTGGACAAGTCGACCGTGCACGTCGATCAAACACGTTCCACAAAGTTCAAATGAAGGATTCACCGCACTGTACACAGTACTAGTCTAGTAGACTTGGCTCGCAACGGTAACAATCTGTCCATTAATTCCGACGAGGAAGACACACAGTGGCATGACACGCGCGCTCGTCTCGCCAACCACCATGGCAACGGCATGCACGCTACCTGTACTTCTCGACCGTCCTATGCGTTATAAATCTGGCACATGCAGTTTATCGCAGCGTGCAACTGCAGAATGAAACGCGATATGATAATTAATGCTCCGGTCACTCCGACGGCGACGCCGGCATATGGAGCTGGACGCCGTCGTCGCTGATCGGTAGCTCTGATTCCCTCCCTGTCATGTCGAGCGTCGACACAAATACCAGCGGCGCCGGCCGGCGGTCGCTGTCCCGGAACAGTGCCACGGTCCACACGTACGGACGATGGTAGCACGAGATGGGGTGCATGTGCATATCTGCGGCGATAACCTCCTCCATCACCAGACGGGCGCAAAGAAATTAACTAATATCGCAGTCAAGCTCTGATGGGAAATAAATCGATCCAAAGCTCTGATGGGAATTTGCGTGGATGTGCATTTTATGGTTCCTTGGTGCGTCCAAAGGACTGGTAGACCCTCAAGTTTATCAACAAAGCTATCAAGAACATTTCGAAAAGAAAAAAGGGTTATCAAGAACAAGATCATTGAACCGGTTTAGGTGAGCAACTAGTACTCCAATTCATTGTGGCATGTGCACGGTCCAAATCCTACCACTTTCACTGGAAATTAAGAACAGTAAAACTGCACCTAATCTCTGTCCTCTCATGGATTTGAGATTTCTGGCCGTTGGATTTCGTCTTGTGGATAATTTTGATCGTTAGATCTTCGTTTGACACTGCGTTTATGGCCAAAAGTCGCGACGGCAGCTACTCTCGTAGCTTTTTTGGGCCCCTCTGGTTAATTGGGCTAGAATCGGGTTGTTTGTCCCGTTTTCTATGCTCAGCCCGCAAGGCCCTCTCAGCCCACTTCTGTAACCACTCCGTGCGAAAAAAAACGCTCAAGAGAGGGAAAGAATCAGGGGCGGCCGCTCGCCTGCGCTGGGATCCAGCCGAGGCGAAAGATGAAGGTATGGATCCAGCCGCCGCGGGCGACGCGGGGATCAGTCGATCCAGCCGCCGCGGGCGACGCGCGGACCAGTCGATCCAGCCGGCCGCGGTCCATGAGCTGGACGGACTCCCTCGATGCCGGCCTACCTCTCGGACCTAGGGCGAACCCTGGGTGCCGCCGACATGCCCTCCTGCTCGCGACTCCTCGCGGAGCGGACGGCCATCCGTCCGGTAATCAAGCCCGTATACGCTTTGCCCGCAGGTATGTTCGGATCTCTCTCCCTTCCGGTTGCGCCACCGCTAGCTGCTGTGTGCAGATTTGTGATATCGTTCTATGGGCTATCCTTCCATTTGTCTGGTCTATTTTTCATTTGTTGTACTACGTATACTGAGAATAGATCGTTCTTTTGTCTAGGGCTACCCAGTTAAGACTATTTAGACATCCTTTTGTTTCTTTGAGAAAATTGGTCATGTGAATCTTGTTTCGCTAATGCAGGTGCAAAATTTCCTCAAGGATACTGGCTGTTCACACGAGCATAATTGAGAAATCAGTCAACTATTCATGGATCAGGCAAAATATTCCATTGATAAATGTATTTGGCGTGCTTTCAGTTTGTTGACTTTAACAAGCTTGGGAATATAATAGCTACATTGGGTCAGTTATTAGCTTTTTACATCTTCACAGATAACTAATGATACCTTGCAGTCTATTCACACTATTTATATAGCCAAATTGACACTATGTTCATCATTAGAGATTATATAATTAAGGTGAAACAATTTTTTGACGAAACCTCGTCAGAGGGCGGGGAGCTCCCGCATTGCATATAGAAGAAGAGAGTTGGTCCGGTTAATAAGGGAAACTGGACCCAAAAACCATACATGGCATTGGTTAATTAAGGGAAACCGGCGAAGACCCCACACACCACACTAGCACTCAAGGGACGTCGTCCGAGGTGAAACAATTCCAACCACAACTATTTGGTTTGGGAACTATATGTATCTTGCTGCTAGGAATGTCAGGCACCTTTGGTATTCTCAGTTTTCTTTATTCTTGCTATAAGTTTTACATCACAGCAAGAAAAACACCCGACGTGGGCGATCTGCCTGCGAAGTGGAAACGGGGGGACGCGGGCGATAATGGTCGTTGCCTCCTGTACTGGATCCCAGCAACATGGTTCTCAGCTAGGTTGGCCTCTGTCTACCTAAGTCCTCCCCCTCTCCCTTTCTTCCACCCATGTTAATCACTTGTCCAATCCAATTTTCTGCAGGTGGTGTATGTTGTTTCATGCTATGAGGAGGAATTTCACAAAGCTTAGGAGGCCAAAATCCCACGCAAATCAGGTAAACCTTGGGCATGAGGGTCGAAAAGTTTTTTTCTTTGTCAAAGAAATTCCTTATTAACTGATATTGTGTTGTTGATGCTAGGTCTAATAAACAGATTTAGCCTTCAGGTTATCTGTGTTATCAGATTTCCATGTTAGAGAAAAACTATGCAATCAAAATTATGATGTCATCCTGAAATTATCTAGCTCATAAAGATAGGAAACAAAAAATAGAAATTGGATACCAAAGCAGGGGATAGGAATGTAGTACAAGAATTAATTTCATCTTGTAGGGTAGTATCAACATATTGCAAATATTCCAGTGAAATATCCGTGAGATAACAATTAGGTGTACTCCATTTTATCGTGATAAAACAGTACCAGTTACACCAAACATCAATGTAGTACCATGTTCTATATTGCAACTGGAGAGATGATGTGGTGGTAAAGCAGAATTTGAGTAGTTGTCGAGTTCATTGGTTCTGACCATTTGATCATATATATTACCTCTGTAAACTAATATATGGAGAAAGTTTACTTTATAAGAGTACTTTTGATAGTGGTTCTGTAAATGCTGGTACACGTAACTGAACTGCAATGCTGCACTTGAACACTATCCTGGAGCTTAGAACTTGTGTGGTGTTGTTCTTGCAAAAAATAAATGGAGTAATAATGTTTTTAATATCAGGAAATAGACATAGAAATGTGACCTGCACTATGCTGGTATAGTATCCAGCAGTACCAGTTTTCCTGTATATTATCTACTCTTTAACATTGTACTTAGTGCTTGTTCTATTTGATAGTCGCTTTTACATATAATGCAAAGTTTTCAGTTGTGCCTGTTAAGAATTCATGATATTTCTATTTTTGCAGCGGGGGCAATGGAATACAGGTTACTTTGGAATTCAGGCCAAAGTAACTCCGTATAAATTATTGTGTATGCAAGAGGGCCATCTGAATTTTTCTGGAAGCCATGTGTAGCGATTGATATGAATAGAAAAGCTTTTGAAGGATACAGTAAGCAAGCTACTGGTTGCATAGGCTACACTATTTTGGTACATCAGAATCACAGTTCACAAGATATTCCGTTGCACTTTTATCTTTTCGCCATGGTATTAGACATGTTTGAATCATTGTTCAGACACATGGCTGGCATGCATGTGAAGCAAAGTTTGTGACATATACGTCATGTTGGCTACTTATCATGCCTTCGCAAATAGAAAGACATCAATTGCAACTTGTTATGCAACATGATAGCAAGTGAAGAGTTTGTGATTGCTGTTAAGCAGTATTTGATTAGCATCGCAACTCTTTTAAGTGAACTTAGAGGGACCGGGTATCATCAGAAATGATGTAATCAGTATGGTATATGCTAGACATACAAAGTTCCATGGAAGTATATTAATCTGTATCAATAGATGCTTAAAACTGTAAAGAAAATTTAATATTCCTTCTGCTTGAAGAAACGTCTTATATTGTGGGATGAAGGGAATACATTAGATAGTGGTTTAGTTTTTTCTTTAATAGCTGGTCCCTTGCTGTTTATAGGCTTGCTTATATGGAGGTTGTCCGATTGGGTATTATTAGAGGTGATGTAAGAAGTATGTTATGCTTAGACATATGAAGTCCCAAAGAAGTATCAATGGATGCAAAAAACTGTAAATAAAGTTATGTGCCCCTTCCATTGCCATACATACGTATTTTCCCAAGTTTGCTAGAGTTATTTTTTTACAAAAGCTAGAGTTAATAGTGAGTTAGATTTTTGTAACTCTGTCTCCTTGCTGTGTACTGACATGCTTGTGTGGCTCCTCTTCTTGTAAGGAATAATCATGATTGTTAAGGGATTTATTGTCTTACTTTTGTAGTTGTACCATTCCACTGAAATTTAGTGTGCCAGACTGGTTCAAGCCCTTCTTGGAAGACACGGTTTAATTCATCAGTCTATGCTTACAATTCTGATCGAATAAGCCATGTCCATATATTTATGGAATTCTCTACCAGTCTATCGTCAAAATAGATGGGCGCAGCAACGCGCGCCATCAGGATCTAGTTAAGGACAGTAAAACTGGGCACTTTCCGAGCCTTCTCATGCATCCTCACTCATGAGCCGTTGGATTTGACATTTGGATCGTTTTTGGTCGTTCGATGATGGTTAATTGCTAGCAGGTTACGTTTTCAGTTTCGTGGGCCGGCTGTCCTAGCGGGCGCTACTCCAGAAGCCGAATTGAAGCACGCTGGTTCATTGGGCTGTCCGGCGCATCTCCTGCTTGTGTTAAAAGGCCCATCTACGAGACCCAGCTAACCCGATCGCCTTTTTTCTCCTAAAAAAAAGA
Organism: Triticum dicoccoides; assembly: GCF_002162155.2. Lineage (NCBI taxonomy): Eukaryota > Viridiplantae > Streptophyta > Magnoliopsida > Poales > Poaceae > Triticum > Triticum dicoccoides. The sequence goes on along the minus strand of NC_041383.1, from coordinate 796,221,553 downwards.
AAACGATCGCCTTTTTTGTGTGGGGGGCTAACACAATCGCTTCCGCTCCATCCCCGACCTTGCACCATCACTATCCTCTCGTGAAGCCCTAGGCGTGGCGCCGCCGCTGCCGCCGTCACCCCCTGGAACATCTGGCTCACAATCTGTGGTGTCATCATCTCCACATATCCCCAAGAGATCAGGCCCTCGCCCGATGATGCGGGTTAGTGATGCGAAGGCGAGCAATTGGGGTTCGTCGGCCGTCATGCAGGCGGGGACTACGGCGGGGACTAAGGCAGACGTTCTACAACGGTTAATGGCAGCCGGGGCTGATGGTGGAGTTGTAGCCGCTCCTCCTCTTGCAGACAAAGATGGCCAGGTCGCGCACCCAGCACCACAACGCCTTGGGCACAACATGGATTTGATGTCGTTCCTCGCGATCCGGCAGGTCGTCACAGATCTTCCTGCGCCGTGCGGATGAAGCAGCCTAGAGGAAGCCCGAGTCCTCCTCGCGGATCTCCTTCTCGACCTCGATGAGAGGAGCATCTTCAACCTCGATGCAGATTTTTCCTTCGCACCACATAGGCACTTGCCGTGGTGTGACTCAGTTCGATTTCTTTGAAGTTATTTTGCACTTTATATTCTGGTATATTGGTTTGCGGAAATTTTCAGCTGATGAAAAACACGCTATCGTTCTCATGTAGCAGAGGCTCCGAACATATCGTCTATGATGTATCCTCGTGTATTACCCACTTGCCGTTAGAACTTAGAAATACAACATGCGGTAAATTCAAACCAGATTTATTATATCATCCATTCTATTCTCTATCAACTTCTTAGTTCATAAAATGCACGTAAACCTCCACCTTATGTGCAGATGGAAGGAAACCGGTCAGTTCATGTTCAATCCTTGGAGATAATAACACACATGAACAAACCCTCTGGTTAATGTAATTGGGTCATGAGGTAATTATTCTGATCCTTCGACACTTTGAATGTCGATTTTAGCAAGCAGTTTTTGTGCAATATAAGATCATGTATGTGCTTCAGTTTATGGCGCATATCAGGTGGTTCACACTTCACAGGGCACATGATGCGGCTAGATGCAATGACCTCCCGTGGAGCCTGCACCATCTCCGTCTCGATATTTCCTCGAATTTTTTTCGTGGCAAACTGATCGAAGTTCATTAGATTAACACTTCCATTTTCCTTGCCTGCTGTTATATGGAAATGCCATGTAAATTTAAGTCAACATGACCTCTATATGATACTGTTTGTTGTTCTTTTTTGTTGCTGGTAGTAGGTAAAATTTCTCCGTCTCCTATAACCTCTATTTTCGCATATCCATGGAACAGAGAACCATTTTCTTGCCTCTTGTTCTTGTTGAGAACATATGTTATGCCTATATGACACTGTTATCTCTCTCTCTCTCTCTCTCTCTCTCTCTCTCTCTCTCTCTCTCTCTCTCTCTCCCTCTTTTGTCCTGTTTGTTGGAATGGAATGCATTGATCCTTTTTTCTCTGGTACGAACAGATAGAACAAATGCCTGTTTTGACTCTCTCATCTCAGGAACTGATGCATCAGTTCAGTCCTTGTTTTTGCCTCTTCCTTCCTGCTGGTGAGAACATATGCTTAACTTCAGTTTCTGTATATTTTCTGTTGAGTCTCTTTTCAAGTGATGGTCCAAATGTTGACAAATACAATAAATTATGAGGTCAATTGAAATACAAACTTCTCAGCGTTGTCTCAAATTTATTTTGTCAATGATGAAATAACTGTAGTTGTGCATGTGCACATGTTGTTCTAGGTTGTATCTTTTTCACTTACAAAGCTCACCGAGCAAAGGTGGGAAATTATCTAGCTCTGTGCCACGTGTAAAAAAGCGTATTGCTGCAATAAGGCTAACATCATGTATAGCTATCCATACAATTACTAAATCAGTGTAGCAATCTACCCCATATGAACAACTTATAAAATTATATTTTCCTTGTTTATTGTCCTTAGGGTGGGAGAATTGATTTGTTGCTCCAATGGAGAATAACAGCCGAGGGATTTGTGCAGTTTGATGTCAACAAGGTATGATAGTGCTCATGTACTTTTATCCATTTATTTTCTATTTTAAATCATAATGTTTGTTACTGTACCAATATTTTCCCTTGCAAAATTCTAAATTAATGTAAAATCCAATGTTCCAGTAAATATATTTTACACTTAAGAGTCTAAAAATCCCATCTGGTAGAATATTAGAGAGGAGATATGTGTGTATCTAGAACAACATATACCGAGTGAGTTAAATCCATGAATGAGAACTTTTAAAAAAGATATTTAAGCTTTAGATCTGGTGGGCAAAAGCAAAAGGTGATTATTGATTGCACAAAGTATCATCACTAGCCTTAGGTGGAGTATATATTTGCTTCGCTTGATCAATACAAAAGTTTTGGGCATGACAAGTTATAATAGCCTCATAGTGATGCCTACTTAGATGAATGGGGTTGCTATGCTAACAAGATACAAATATTTGTAACTTCGTTTCTTGCTCTTCAGATGAACTTCTTTGTTTTTAGTGAACACTTGAACTTCTGATCAGTTATGCATTGATGTTTATGTGATTGGTGTCATCTATATTTGTCAGGTAATGATGTCGCTCCAAGCCTCCAACCATGCCGGAAGACCCTCCCCCACCCCGCGCGCGGGTTCCATGGCACTAATGAGTGGCACAAGTATGTCATGGCATGCCATCTCTAGATATATGTATGCTATTTTAATTCTTGATGTTAATCATCTTTGTTTCTCCCCGAATATGTATGTGTAAAGTTATCCAATTACATACAACCTTCGGTCGGGACTATAATTTGATCAAATATGTCCTGTCAATATTGAGGCATTGTAATTTTGAAAAATTCTCATATTTGTACCACTTGATTTCCACAAATATTTATGTAGCTTTCTATATATAGACGGGCGCGGCAACGCGCGCCATCGATGATCTAGTGCAGCATAAACTCGGGATGGATAGCCCTCAGCCTAATCAAATTGATGAACAAAAGGAAATTAGCAGTCACACTCTGCTGGAAAATAACAACTAAAGGGCGACATCGCAATTTATTTTTATGGTCACCGGTGTAGGAAGTACCATAAACGCATAAGCTAATATTTATTTTAAAACAATTTGTTAATAATAAGATAATCTATCCGGCTTGTAAGAAAAATGGGGCCTTTAATAAACCATTTGGAAAGAAACCAATGGCATGTTTTTCTTTTAGCAAGGGGTGGTGGTCCGGTCACTCGAGTGGAAAGGACGATGGACAACAAATCAGAAAGTGTGCGCCGGTTGATCTACCCGTAAATTCCTTCGTACTAGTAATTTACATCTAGGTTGAACTACATTTTTTATTCGTTATTTGCAAATCGCAATCATATGTGTATAAGACCATATTTTATAGGATTATCCTAGATTTAATGTTGGTGTGGCCTACTTGCCCCTTACTCTGTTTTAATCCAATAGAGATGTAAAACTAACACGCATTCACATGATCAAACCAAAATCATATGGTAGTGAGGTACAATACAAACTGATGATAGCTATACTTGCTTATATGCATACTTGCTCCATTTCAAAAGTGGGGAAAGGTGGTGCGTTTATGTGTTTGTTTCTTTTTCGGGTGACGGTGCGTTTATGTGTTTAAAAGACTGAAGCACTATTATTGGCAACATGTGTGTGTCTAGCACACTCTAAAGCTTAAGCAAGGATTAATTATTTACAAACTGAGACGCGAAAATCTGATCGCCGATGCTCCCTATACTTTAAGCACAACTTTATTCCTTGCTTCTCCTAAGACAAAATACTACGTGATGCATCAACAATGGAACTAAGATAAACTACGGGAGTATAAACTAAGATAACCTGATCATGCCTGCATACTTAGTTGCTCTCTATCCGATGATTGTTTAGTTGGAACTACCTAAGAATAAGCTGGTTAAGAATCGGGCTCAAATAATCTGATGAGAGGTCAACTGAATTGGCATTAGTGAAGCAAGTGCCACTAGTATTTTTTAAGTACTACACAGAACATAATCTAATCAGGCAGTTAAGCAAGTGCAGGGCAATCAGGAGGTATTTCATACCCACATGGAGCTCCAGGTGAGAACCACTCCCTGCAAGGATTATTCAATATAAATTATGCCAGCCACCCATGCATGCCAGACAAGATTAATGCTGCAATATGGCCTCGTAAGCTTAAAGTACACATGAGTTAGACGATCTAATACAGCTAAGGAGTGGTTTCAATTTGGAACATAGACCATCTTTGTAGTTCAAATTTGTATTGATTTTATATGTAGCTCAAAATTTGGATGGAATGATTTTCCCTGGCGCTTTCATGAATGAATGATGGGTCCTCGCTAGTCCAGGCATCAAGCATGGGCCAATCCCCATCACTCAAGGCAGAGAGCAGCAATAACGTACCAAACCAATTGCATACATACATTGCCCCATGGCCGGTGCCATCGTGCACGCCTGGGCCCTCGTCTTTCCACCTTCTTGGTCTTCCTCTCTTCTTTTCTTTACAGGAATGTAGTCGCCGTCGACATTGACGACGGTCACTCAATAATCCACACCCACATTTTCTATATATACTATAAAAATGGATGCACCTCATCTCCCTTTCATGTCTCTGAAAAGAGAATAAAGGAATAGGAAGGAGAGTAAAATACATCGGTGATCATTGAACTTATCGTGTACGCTCACTTTGGTCATTGTATTTAAAAATACGGTCACTATATATGTGTCGTGATAATTATACGGTCACTACCAGATCGTATGGCTTCGTATTCCATTTGTTGACCGGTCAAACAACCCAGCTCACTTTTTCTCCGCCTATGTGGGTCCTACCTGTCGGCAGGTGAAAGAAAAAAGTAGAGGGAAAAATAAAATTGTGTGCCTATGGGATTCAAACTGCAGACTTCACGCTAATAGGGCAGCGGGTTAATCAGTTTGCGGGTCCCAGGTCATGTCTAAATAAGGAAGACAACCTTTTATACGGGTTTTTTCATTCACGTGATAGTCATTGGAATTTAAATCATAATCGTTTCATGTGACAATACTCTGTACTCGTACATATGATCAGGAAGACGGCACTACTAGCAGTCTTATTCAAAGAGAAATATGGAGGAGATTTAAGTGTTCCATGTCGCCACCAGATCTATGGAGAAAACATAAACAGTTATGATGTTGTACCATGTGGACTATTTGACCGGTCAACCAGATGGAATATGGAGCCATACGATCTTGCAGTGACCGTATAATCACCACAACGCGTATATAGTGACCGTATTCTTAAGTGCAGTGATCAAAGTGAGCGAATACGATAAGTTCAATGACCACAAGTGCATTTTACTCTAGAAAGGATCTAAAGTGGAACCGTTTCTGACGAAGGCATGCGATCTCGGCGAAAGCGATCGGCGTTACGAGACTTGCTGGCAAAGTCTCGTGATGGTAGATAAACACGTCCGGCTATCTAGGTACTGCCAAACGGCCGGTGGCTCGTAACCGGTGGACCGACGCAACGGAGCTTCTGTGTGTGCCTAGCCTTTACGATAGTCAAAGTCCCAGAGAGTCGAGGGTCATGAAAATCAGGACCGATTCGGAGTGCCATATTATATTTCCAATCAAAAGAAACAGATGTATCTGCATGGCAAGTCGGCATCACAGATACTACTCCCTCCGTTCCTAAATATTTGTCCTTTTAAAGATTCTAAATAGACTACCACATACGGATGTATATAGACATATTTTAGAGTATAGATTCATTCATTTTACTCGGTATGTAGTCATTTGTTGAAATCTCTAGAAAGACAAATATTTAGGAATGGAGGGAGCTGCTCGATCGAACCCGATTTTGCATGCACGCATGCAGAATAATGCATGGTGGTGCATGCATGATTGGCAATTAGCAATGCGTGTCAAACTGCCCTCCGTGAGCGTGAGTACGTAATTAACCATGTCCAGCCACACAGAGCTGACTCACAGTACACGCAGCAGGAACCAGAAGCAAACTTACGTACAGTAGAGACATGTTTCAATTCAGAGCACCTGGCCGGCCATCCAAGTAGCAACCAACAGTTTTGTTGACAGCACCTTGGATGCATTGTATGGAACACGAACACATATACAATATGATCTGCTGCATCTTCGGTACGGTGATATGCACGGCATGTGCTACCCTATCCCCAAGTGTAGTGCGCTATGCTTGCTTTGCTACTGGAGCACTGCGGATTTGGTTAGTTAATGAGGACTAATATACTAGTAATATGCTACTACCACGGTCCAAGTGGTGGTAGGAGTACAAGAGATGCCTTTTAGAAGAGCCAAGCAACCATCGCAACAAGTGGCAATTAGCAAAAGGAGGAGACAACGCCCAAATGGTCATCAGAATAAAGCAGAATACCTGGTACGTACATTATTATTTAACTTGGCCATGGAAAAGATTCAAGAATTAAGCTTCGTTTTAGCAGATAGAAACGTTGCTGAACTAGATAGAAGATCATGCCAACTAACAGTTACTCCCTCCGTCCCATAATATAAACGTTTCTCAAGCTATTTGAGAAACGTTCTTATATTATGGGACAGAGGGAGTAGTATTAATGGTGAGTTGCATTAGGTCATTAGCCTCCGATTAACTAACAAGCAGCAACAGGCGAAACCAACCGAGGCTGTCTGTGGGGCTCGACTTGATCGAGTAATTAACATGGACAGTACATGACAAACGCTCAATGATTGATTGATTGGATAAACTAATTAATCGAGCATCAGACGTGGGGAGTGCATGGCAAACCCACTCTTCCTCCTTTTTACACTTGCTCGCTGATTAATCCACGTCCACATTTCCTATATTTATACTAAGTTGATGGATCATGGTGGGTGCATCAGCCACCATCCCATCCCCCTCCCTGCCTCTGAAATGAGAAAAAGAAGGATTAAGAAAGGAATAGCAAAGAACTAAAGTTGTTCTGCTTGTTCTGACGAAGGTATACAATCTAGGTGAGAGCGATCGACATTCTTTTTTAGAAAAGGAGGATGACCCCCGGCCTCTGCGTTTGGGCGATGCATACGGCCACTTTATTAATTATTCTCACAAGACCTTACAAAATCAATACAACAGTAAGACTAAAGCCGTCATCTAAGCAACAAACTGTCACTACACCAATCCAGTTGATGAAGGGGCGCAGATAGCCTAGGCCTAATACCAAAAATACATCGCAGCCAAGCCTAACATCTAAGACCTGAGACCCCAACCTACCCACTTGCCGGGTCTAGAGCACACACTGCTCCGGCGTGCTCTCAAAGGCCGCCGCCGCCAACTGCCACCGCTCCATCTTCAGAACTGTATTGATGCATTAACCTTACTCGGTCAAGCTATCGTCGACGCCACCACGACGCCTAACGACACCTCCTCCCTGCGCGCAAACAACTGAACACGTCGCGGTCGCCACTGATACACCTCAGCACCATGCTGCCAAGTATCACCAGCCGACACAGCTTGAAGTCCTTGGAGGATCTGTCGTGCATAGCACCTGCCGACCAGGCATGACCAAGCGTAGCACCTGTCGGTCAGGCATGACTTGACATCTCCATCGAAGCTCCGTGTAAGACGAAGCCGCTTCATCTCCTGCCTCTGACTTCTAGCGCTGCTCCACAAACGATGCTTCCAAGAGAGAAACGACACCGCAGTGTCGCCATCATCTGATCTGGAACACCAGATCCTAGGGTTTCCCCCGGAGCAGCACGAATGGGTCGACAGTAGTTACACGACGGTGCCTTCATCAAGGTAACAGCGTAGAACGCTGCCATCGCCTGCCGTCGGCTCGGTTTTCACCGGCAACCATGTCTCCGCAACTCGCAGCCGGGACTAGATGATGGATCTTGAGATCCGATCATCAAGCTTCTAGTCGGCCACCACCGACGAAGAAGATGACCACCACCAATGGCTACACCGTCCAGAACAGATCTGCCATGGATGCCGCCAAGCAGTCCACCAGGCCCTCGACGCCGCCGCCGATCTAAAGCCATATGACATGCCACCGAAGACCGCATTGCACCGCCGCCCGATTCAAGCCAGCCGCCGCAGCAGCCGCTCGTCGCCCGAGGCAGGGCCGACCGCTGCCGCCATCGAAGCCAACACCATCGCTTCTAGATCGGCCGCACCTCCACACGTGTTGGGGTCCCGCCACCCTTGAGACACGGGAGGAAGGAAGAGCCCCCGCCACCGCCGTCGGCCTCCGGGCGCAAGCCGGCGGCGTCCTCCGGCAGCGGCGGGCGGAGGGTGTTAAACACAGGGTTTTGGGAAACTGCACGACACCCATAACGGGGTGTGGCTATCTCATATATATAAGGAGTACACAAGGTGTACGATACAATATACAAGATCTATACAGAGGCTACGTATAAATACCGTCTAACATCCTCCCTCAATCTTAACTATGCCCTGAGGTACAAAGTACGTTAAGATTGCGCCTACAGCCTACAAACTGAGGTTGTGATAGAGGTTTCGTGAAAATGTCAACAAGTTGATCTTTAGAAGAGATAAACTTGATAGAAAGTAGCTTCTGTGCAACACGTTCCCGCACAAAGTGATAGTCAACTTCAATGTGTTTTGTCCGAGCATGAAACACCGGATTAGATGATAGATACGTCGCACCAATGTTGTCACACCAAAGGACAGGCGGCTGGGGTTGAGGAACTCCCAACTCTCTCAACAAGGACTGTACCCATATGATCTCAGCTGTAGCATTGGCAACTGCCTTGTATTCAGCTTCAGTGCTACTCCTGGACACCGTAGCTTGTTTACGAGCAGCCCAGGCGATCAAATTAGGACCAAAGAAGACAGCATGTCCCCCCGTGGATCGTCTGTCATCTGGATTACCAGCCCAGTCTGCGTCCGAAAAAGCTGACAGTGCAAAAGACGGTGCTGGCTGAATAAGTAAACCATATGCGGCAGTGAAGCGAACATAACGAAGAATACGCTTCACCGCTGTCCAGTGAGTAGTCCGAGGAGCATGAAGAAACTGGCAAACACGATTGACTGCGTAGGAGATGTCAGGCCGAGTGATGGTCAGATATTGCAGACCACCAACAATACTGCGATACTCAGTGGAATCATCTGAAGTGAGAGGATCTCCATCAAATGCAGACAAACGATCAGTAGCAGACATAAGAGTCATGGCATGTTTACACTGTAGCATACATGCCTTTCGCAACAAATCCATGGAGTACTTACGTTGAGTGAGTGTCAAACCAGCAGGAGAACGAGAGACTTCCAAGCCAAGGAAGTAATGCAATGTGCCTAAGTCCTTCACCGCTAAGTCACCACTCAAAGAGGAGATGAGACGATCAGCAGCAACATCAGATGAGCTGATGAGGATAATATCATCAACATACACTAGCAGATATATCATCACCTCAGGCCGATGCAGAATAAAGAGTGACGTATCAGCGGTGGAAGGAACAAATCCAAGCGACCGAAGGACAGAGCCCAATCTGGCATGCCAGGCACGAGGAGCCTGCTTCAGGCCATAGAGCGCCTTGACCAGGCGACACAGATGATGAGGGCGAGCAGGATCAACAAACCCCGGGGGCTGACGCATGTAAACCTCCTCATCCAGAAATCCATGTAAAAAGGCATTCTGAACGTCCAGCTGACGAAGAAACCAGCCTCGAGTGACAGCCAAGGACAACAGAAGTCGGATAGTCGTTGGTTTGATCACCGGACTATATGTATCCTCATAGTCAAGACCATACTGTTGCTTGAACCCTTTCGCCACTAACCATGCCTTATAGCATTCAATAGAACCATCAGCATGCTTCTTAACTTTGAAAACCCACTTGGAGTCAATGACATTAACACCAGAGACCGGAGGAACAAGTTGCCATGTACCATTTGTCAATAACGCTTGAAACTCTTGTTCCATAGCCTGTCGCCAATGAGGAATCCCGAGAGCAGCTTGAAAATGACGCGGTTCAGCCGCCTGTCCTTTGGTGTGACAACATTGGTGCGACGTATCTATCATCTAACCGGTCCAATGTCTTCCGCTGCCGCCGCCCCGACCAAATCGACATCCGCCGCCGCCGCCGTCGCGCCGGTTCCTGCCATGGCGCCTGCGTTGCCGTTCCTCTCATCGCGCCCCCTGGCCTCGGTCTACTCCGGCCAGGCCTCGATGGCGGGGGCTGCGTCCGATCAGCAGCCACCATCATCCCCGATCGCACCACCGCCAGCTTGGGGCGCTGCATACCCTGACCCGGCGGCCCCCTGCATGGGATCGGCGCCCTACGGGGATCCTCCTCCGCCGAACGCAGGGCCCTACGGGGCTCCTCCTGTGGCTGCCGCGACCAACGCCGCCGCCCCATACGGATCGCCGTATCCGGCTGTCGCGGCTACGTCGCTCTACACCGCCCCCGCTCCACAGCCCTACGGCGCCACGAACAGCGGGTCGGGACGGGCACCGGCCGTGCCCTACGGTGCCCCGCCACCGCCACTGCCCTACGGTGGGTATTATCCACCTCCGCTGGCCACGTCCTACCCTGGAGCTCCTGCACCGGCTGCACCGTCCTCGACGCTGGGCCCTGGTGCATCTGCTGGATCGTCCCACATGGGCTACTACACGTCGCCTCCCGTTGCTGATCATGCCGTGGCCGTTGCACCGTTCTACTTCGCGCATCTCATCCCGGTGAAGCTTACGACAGACAATTATCTGTCATGGCGTGCACAGGTGATGCCGCTTCTCCGTAGTCTCTACCTGGAGGGCTACGTCGATGGTTCCCTGCCATGCCCTCCACCGCACCATCCGGCGTATCATGCATGGGTCGCTCAGGATCAGGCCATCCTCTCCGCGATCCAGTCGTCGCTCACCGAGGGGGTGTCCTCCTTGGTCCTCTTCGCTGCCACGTCTCAGGAGGTGTGGTCTTCTCTTCACACGAGCTTCGCATCTCAGCAGCATGCACGCTCTCACACTATTCGTACGGAGCTGGGGGAGACCAAGCTCCTTGACCTCAGCATCACCGACTATTTTGGCAAGATGACGCGTCTCGCCGATACCTTGGCCTCCATTGGCCAGCCGCTTCGTAAGGAGGACTTCACCACCTTCGTCATGAACGCACTGGATGACGACTATGATAACCTTGCTGAAAATATCAATGGTTGTGACACCCCTCTTGAACCTCGTGAGCTCTACGCCCGCCTCCTCGCCACGGAACAGCGCATCAAGTCCCGCCGTTCCAACCCGAGTTTTATTGCTGCCACGCGTGGTAAAGGGAAGCCCTTCAAGTCACCAACCGGTGGCAAGACAGTGCCATCGACTCCACAGACTCAGCGGCCGCCCGCCGCCGCCACCCTGCCTATGACCGGGGGTGGTCGTCCGTGTGCCTGCTGCCCCTCATGTGGCGTTCAGCTCTCCTGTATTGAATTCATGCTCCAGCCAGTTGCTCCAAAAGTCCGAACTGATGGAGGGAGGTGGGCAATATATTTCAACACTCCCCCTCACGTCTAGGCCGTTTTAGTCCTTCGACGTGGGATCGATGTAGGCCGCAGAATCGTTTTATTTAATATTGCGTTGATAGGGTCTTGAACTCAAGACCTCTTGGCTCTGATACCATGTTAAACACAGGGTTTTGGAAAACTGCACGACACCCATAACGGGGTGTGGCTATCTCATATATATAAGGAGTACACAAGGTGTACGATACAATATACAAAATCTATACAGAGGCTACGTATAAATACAGTCTAACAGAGGGGAGGAGGACGGGCTACGCCCCAGCGGCGGCTAGGGTTGGGGAGCCCGAGTCGCCCGAGCGGGGGACGACCCGAGCCCTGCTGACCCGAGCCGAGCTGTCCTAGAGCGATCGACATGCCAGTGGCTTTCCTGATTAATTTCTTCACCCCGGAGTGTCATGATAAGCACGGTTGGGCTAGTATCTGGGTGCTGACAAAACGGTGGAATGCATGCTTTCTGCGTTGTCGACAAGGGAAGTCCTCGCAATCTCGCCGGAAACGGGCCACGAGGATTCGTAGTGTTTCTCTGAAGACAAGATGTTTCGATTTTGCTGAGTAGTAGGTACCTTGGTTCTTAGGCAGTTTTCAACTCGGTACTCCTACATTCGAATCTGATTCTATCTATCTGATTAGTTATACAGTTACTGAAAGTGGCCCTGAACTGAACGGCCGCCGCTACTACATAGAAATGCTTCATGATAGTTTGACTTGGTAATTTCAAAAAAAAAATGATAGTTGACTTGGTGAAGCCTGGGAAAAAAAACTTGACCAGCTGGCACTAGTGCTTACCACCAAAACATTTTTGTTTAGAAGAAACCGTGATTTTATACTTCTTTGCCATGAGAAAGTTCCAATGACCATGCCACTATGCATCTTGTTTCATATCATTTGTCGTGGCATCGCCTCGTCGAAATGGAAACCGATCTATGTTTCTTTGTAGTAGGCCACTGTTTGAAGTGAATAAATCAGCATGTCATGCGAACAACAAACCTTGTATTCATATATCATACAGTGCTAATGAGATGGAACTTTTTTTAAAATGGTGCCAGACATGATGGTTAGGAAATGATTGATTTTGCCCTGCTTTTCTCTTTGTCTCTCTCTCACACAGCCGCGCCCCGTCCATATTTTCTGCCCATATGCGACGAAAAAATAAAAATCCTTCAGAGTGAAAAATAATTTTACGGAGACTGTTCATCTGAAATGCAAAGGCCTGAAATCCCACGTCACAACTTTAGCATTGTTGTTGGCTCAAGAGAACATTTTCAGATTCCGGCACAGATACTCTGTAGCAGTGGCGGAGGTAGAGGGTGGCCAGGGTGGGCCATGGCCCACCCTGAGATTTGGATATAGGTTTTACATCATAGGAGAAAGACTTTTTAAAAAAAGCAATATATTTGTACAGTAGCATTCTTGGCCCACCCTGGTTCAGTCGCCTAGCTCCGCCACTGCTCTGTAGCTGTCTAGCCTATTACTTCTAAGAGTATATGGTGTACTTTCCCCTGGCCTGACTCTGTAGTATTGCTTTCAGTTTGACATAAGCAGAATCGCAAACATATATTGCTGACATAGAATATATAAATTAGTACTTCTATCAATTCCATTTGCTTGCACATACCTGCCATCACAAACTTCTGTTGATTATAGTTAGTACTTGAGGTCATCTTCAAGGAGTATATAAACTATTAGTATATGAAAAGCTTACAAGGCAGTATGCTACTTGCTTAAATTCTATCAATTCCATTTGAGTTCACACGATCGAGCAGGACACGACTATGTATGCCTTATGTTATATAGTTGTTGCTTAACCGCTTTCTGGGTGATCACACGACCGACAATCCAAGGTGGTGGAGAATATTCACTAGCTCGCACGGGGATATGATGCTGATGTGCGAGCTAGTGGACGAGGAGGATTCAAATGATCTTGGTCAGCTGGACATGGGTCCGGTCAGTGCATCCGCGCCATTAAACCCACACGATGTTGTGGTGCCAGAAGACCATGACACAAGGCATGATAGTGTGGTCATGTCAGTAAAACCAGGCGAATTCGTGACGCCAGAAGACCATGACGGTAGGCATGATTATGTGGTCACGTCAGAAGCAGGTGAAGAAGTGGCGCCAGAAGTCCACGACACAAGGTGTGATCATGTGATCACGCTAGAAACAGGCGAAGATGCGGCGCCAGAAGTCCGCGACACGAAGCATGATGGAGTGGTCATGCCAGAAGAATGCGACATGCAGCAAGCTGCACTCGGACCAGACCAGCATGATGCATACACGGTGTCAAGTGGGGCAACGAAAAGCGCGAACGTCTCTAGCGGCGGGCGCGTGCCAGGAGACCAAGACACAAGTGGTGATGCGCCAGGCATGCTCGCCAAACAGAGCAGCTCGCACCTCGCAGGCTGCCAACGCGGTGTTATCCGTGTACGTAGGCAGCAGTAGTGACAGAGCTGCTGCACGGCCTTGTGCTACTCACCACGGGCCAGAAGAAAGAAGTGTGGTGGTGCAGGAGATAGAAAAGGGAAGCAAGGCCACGTGACAGAAAGGCTAGAAGGCCATGCACATGAAGGATTATCAACTTCTTTGACTGGTTCGTGTGATAAACATGCAGCAAATTCGGCAGAGTCCGAATCGCCAGAAAATGGAACTTTGGCAAGTTCAGAAACAAGTGTGTCATCTTCAAAAGCACACGAATGACGTGTGTTGGACATCTCTTCAGAAGAAGCGCTTCGAATAAATTCGGTGAAGATGAAGAGTAAAGGGCAATGATATTTGCACATCGAGGAACCGGAAAATTTTGAAGACGCAAAGACAGAAGGGTGTTGGTGTCGTGCGATGGATGAGGAGTTGTGGTCGATCCAAGACAACAAAGTATGGGAGCTCGTGGATCTTACCAATGGACATAATGTCATAGAGCTCAAGTGGATGTACAAAGTCAAGAAGGATGCCGAAGGGAGCTTGGTGAAGCATAAAGCAAGACTCGTGGCTAAAGAAAACGTGCAAGAGCAAAGTGTGGACTTCGAAGTAGTGTTCGCTCCACTTGCAAGGATGGACACGGTGAGGCTACTTATAGCTCTCGCGGCTCAAGAATCTTGGAGGATACATCATATGGATGTGAACTCCGCATTTTTGACTGGGAAGTTAGAAGAAGAGTTGTATGTAAAGCAACCACCGGGGTACATCCAAGAAGGAGATGAGCACAAGGTATTGAAGCTACACAAGGCGGTGTACGGGCTACGACAAGCTCCTCGGGCATTGAATATTAAGCTTGACCGTACATTGATTTCTCTTGGATTTGAGAAAGCCCCACTGGAGCATGCAATGTACAAGCGAGGTGAAGGCAAGGATCGTCTACTAGTGGGCATCTATGTGGATGATCTTTTGATAACTGGAGCAGACGAAGAGGTGATTGCCAACTTCAAGCTACAAATGAAGGAGCTATTCAAGATGACTGATCTAGGGCTCTTGAGTTACTACCTTGGGATCGAGGTACATCAAAAGCCGGAGGAGATCACATTATGCCAGGAGGCATATGCGAAGAAGATAGTAGAAAGTTGTGGCATGAAAGATTGCAATCCAAGTCATGTTCCGATGAAGCCTCGTGTTGTTCTAAGCAAGAAGAGTGAAGCATCCGCGGTTGATGCAACGAGGTATAGAAATGTGGTCCGAAAGTTGAGGTATCTCATGAATACAAGACCGGACTTGACCTATTCCGTTGGCATAGTGAGTCGCTTCATGGAAGCACCCACGACAGAACATTGGGCAGTTGTGGCAAATATACTCAGGTACATCAAAGGGACAACAAATTTCGGTTGTGTCTACTTGAGAGAGAAGAAGAAGGAGATGGTGGAGCTACTTGGCTATAGTGATAGCGACATGGTAGAAGATGTGAACGACCGTAAAAGTACCTCGGGCGTGGCATATTTTTTGGGAGGAAGTATACTGAGTTGGCTATCAAAAAAAGCAGAAGGTGATCGCATTATCATCTCGTGAAGCAGAGTATATTGCAGTTGCAACCGCGGTGTGTCAAGGTGTGTGCCTAGGAAGACTACTCGATGACCTCACAGGTAAGGAACGAGTGGTGCTCAAAATTGACGACAAGTCTACAGTCTCTCTGTGGAAGAATTCAGTGTGTCATCATGGAAGCTGGAAGCACATTGATACGAGGTATCGGTACCTAAGGGAGTGTGTGGAAGAAAGCAAGATTGACATCAACTACGTTCGCACCAATGATCAGCTTGCAGATATCCTGACCAGATCTTTGGAACGGCAGAAGTTCGTGAAGATGCGGCGAAGGATAGGTATCCAAGCTGTGACGTGAGGACATCGTGTTTAGGAGGGTGATTGTTGGAATTAACCACGATGGTGGTCTGTGTCCGGCTCGGACCAGAACAAGTCACCGTGTAGGTATATGACTAGTAGTAGTAGTAGGATTGGAGTTTCAAACCGTGTTGGTTAGCTTGCCTGTCCTAGCTTCTCTCTCTATATATATATCTGCATAGACCCGTGTAATATTTGTACCGACCCAGATGAAATAAAAGTCCCAAAAACGACACGCTCCTGTTGCGATCCATCGGCGTCTCCTGTTGTGTTGCATACGTCGAGTTGTGCATCAAGAAGCCGGCGACTTGTACAACATACGTGCATGCGCTAGCCTCACGTAGGAATCCATCCACCTGCTTACGTACTAGTACTTGTGTACGGGAGTCTCCAGACCGGCCGGAAAGTAATCGGCCGCAGTAGCTTGTACGCGTGCATCGTCACTAGTAAAAAAGAGGGCATTAGTTCCGGTTCATAAGAGCCTTTAATTCCGATTCTTGAATCGGGACTAAAGGGTCGTGACTAATGCCTCCCCCTCTAGTCCCAGTTCTAACACGAATCGGGACTAAAGGCCCTCCACATGGCCACTACGAGCTGCCTAGGTAAGGGGGGCTTTGGTCCCGGTTGGTGACATGAACCGGGACCAAAAGGCTTCCACGTGTCAGCAGCTAAGGTTTTTCTTTTAAAAAAAAAGTGGCCGGTTTAGGGGTTTTGGGGATTAATTTTAGGTTGTTATTAGCTAGCTAATAGAGAGAAGTGTCTTCTCTTATACTGCTATGTTTATTTCACCCGCTGATATATAATAACTTATGCATGCTCGCATCATACATCATCATATATAATAACAAGTCCTATTAATCATGCATCATCATACAACTTCTACTCGTTATTAATAACAAGTCATACGATCATCATCCTCATAGTCATCGAACCCAACCCTACATAATTGTTCTTAGCGCATGATCATCAGTATCAGATAGGACCTGAACACCCTTAAGGTAAAATAGCATAAAACAATATAGACCCTGACTCTCCATTATGAAGAATGGAGATCATCTTGTCTCCAATTCTTGCGCTTCGCCTCCTTTTGCTTGCAAGAAGCTCCTTACGACTGTCCATATTTTTTTCATTCTTTGATTGTCATGTCCCTACTTTTTTTAGAAATCCGGTATGGACAATTGAGATTCGTAGGACGACCTGGTTGTATGTTCAAAACATCAAGGCGACCGTGCGTATACATCAGATGAGGCACACAATCATTCGGAATTATCTATTGAAAAACATAGTAATAACTTCGAAGTTAGCAATGATGTACTAGTTTTAGAACTATTTAAAAAAAGATGCAATGATGTACACCATGATGGGTTTTTAGGAGATTTTTTTTGGTTTCCATACTTTCATGGTCTTCAAAACCCATCCTCTCAAAGACATAGGGTCTTGCATAGCATGGGATAAGCTAGACGAATTGGAAAAGATGAAAAATACACGTTAAAAATAATTATGTAGTTTATCCCAATTCGTCTAGCACGTTAAAAACAGGTTCATTGAGCTGGACGAAGATCGGCGCTTCAGCATTAAGCTCGAGGAGACCTTCGATGTTCATACGGTACACAACGACGACAATAGCTTTCTTCGTCCAGCTCAATGAACCTGTCGCACATACCTCAGTCGTCGTGGCAGCAGTCGCACTCCCCCGGGCGGTTTTCGTCGTCCGAGTACGACATTTTCGGCCTAAGTTCATAATTCAAATATTAAATATGTGTATTAAAAAACCTAAATTAGATCATTATTATTAATCACGGGTTGACTATCGGTGATGGTACGTAGCTCCTCCTTTCATTCCCGAGTGTATTATTACAACAAATTGTCTAGCACACGGGAATGAAGGAGAAGCTACCCCCACGACGGCGTGGATGATGGAGGTGGCTCCTAGATTTCTGCATAAAGTGCTCTTCAATTTTAGCATTCAAAGTAGGAGTACTTTTCCAATATGAGCATTCAATAAGCAAAACCAAATCATAAAATAAAGTAGTATTCAAATTAGCATGCATTCAATTATAACCAAACGTACATCATCTTTTGTGTTCGTACATCGTCGAATACTCCTCGAATACTATCATACATATAGCATCGCTAATTAATACAGCTAGAACCGTAGCGCCCGACGGGTATCGTCGCGGGCGGTGGACACCCAAAGATAAGAAACGATCACAGGATCATAGCTCTAGTGAGATCCCTGAAGAACCTGCCAGGTATTGTCGGACCTGCCCTCCAACGCAACCATGTAGCGACGGACGTGCCCATCCTCCTCGCTGACACGGTGACGTACCACCTCCGCGGTGTCCGGAAGCCTCGGCACCGTCACTGGCCCACGCGACCGCCACCAAACAAGGATCGGGTCAACAACGGGTTGTCTCCTCACTAACCTACGTCCCCCGGAAGGTAGCACCTCCCAATACCAGCCCGGCGAAGCCCAGTCCCGAACATGGCCCTGATCAAGCAGGCCTCCACCACCGCCGAGTCGACGACGACGAGGATGCGGGATAAGCATCGTCGACATCGATGCGGGAACTGCTTCTATATATAGTTAAATAAAGTAGTTTTATTAATTAAATCAACTAGTTCAACTACTAAGCACTTATTATAAATAAATAAAGTAGTACTAATTTTCCTATACATACACAATAAATTGACAAAGAAAATACTATGAACAAAAAAATCATTAAAATTATATGAACAAAATTAGAACAGAAAAAATCATATAAATTCTATGAACAGAAAAAAATCATAAAAAATTTTGACATCTAAATTATTTACACAATATGAAAAAAAATTAACATCTAAATTACAACGGAAAAAATCATAAAAATTTGACATCTAAATTACAACAGAAAAAATCATAAAAAAATCTAACACAATATAAACAAATTAATTACACAATATGAAAAAGAATCTAACAGAAAAAT
>NC_041383.1:796192936-796202595 GCF_002162155.2 Triticum dicoccoides | reverse complement strand
ATCAATGAACTACAAAAAAATCATTAAAATTCTATGAACAAAATTAGAACAGAAAAAAATCATAAAAATTCTATGAACAGAAAAAAATCATAAAAATTTGACATCTAAATTACTTACACAATATGAAAAAAAATTGACATCTAAATTACAACAGAAACAAATCATAAAAATTTGACATCTAAATTACAACAGAAAAAATCATAAAAAAATCTAACACAATATGAACAAATTAATTAGACAATCTGAGAAAAAATCTAACAAAATTACTACACATCTAAATTACTACACATCTAACAAAAAAACAATTACACATCTAAATTACTACACATCTAACAAAATTATTACACATCTAAATTACTACAATCTAACAAAATTATTACACATCTAAATTACTACACATCTAACAAAATTATTACACATCTATATTACTACACATCTAATAAAAAAAATCTATAAACTAGAAAAAAAATCTAACTTACGGAGACGGCGACGGCGACGGTGACGGCGAGGCGCGGCGTGGGGCGGGCGGGGCGGCGACGGCGTCGGGGTGGCGCGGGCCGGGGTGGGCGGGGCGGCGACCAACCGGGACCAATGCCCACCTTTAGTCCCGGTTGGTGCCTCCAACCAGGACCAAAGGCCCCTCCAACCAGGACCAAAGGCCTCTGCTAAGCAGAGGCCTTTGGTCCCGGTTGGTGCCTAGCAGAGGCCTTTGGTCCCGGTTGGTGCCTAGCAGAGGCCTTTGGTCTCGGTTGGAGGCACCAACCGGGACTAAAGGGGGGCATTGGTACCGGTTGATGCCACGAACCGGTACCAATGCAGCCCTTTGGTTCCAGTTAGTGCCACCAACCGGGATTAAAGGCCCTGTGATGTCCGCATCGCAGCACGAAAGTTTAGTCCCATCTCGCTAGCTGAGGGAGCTCGAGAGTGGTTTATAAGCCCCAGTCCCGCTGCCCTCTCGAGCTCCTCTCAAATGGAGGCTTACGGGCCTAAACTCACTATATGTACCTGTGGGCCTATTGGGCCTATTACGGGCCTGAATCCTAGCCATTGTTGGGTTTTCAAGTCGTATTCAGACCGTGGTAGCCCTTTAGGTGGCACTTTTTTTATTTTATTTTTTTTCTTTGAATTATTTATTTTCTTTTATGATATTTTTTTGTTATTAAAGTTTGTAATAAAATTCTAATTACTTATTTATGTTCTTTTATGATAATTCTTTTTTTCTTAATGTTTTGAACAGAATTCTAATTACTTATTTATTTTATTTTATGATAATTTTTTGCTTTTAATGTTTTGAACAGAATTCTAATTACTTAATTATTTTCTTTTATGATAATCATTTTTGCTATTAAAGTTTGTAACAAAATTCTATATAATTTTAGTTTCAATAATACTAGAGGTTTATAAAAGCTTTTTAGTTGATTCATTCAGTACCAGTTCTAAGGCTGTTACAAAGGCATTTTATTTGGTACAGGTTTTAAGGCTGGTGCCCCACGAGCACCTTTTAGTACCGGTTCGTGCCATGAACCGGTAAAAGAGTTTTTTAGTTGATTCTTTCTGCAGCTGCTTTTTAGTCCCACCTCGCCAAGCGAGAGGCACTCGCAGCGGTTTATAAGCCCCGAGTGCAGAGAGGATGCAGAAGAGGCTCAATGCTAACCTGCACGTTGCTTAGCTTTAAGCCTTGAGGAATAGGATAGACTGCACGGAGCTATGTGCAGTGCAGTTTACACTATTCCGAAAGGCTTGAAGCTAATTAACGAGCATTGCGCCTCTTTTTTATTTTTAAAGACTTATTACAACTCAGAAATAAATAGAAAAAAATAAATAAGCAGAAAAGAAAAAAACTATATAAAAAACTACTCAGAAATAAATAGAAGAAAAAATAGTTGTGATTAACTTTACTAAAAAAATGAGCATAAATGCGCTTATAGAGAAAATTAGACCTAAATTCATAATAAATTTCTACTAACTTCAGAGAAATTCAATATGAATTTAGGTCAAATTCCCTGTATAAGGGCATCTATTTTCACTTTGAGAGGAGCACAACAAGGCAGAGAGGGAGGGGCTTATAAACGGGTGTGAGCGCCCTTCGGTTGGCGAGGTGGGACTAAACCCTGACCGCAACGAGGACCAACCCGTTAGTCCCGGTTCGTGCCACCAACCGGGACTAAAGGGCAGCCTTTGGTCCCGGTTCAAGCCGCCAACCGAGACCAATGGTGGTGGGCCAGGAGCGAGGCCCATTGGTCCCGGTTCGTCCCACCAACCGGGACCAAAAGGTCCAGACAAACCGGGACCAATGGCCCACGTGGCCCGGCCGGCCCTCGGGACTCATGAACCGGGTCCAATGCCACCATTGGTCCCGGTTCTGGATTGAACCGGGACTAATGGGCTGACCCGGCCTGGACCAATGCCCCCTTTTCTACTAGTGCGTCGGAAAGTACTCGACGATTGTGTCGTCAAGGTTAGGCTTGTGCCAACATCCTTGTCCCAACTAGTGGCTTCTTTTTCCTCCAAAACAAGATGGCATTGCCACTGACATTCCAAAGATCAACTCGCCTATCAGGTTTGAATTCCCCTCATTGTTTTCTCCCTACTCTGACCTCGCCACACACACCTAAGTTTGCAAAGGCTACCACCACACCCTTGAATTCCTGGATAGCCTGTTGCAAGACAAGATGTGACAAATCCTAATGGTTAATCGCACTGTTAATGCCATGGAGCTGCCATGGGAGTCTCTATCCGTGGCTACTTCTTAAATCTTGATTTGCTCGAGGCTAGCAAGGGGCTAGCTGCCCTAGGCCTCAATCATGACCACTAAACAATGCTAGAGCAGAGATTAAATTAGCACTCCACTAACGCTGCAGAAAACATAGGAGCACTGCTATGGCAGTTGCTGTTGCTTTCATTTCAGTTCCCAGGAGATAGTCTTTGGTTTGGGCAGACACTAGACGACTTCCTCTTCTCGGCATGCCTAGCTTGGTCCAAACCACTCCTGTACAGAAAGCAAATGGCTAAAGTGCCTTTGCGAATCGACGACCTTGTGCATAAGTTTGCACCATACGTACATACCAAAGGACTCACTACCATGGACTCCCCCATCATTCAAGGTAGCGAGCAGCAACAACGTACCAAACCAATTGCATACATACATTGCCCCATGGCCGGTGCCATCGTGCACGCCTGGGCCCTCGTCTTTCCACCTTCTTGGTCTTCCTCTCTTCTTTTCTTTACAGGAATGTAGTCGCCGTCGACATCGTCGTCACTCACTCATTAATCCACACCCACCGTTCATATATGTAAACTATATATGATGATGGATGGATACACCCCATCTTCTCTTCCTGCCTCTGAAAAGAGAAAGAGAAACGTGAATGGTGAAGAAAAGAATGGGAAGGATCTGAAGTGAAACTGTGCATGCGATCTCGGCCGACAGCGGTCGGCGTTACGTTCCAGTGGATGTTTCCTTCCTCGCAAAAGTCTCATGATGATGGGCTGAGTGCTGCCAAACGGCCCGTGGATCGTCATCGGTGGGCAGACGCGTCGAAACTTCCGTGTGTGACTGGCCTTTACAATGGTCAAAGTCCCAGAGACTCGAGAGATATTGCTATTTTTCGGCCGGGACATGCAAATCAGGACCAAGCTGCAGTGCTATATTATATAGTATTTTTCAATCAAATTCAGAGAAACAGATGTATGTGCATGCCAAGTCGGCATCTCAGATATGGCTATGCTCGGTCGAATCCAATTCAGCATGCAGAATAATGCATAATGTGTGTGGTTGGGAAGGGCAATATATGTGCATGGA
This sequence comes from Triticum dicoccoides, assembly GCF_002162155.2. Classification (NCBI taxonomy): domain Eukaryota; kingdom Viridiplantae; phylum Streptophyta; class Magnoliopsida; order Poales; family Poaceae; genus Triticum; species Triticum dicoccoides. The sequence goes on along the minus strand of NC_041383.1, from coordinate 796,198,793 downwards.
ACAGCTCGAAGGTCAAGAAATTGTAGAGTTGGTTGGTCAGTGGCGGACATGCATATATGGAATTTGGACGGATGGACACGGGAGAAAGCTTTTGCCATGGATCGGATCGTGCATGTGTGGTCGGCGCCCCTCTGCGTAATTGCCGCGTTGGTGCTGTCTTTAGGTCGGCTAATGATTAGGTAGACCTCCCCTACCCCGCTTCACTTCTGGCATCATCACATCCAGATTATGTAATGTGACGGTATACCGATCCATGACACCATGGTGTTGGATTGCGATCAAGCAGTACTGATCAGGGCAGTTACGGTAGTGCGCGCGCACGGTCGCACGAGAGCTGATCGATGTTCCAAGGCAAAAAGTTTGCGGAAACTTCGATGCTGGGATGTCCTATGGTCTGCTTCCGCGGCACAAGGCCAGCCATGTGTTCGGTGTTGATACAGTGCAGTGCAAGAGTAGACAGACAGCGGGGACGGCATGGGTTTCGGAGCATCTGGTGGAGGATCGAGCAGCTACACCCAACCTCTCTGCAGATGCAGCGAACGAACGTAACGTATGCAACTATGCATGCAGCAGATGGACCCCCGGCCGGCCGCGACAACGACGGCGCCAGCGGCTGCTCGATCGGTCGTACATATGCATGGCCACTAGCTAGCAGGCAAAATAGAGAAAGGTGGTATGGATCATTGATGGATGAACCCCGGCCGTCTCCCCTTCCTTCTTCCTTCCAGTGCCATGCCTTTGGCTACGAGAGGGACAAGGGTGAAGAAAATGAACGGGGAAGGACGTGTAAAGGGGAGCTGTCTATGACCAAGGCGTGCATGCAATCTCGGCGAGAGCGATGGGGCGTGCCAGCCAGCGGTGGGTTTCTTGATAAATAGTGCTCCCGCCGTCCGAAAATACTTGTCATCAAAATAAACAAAAAGAGATGATCTAGAACTAAAATACATCTAAATACATCCCTTTTTATTTATTTTGATGACAAGTATTTTTGGACGGAGGGAGTATCTGCTCATCGCCTCAAAGCGTCATGATAAGCACGTGCGGCTGGGCAAGTTGGGTGCTCAAAAAACGTTCTTTATGTGCTGTCAACAATCAATGTCTTTGCGACGGCGAACTCAACGGGCTAGCAGCCAGCAGGGCCCTTGAGGATTTGCATTTTGCAGTGCTTTTCTCAAAAAAACATGCGTCGTTCTTGCCGACTGTAAGACAATAGGCTTTGGGGGGAACCGGCACAACCCTCTAGGGTGGCCTATCACATATATATATAATGAGGTGGTATACAACGTTACAATATGCACATGTAAATACAGTCTAACACCCTCCCTCAATCTTAGCCACTTTCTAATGAATCTAGAAGGTAAGATTGCGCCTGCAAGTCTCAAACTGTGGCAAAGGCAATGGCTTGGTGAAGATGTCAGCAAGTCGATCCTTGGAAGAAATAAACTTGATCTGTAGTTGCTTCTGAGAGACACGTTCACGCACAAAGTGATAGTCAACTTCAATGTGTTTCGTTCGAGCATGGAATACCGGATTTGCAGAAAGGTATGTAGCACCGATGTTATCACACCAAAGAACAGGAGGCTGTGATTGGGGTATACTTAACTCCTGAAGCAAGGACTGTACCCAGATAATCTCTGATGTGGCATTGGCCACAGCCTTATACTCAGCCTCAGTACTGCTACGCGAGACAGTAGCCTGTTTCCGAGCACTCCAGGCAATCAGGTTAGAGCCAAAGAAGACAGCATAACCCCCCGTGGATCGCCTGTCATCCGGATTGCCAGCCCAGTCTGCATCAGAATATGCTGAAAGACAACCAGAGTCAGACGGCCGAATATGCAAACCATGAGCCACCGTGAAACGAATATAGCGCAAAATCCGCTTAACAGCAGACCAATGAGTGTCACGGGGTGACTGCAGATACTGGCAGACTCGGTTAACAGCATAGGAAATGTCTGGTCACGTGATCGTCAAGTACTGGAGCCCACCAACAATACTCCGGTACTCGGTCGCATCAGAAGAAGAAAGAAGCACACCATCAACAGCATTGAGCTTATCAGTGGTAGACATGGGTGTAGTTGTCGGTTTGCACTTAAGCATCCCAGCTCGCTGCAACAAATCCAGAGAGTACTTCTTCTGCGTCATAACAAGGCCAGCAGCACAAGAAGTAACCTCCACACCAACAAAGTAATGAAGCTTCCCAAGGTCCTTGACCGCAAAATCAGCACCAAGTGAGCGAACAAGCGCAGTAGCAGCCGACTGAGAGGAGCTGACCAAAATGATATCATCTACATAGACCAACAAGTACATAGTAACCTCAGGCCTTTGAAGAAGAAACAATGAGGAGTCAGCAGTTGATGATGCAAAACCATGAGCACGAAGAGCCATTGCAAGACGAGCATGCCAAGCACGAGGAGCCTGCTTCAGACCATAAATTGCCTTGGACAGACGACAGAGATGATCAGGGCGATCCGGATCAGAGAAACCCGGAGGCTGGCGCATGTAAACCTCCTCCGCCAAGACACCATGAAGAAAAGCATTTTGAACATCAAGCTGACGAAGAAACCAACCTCGAGTAACAGCCAGAGAGAGAAGAAGTCTGATGGTAGTAGGCTTGACCACTGGACTGAAGGTGTCTTCATAGTCAAGTCCAAAACGCTGTCGAAACCCACGAGCAACCAGACGAGCCTTATAGCGCTCAATGGACCCATCAGAATGCCTCTTAACTTTGAAAACCCATTTGGACTCAATGACATTTACCCGTGATTGTGGAGGAACAAGAGTCCATGTCTGATTGCGAAGAAGCGCTTGATACTCCTGCTCCATGGCCTCTCTCCAATGAGGAATGCGCATAGCAGCTTGATACGTGCGTGGCTCAGAGGATGGATCTGCGAGAGCAGCAGACATGCACGCCGCTAACCAAACAACTGTGCCATCGTGACGTTGCTTAGGCTGAAAAATGCCACTCCGACTGCGCGTATGTGGACGTAGAGCAGCAGCAGGAGCCGGCGGAGGCGAAGGTGACGGAGACGTGACGGTCGCCGGAGATGCAGGAATCACCTCAGGCGAGCTCGGGACAGACGACTCCGGGCTGCATGGCGAAGACTGGCCCGATGACAGGGGCTCAGAGGCCATGGGCGAACCGAGGGTGGGCGAGGCCAGCTTCGGTGACACCAGCCCAGACGGCCTTGGCGAGGCGAGAGCAGGCGAGGCCGGCCCTGGTGAGAAGGGCCCAGACACCCTGGGCGAGGCAGGGGCGGGCGAGGCCAGGCCTGGTGATGACTGCCCCGACGCCCTGGGCGAGACGGGGACCGAGGAGGCCGGCCCAGTCGGCGGGGTTGCAGGGCGCGACGATGGCGAAGGCAGCCCAGAAGCCAGAGGCGACCGGGCCAGGACGTCGATCGGCCGTGCATGAGCACGGAAACCGAGGCCATGCAGGGGCGCCATGTGCTCCTCATGCACAACAGAAGGTGCCGAGGATGAAGGCGATGGCGACGAAGAGGAAGATGGCGCTTCCAAAATCTCCAAACGAGCCCCACGACCAGTGCCTGCACCATGGTTAGGCAACAATAGAGGAGAATATGCAACATCATCAAATTGGTCAGAAGCAACAGAGGATGAATGCATGACAGGTGGCTCGGTAGTGGACACAGGGAGGTTGGCAAAGGGAAAAACATGCTCATCAAACACAACATCCCGAGAGATGTAGACACGATTAGTGGGAACATGAAGACATTTGTATCCTTTATGAAGAGAGCTATAACCAAGAAAAACACACTTCTTGGAACGAAACTCGAGCTTACGCTTGTTATATGGACGGAGATGGGGCCAGCAAGCACACCCAAACACCTTGAGAAAGGTGTAGTCCGGTTGTTCATTAAGGAGAACTTCAACGGGAGTCTTCATATTCAAAACACGAGTGGGAGTACAATTGATGAGAAAACATGCAGTGGTGAAAGCATCACTCCAAAAACGAAACGGAACAGATACATGGGCCAAAAGAGTCAGACCAGCTTCAACAATGTGATGATGCTTACGTTCTACTGAACCATTCTGCTGATGTGTATGTGGACATGCTAAACGGTGAGTGATCTCAAGCGACTGAAAGAAGGAGTTGAGGTTGCGATACTCGCCACCCCAGTCCGACTGGACATGAAAAATTTTGTGCTTGAGAAGGCGTTCAACATGTTTTTGGAACTGAACAAAAATGTCAAACACATCAGATTTACGTTTGATAAGATAAAGCCAGGTAAAGCGGCTGTAAGCATCAACAAAACTGATATAATAATTATGACCACTAACAGAAGTCTGAGCAGGACCCCATACATCTGAAAACACAAGTTCTAAAGGATGTTTCACCTCACGACTGGACTCCGAAAAAGGAAGTTGATGACTCTTCCCCTGCTGACAAGCATCACACACTGCTACATCTTTATTACTAGACACACTAGGAAGCTCATGACGACGCAAAACATGACGGACAATAGGTGTGGCCGGGTGACCAAGACGAGCATGCCACTGTGACGGAGATACCCGAACTCCACTGAAGACGCGAGCGACGCCAGCATGCTCCAGACGATAGAGACCTTGGCAGAGCCGCCCACTAAGAAGAATGTCCCTCGTGCCCCGATCCTTAATAAAAAGATCAAAAGGATGAAATTCACAAAGCACATTATTATCACGAGTGAGTTTAGGAACTGAAAGAAGATTACGTGTCACAGATGGAACTCGAAGAACATTGCGAAGTTGAAGACTCCTATTGGCATGTCTAGTGAGAAGTGATGCTTGACCAATATGAGAGATGTGCATACCTGCTCCATTGGCGGTGTGGATCTTGTCGGAGCCATGGTAGGGTTCACGAGTGTGAAGCTTCCCCATCTCACTGGTCAGGTGCTCTGTCGCCCCAGAGTCCATGTACCAGTGGGGATCAATGGAGTAGGACTGAGTGTGTCCCTGTGGCTTCTGCGGCGGCGGACGATCAGCCATGGCGACCTGACGAGCAAAGTTGCGTGTATCCTTCCCGTCATTGCCAAGACCAAGAAAACCCCGCTGGAAGCGCTTGTGACACTTCGAGGCCTAGTGCCCATCGCGACCACAAAGCTGGCACACACGTGGACCGCCAGCCCCTGGTAGCGTCGCAGTAGGAGGAGGGGCCGAGGCGGGTGGTGGTGACTGCCCCGAAGGAGCCCTGGATGAAGCAGAGGAGCGACCACCCTTGGTGGCGGCATTTGCCGAGAGGGCGCCGTTGCCCCTGGATCGGCGCGTCTCGACTCGTTGCTCAGTAAGCAGGAGGCGTGAAAAGACCTCGTGTGCTGGCATGGGCGTGGAGTTGCCCCTCTCATTGATGATCTCGACTAGGGCGTCATAGTCCTCATCAAGACCATTGACGATAAACGAGTTGAACTCGGAGTCGGTGAGGGGCTGTCCAATGAAGGCCAGCGTGTCGGCGAGACTCTTGACTTTGTTGTAGAACTCAGTGGCGGTGGAGTCAAGCTTCTGACACTCCCCAAGTTGGCGACGGAGCCCAGATACACGAGCCTGCGACTGTGCCGCAAACGAGCGCTCAAGAATAGTCCATGCCTCGTGGGACGTCTTGGCGAAGACAACAAGCCCAGCAACGGCCGGAGAGAGCGACCCCTGGATGGAGGAGAGGTTCGCCTGATCCTGCCCTGTCCAGACACGGTGAGCCGGATTATAGACCGGACCATGCACGCTGTCAACCAGCGCAGGAGGGCAAGGGAGAGAGCCGTCGACATAGCCAAGCAGGTAGTGACTCCCAAGAAGCGGAAGAACCTGCGCGCGCCAGAAGATGTAATTGTCCGACGACAACTTGATGGTGATGAGATGGCCGAAGTGAAAC
>NC_041383.1:796188137-796192364 GCF_002162155.2 Triticum dicoccoides | reverse complement strand
GGCGCGGCGGCGGCGGCGGGCGCGGCGGCGGCGGCGGCGGCGGTTTAGGGTTTTTAGACGGAAGCGGACGTAACCTAGCGTGATACCATGTAAGACAATAGGCTTTGGGGGAAACCGGCACAACCCTCTAGGGGTGGCCTATCACATATATATATAATGAGGTGGTATACAATGTTACAATATACACATGTAAATACAGTCTAACACCGACTCGGCGTCTCGGCTTTCAGACAGTTTTTCAACTCTCTTATCCATTTTCAGATCTGAATCTGATTGTAGCTATATCTCATTCTGATTCTTGTATGCCCAACCAAATTGCAGTATGCGATGAACCTGGGAAGCAGCGATTTGATGCCCAGGAATTTAGTGTTCATTGGGCGTAGATGAGCTCGAGCTCAGAAATAACTTACCGCCGAACCGGCCACATGTTTGATTTGATATGCATATGCAGTACTCCCTCCGTAAACTAATATAAAAGTGTTTAGATCACTATTTTAGTGATCTAAACGCTCTTATATTAGTTTACAGAGGGAGTACTATATAGTGGGTCGCGGGAAAAACGACATATGCTGCAAGCGCAGGAGGAGACCTCTTCTTAGTCAGAGCTTGTGGCGCTGGCTAGCGAGCTCCCACTCACTGACCTCTCTCGCGTGCGCCGGCCCGCCAAAACGCGAGCTATTGGCTCGCTCTGGTGTTCTCCCACCTTGCTCATTCGTTCATCGGTTGAAAGGTAAAATAATCACAAGTCTGTAAACATCGTAAATTTTAAAAAGTTTGCACATTTAAAAAAACACAAATTTGAGAAAAACACTAAGAATATGGAAAACCTTTTTGAATTTTAAAAAATCAAGTTTTGAAAAGAAGTTCACAAAATGTGGAAAATCATGCATTAAAAAATTCAACCAAACTGAGAGAAGCCCACAAATATGCAAAAACTTTTCGTTTCTTGGAAAAAGTTCACGAACGAATTGAAAAAGTTTGCAAATTTGAGGAAATCTTTTCAAATTCTAAAAAAAAAGACACAGCATTGAGAAAAAAAATTGAATTTGAAAACAAATTACACATTCAAAGAGAAATATGTAAAGAAAGACTAAACTGCCCCGGTCCGATCAGCTGGCGCCATGTGTTTTGGACCATCTAGTCGAGCAGCTGACAACCACATCCAGCTGAACGAAAGCCTGAAACTGCCCCGATCCGATCCGACCCTCTCCGGTTGCAACGAGCGAGCCATGCGACAGAGAACGGCAGATGGCATTAGTAGAAAAACACCTAATAGTCCAGGTACGTAAGGGCCTTTAATCCCGGTTCATCAACCGGGACTAATGGGTCGTTACTAATACCTTCACTCATTAGTCTCGGTTCAAACACGAACCGGGACCAATGTGCCTCCACGTGGCCCTGAGCGCCGAGCTCAGTCAGGGGGCCTTTGGTCCCGGTTGGTGGCACCAACCGGGACCAAAAGTCCATGTTTTTTTAGAAAAGTGGCTGCTTTAGGGGTTTTGGGGGTTATTTTTAAATTGTTATTAGCTAGCTAATAGAGAGAAGTGTCCTCTCTTATATCTTCGTCCTTGGTTTACCAACGCTGCTGCTATATATGTTCATTTCACCAGCTGATATAATAATTAACTCATGCATGCTCGCATCATACATCATCATATATAATAACAAGTCCTACTAATCATGCATCATCATACAACTTCTACTCGTTATTAATAATAAGTCATACGATCATCATCCTCATAGTCATCGAACCCAACTCTATATAATTGTTCTTAGCACATGATCATCAGTATCAGGTAGGACATGACCTAAACACCCTTAAGGTAAAATAGCATAAAACAATATAGACCCTGACTCTCCATTATGAAGAATGGCGATCATCCTGTCTCCAATTTTTGCCCTTCGCTGATTGTTGCTTCCAAAAAGCTCCTTACGACTGTCCATACATTTTTTCCATTCTTTGATTGTCATGTCTCCACTTCTTTTAGAAACCCGGTATGGACAGTTCAGATTCGTAGGAAGACCTGGTTGTATGTTCAAAACATGAAGGCTACCGTGTGTATACATTAGATGAGGCACACAATCATTCGGGATTATCTGTTGAAAAATATAGTAATAACTTCGTAGTTAGCAATGATGTACTAGTTTTAGAAGTGTGCAAAAAGATGCACGGATGTCGTAATAGTAAAAGATCTTACCAGGGTATCTCCATGGTAGTTATCGTAGTTCAACACGTGCACTAGTGGCACGTAGTGACCATAATGTTGAGGAGTTCGATTGTAGACATTGTAATTCTCAAGATCAGTATAAAATGCTACCAGATGATTTTTCTCCTGATAAGTTAGTTCGGAGCCTTCGGTGTAGTAGGTTCTGTCTACCATCTTCCGCACATTCTTTGAAGAATGAAAATAAGCTGTCAATGAAAATAAGTTGTCAACTATTTTGAAATAAACAATACAAATTACTTAATAACTATGTTAAGCTCACATGGGGGAAGAATTGGAGGTGTATCCACAAGGACGAAAATCGTAGGTCTCTCTTGCGTGATTGTAGGATCACCAAGATCCATGGTGACAAGCATACCCTTATCAAAACCATACATCTTGCAAAGTGCTTCCCAGTTTTTGCAACCAAAATGGGTTACACTCTGAGCATTGTACAGATTTACTTGAAAATCCACATCATGATGGGTACTTAGGATAATTTTTTTGGTTTCCATACTTTCATGGTCTTCAAAACCCATCCTCTCCAAGACATAGCGTCTTGCAAAGCATGGGATAAGCTAGTAGAATTGGAAAAGATGAAAAAATACATGTTAAAATAGTTGAAGTCGTGCTTAATTACGAAAAAAACTATTATAGTCGTTGCGTACCGTATGAACATCAAAGGTCTCCTCGAGCTTAATGCTGAAGCGCCGATCTTCGTCCAGCTCAATGAACCTGTCGCACATACCTCGGTCGTCGTGGCACCAGTCGCACTCCCACGGGCGGTTTTCATCGTCCGAGTACGACATTTCCGGCCTAAATTCATAATTCAAATATTAAATATATGTACTAAAAAACCTAAATTAGATCATTATTATTAATCACGGGTTGACTATCGGTGATGGTATGTAGCTCCTCCTTTCATTCCCGAGTGCATTATTACAACAAATTGTCTAGCACACGCGAATGAAGGAGAAGCTACCCCCACGACGGCGTGGATGATGGAGGGGGCTCCTAGATTTCTGCATGGAGTGCTCTTCAATTTTAGCATTCAAAGTAGGAGTACTTTTTCAATATGAGCATTCAATAAGCAAAACCAAATCGTAAAATAAAATAGTATTCAAATTAGCATGCATTCAATTATAACCAAAAGTACATCATCTCTTGTGTCTGTACATCGTCGAATACTCCTCGAATACTATCATACATATAGCATCGCTAATTAATACAGCTAGAACCGTAGCGCCCGACGGGTATCGTCGCGGGTGGTGGACACCCAAAGATAAGGAACGATCACAGGATCATAGCTCCAGTGAGATCCCTGAAGAACCTGCCAGGTATTGTCGAACCTGCCCTCCAACGCAACCATGTAGCGACGGATGTGCTCGTCCTCCTCGCTGACACGGTGACGTACCACCTCCGCAGTGTCCGGAAGCCTCGGCACCGTCACTGGCCCACGCGACCGCCACCAAACAAGGATCGGGTCAACAACGGGCTGCCTCCTCACCAACCTACGTCCCCCAGAAGGTAGCACCTCCCAATATCAGCCCGGCGGAGCCCAGTCCCAAACATGGCCCTGATCAAGCAGGCCTCCATCGCCGAGTCGACGACGATGAGGATGCAGGATAGGCATCGCCGACGTCGATGCGAGAACTACGTAGTTCTATATATAGTTAAATAAAGTAGTTTTATTAATTAAATCAACTATCTAGTTCAACTACTAAGCACTTATTATAAATAAATAAAGTAGCACTTACTATAAATAAATAAAGTAGCACTTACTACAAACTACTTCTATATGTAGTTAAATAAAGTAGTTTTATTAATTAAATCAACTATCTAGTTCAATTACTAAGCACTTACTATAAATAAATAAAGTAGTACTTACTAAAAACAAATTAAGTAGCACTTACTATATAGTACTTACTAAAAATAAACTAGTATTTTTCTAACTAACTAATATTTTTCTAACTAATTATATTACCAAAAAATCTAAATAAAATAGTAATTATATTTTTCTAAC
>NC_041383.1:796178481-796187905 GCF_002162155.2 Triticum dicoccoides | reverse complement strand
CACGGCGAGGTGCGGCGCGGGGCGGCGACGGCGAGGTGCGGCGCGGGGCGGCGACGGCGTCGGGGCGGGGCGGGACGGCGTCGGGGCGGGGCGGGGCAACGACGGCGTCGGGGCGTCGGGAGATCGAGAGGAGGAGGAGAGATCGAAGTGGGGATACGGTTCTGAAAGTTTCCTTATATAGCAAAGCCTTTAGTCCCAGTTGGTGGCACCAACCGGGACCAATGACCCCCTTTAGTCCCGGTTGGTACCACCAACCGGGACCAAAGGTCACTTTTCAGCAGCCCAAAGAGCGGGAAGCAGAGGGCTTTGGTCCCGGTTGGTGCCACCAACCGGGACTAAAGGGTGGGCATTGGTCCCGGTTGTAGCCACGAACCGGGACCAATGGTCGTGTGCTGGCACGATGCGGCACGAAAGTTTAGTCCCACCTCGCTAGCTGAGAGGGGCGCGCAGTGATTTATAAGCCCCACTGCCGCACCCCTCTCGATCTCCTCTCCACTGCAGGCTTACGGGCCTACTTACTACCGCGTTGCCTGATGGGCCTACTGGGCCACCTGCGGGCCTGAATCCTGGCCCATGGTGGGTTTCTAGTCGTATTCAGGCCGTGGGGGCCCAGTAGGAGGCACTTTTTTTTGTCTTTACTTTTTGTTGCTATTTTTAATTTTTTTCCAGATTTTTTGTTTTGTTTTCTGCATTTTTTATTTTCTTTTGTTTTTTGCTTTATTTTTTAATTCTTTTTGCTTTTAGTTTCAGAACAATTTTAAACTTTCTGTTAGTGCCATTAGTTCTCAAATTTGAAAACACTTTTTTTTGGTTTTTTTGTTTTGTTTCGTGCTTTATTTATTTCATTTTGTTTCTACTTACAACGAAATACTTATTGTTGCTATTTTTATTTTTTTTTCCCAGATTTTTTGTTTTGTTTTCTGCATTATTTATTTTCTTTTGTTTTTTTGCTTTATTTTTTAATTCTTTTTGTTTTTAGTTTTAGAAAAATTATAAACTTTCTGTTAGTGCCATTAGTTTTCAATTTGAATACACTTTTTTTGTTTTCTTTTTGATTTATTTATTTTATTTTTTTCCAGTTTTTTTGTTTTGTTTGCTGCATTATTTATTTTCTTTTGTTTTCTGCATTAAAGCATTTCAAATGAACTCTGAAAAAGTTGAAAGTTGAAAGTTGGCATGGTCTTACGAGGGCCGAACAATAAGACTAAAGAGGGGCATTTGCCCCGTTCGGAGCCACCAACCGGTACCAATGGACACGTCTAATTACTTATTTATTTTCTGCAGCTGTTTTTTAGTTGATTCTTTCTGCAGCTGTTTTTTTAGTCCCACCTCGCCAAGCGAGAGGCACTCTTAGCTGTTTATAAGCCCTGAGTGCAGAGACGATGAAGAAGAGGCTCAACGCTCACCTGCACGTTGGTTCGCTTCAAGCTTTGAGGAATATGGTAGACTACACGAAGCTATGTGCAGAAAGGCTTGAAGCGAATTAACTAGCATTGCGCCTCTTTTTTATTTTTAATGACTTATTACCACACAGAAATAAATAGAAAAAATAAATATAGCAGAAAAGAAAAAAACTATATAAAAAACAACTCAGAAATAAATAGAAGAAAAAATAGTTGTGATTAACTTTACTAAAATCTTTTTTATTTTTAATGACTTATTACAACTCAGAAATAAATAGAAAAAAATAAATATAGCAGAAAAGAAAAAAATATATAAAAAACTACTCAGAAATAAATAGAAGAAAAAATAGTTGTGATTAACTTTACTAAAATCTTTTTTATTTTTAATGACTTATTACAACTCAGAAAAAATAGAAAAAAATAAATATAGCAGAAAAGAAAAATAATATAAAAAACTACTCAGGAATGAGCATAGATGCGCTTATAGAGAAAATTAGACCTAAATTCATAATAAATTTCTACTAACTTCAGAGAAATTCAATATGAATTTAGGTCAAATTTCCTGTAGAAGGGCATCTATTTTCACTTTGAGAGGAGCTCAACAAGGCAAAGAGGAAGGGGCTTATAAACCGGTGTGAGCCCCCTTCAGTTGGCGAGGTGGGACTAAACTCTAGCCGCAACGAGGACCACCCCTTTAGTCCCGGTTCGTGCCGGGACTAAAGGGCAGCCTTTGGTCCCGGTTCATCCCACCAACCGGAACCAAAAGGTCGAGACGAACCGGGACAGATGGCCCACGTGGCCTGGCCGGCCCCCGGGGCACGAACCGGGTCCAATGCCCCCATTGGTCCCAGTTCTAGATTGAACCGGGACTAATGGGCTGACCCGGCCTGGACCAATGCCCCCTTTTTTTTACTAGTGTGGGCTCCGCCGCCGGCCATGTCGATCGGGCTGCCGTCGTCTAGGAGCGTCAACTACTGATCGATGCCTCTGCGGAACATAGCGGTGCGCGCATGCCGGTGCGGCGCAGGGACGGACGAGCAGGCGAAACCGGCCTCTACCCCCCATCCGGCAGTGTTGAACAGACTTTATATTACATATAGATATAAATACAAATGATTAGAGAGGTTTCAATTCAATATAATTCAATTGTAAAAATACAAGCCCAGTGCGAGCACATATACAGTGCCTTATTTGATGACACGCAAATTAGAAGACAGCAAAACCATTTTAAGCAAAAGCACACACACACAAGCAGAATGTATTGAAAGGAAACACCTGGACCTGGACGTGGGCAGGGCACATGTGAATGAATAAAATAAAACAAGCACTTGGGGTCTGCGTGCGTGCTGTACGTACGGACGGACGGTAGCTTTGCTTGATTTTCACTCGACGACGACGGCCCTTTCGTCCGGCGACGACGAAGGCCTGTTGTACTCCCTCCGTTTCATAATGTAGTGCCTATAGATTTTTACAGAAGTCAAATATTACAAACTTTGACCATGTATATAGAGAAAAGTAGGTACATCTAGAATACCAAATGCACCTCATTGGATACATCGTGAGTTATATTTTCAGAATATACATGTTTGGTATTGTAGATGTAGACAATTTTCTCTATACACTTGATCAAAGTTGGCAAAGTTTGACTTTTACAAAAATCTATAGGCACTATATTATGGAATGGAGGGAGTAATATCCACAAGGTAAATTCATATTCAGTTACTGTTCTCAATAATAATAAAAAAATCGACTATAATTCTACAAACTTGTTGAAGCAAGTACCGGCTAACCGGAGTTAAACGAGTAAGGCGTGACTTTTCATAATATTTTATGGAAATCATTTTAACCGTTTTTTAACTCACTTGAGGCTGGTTGTAATGGGGAATATCATATGCTAGTATCATGCATATGATACTAGTGTATGATACTACATTTAGCCGGTACTAGTGTATCATATGCTAGTATCATGCAAAGTATCATATATTGATATCATGCAAAGTATCATATGTTGGTATCTAGTGTACTACATTTATTGTCAAAACTGACATAAAGTAGCACATCATTTAATACGATACGGTATCATGATATGATACTCAAGCATCTCTTTCTTCATTTAATTCTATCACATCTCATCAAAATTGCTTACTTGGCATGCATGATACTACCTATGATACTATCATAACGGGCAGCTTGATGCGGCGTACATGCTGCTTCCTAGTCATATGACACATGGACCTAACAGTTGGGTCACCTTTTCAGGTTAGGACTTGTTTTTCCAGTGGCGGTAAAACGTGGAATTAATGAAACATATATAGGTGCAATAATAAGGGAGTTTTTTCTTAAAAATAAAGAAGAAGACTAATATTCGAGACAGCTTGCTGGTGAGGAGAGGTAGTTGAATTACTCGCATATAAATAAACGATGGGAGTAGGATGAGTAGTTTTACTACATACCTACTGCCATGCTCGCTTGTACTCGCAATGACGTTGAAGGCGTAAGCCTTCGATTCATCGTTGGTCTCTCCATTAGGTGTTTTCATGATAGAAATCCTTCTCCCTTGGGTATCACCAATCTGGAAGAAAGCCATGACTAGCCAGGCGAAGGTGAAGAGCTCCCCTCCCGTGTTGGCCAGTTGCGCCACGTGCAACTCCGCCCTGGACTTGCTAGCGGCGTAGAGAAGAATCCTCATCCACATGTGTACCATCTCCTCTATTGTTTCCTTGGTTGGCTGGAGATCATACTTGTCCATTTCCTTTGACAAATTCCTCACCGCATGAGGTCTCTGAAAATTTATCCACAGGTCTGCAGTGCTGGTGGTGAGCGGCAGCATGGTAGGGTGTGCAACCAAAAGGTACATCATATAGTTGGACAGTTTACGGCATACCCGCACCATACTACCATAATCTTCTGCTGATGCTACCATGTCTGAATCTAAAAGAAGGGAGTATTTATTCAAGAGTAACTCAGTCAGAACATGCATCTCCACGACAGGCCTAGCAAAAAATTGTTCAAAACCCTGCATCCTTTTTGCCAACATCGAGCCAACATTTGGCCATTCTCGACTGGGCGTCCCGCTGAGTTCATCATCTAAGACAATAATCTCCTGTGCAAGACACGCCATGGTCATCTCATCGGCATCCACGTACCAGGCGTCTAACACTTTGCTCATCCAAAATATATTCACCTTCTCGCCACCAAAGAAACCAACGAACACCCTAATGACCAAGGTCATCACTCGTTGACTGAATCTAGTCCCTCGGGTACCATTCATCCAACCTACAAGGTCGTACTGTCCGATTGAACTTGGCCACCGTTGCTTCTTCTCCGACAAGCCAATGATATCATTGGAAAAAATAAACCAGGACAACTTTGCAAGCCTCTCCCACTTCCGGCGCTTCAACATCATCCACGTCCGTGGTGATGTCGTGAAATTAAGTATTATTGACCAGACTTCTATGAAAAAGCCTCCAATAAATAGTGAATAGGTGATTGCAATGTCAACTTTGGCATACCTCTGTTTGTCTACAATTGCGTGGAAGAGCCCAAAAGCAACAACAATGGATAACTGAGAGATGCATCTGAATATCATGGCGCTCTTTGTTCTGAGTGCAACAGCCTTTGTGTAGAGCTCGTCGTACACTAGGCCAAGCTGAAGCCGCCCTATCTTCACCGTTTGGTTGATGTCTCTATGCGGGTAGAAGTTTGTCGTACAGTAACCACGTGCTGAAAAGATGTGGAGGGCATATGACACTGACCTGAGAGCATCATAAACAGCCCTAGAATAGCCCTGAATAGCAGTATCCAGATGCAGAAAACTCCATGATGTTAGGACCCGTGTTGAGCTCTCAAGGCCTTTAAGACTCCCACGCTTAAGACACCATGTTCTTTCTCCATACTTGATAATTCCAGCAACAAACACAAGGACACCTGAAGTGAGAAACCCCAAGCTGTGTAAGCTTCTGATGGATCTCCAGAAAACATAGAATGCTAGGACAACTTGCACCACCAGATTCAGCAAATGCCTCAGCCACAAGTTGTTGTCCTCCATGGAGAAAGCAGCAATGGTGTCCTGTCCACCAAGATGGATGAGGAGAAATGGTGCCCAAAAGAAAGCTAGTGGTTGGCTTCCTTTGTCAATGATGGTGGTGATGTTGTTCTCTTGTCGTGAGAGAAGGCCAAGGGCATAAACTGCTACCAAGTCTGCCCCCAAGAAAGCTAACCAAATGAGGACCCTTAGGAACCCATTGGACCTGCGGCGCCGAAGGTTCCCAGCAAACAAGAGGAACAATTGTAGTGTGAAGCTGAGAAGGACGAGTAGCTGAATTTCCCACTCATTCAAAAGTTTGATCAAAGTCCACATCATTTTGTCACACGCCGGCCCCTGATCCTGATGCATGGCACAATAATAATTTCAGTGCGGATTTAATATGCAACATCGAAGAACTATGTGTGCACTAATAAAGAGATTTGTTTATATGGAACGTGAATATTTGAATTAATAATGTGAGAACTGCAACTAACAATACATACGTTCAAAATATTTGCAGATCTAAGTAGTATATAATACAATGGAAATCGTGTTCTCATGCATGATCGCATGTTGAGATTAGTCTTTCCACCACGGGCATGGTTGCATATAGAGGTGCCATATATGTTTGCATATTTGAGATAAATAGGTGATCGGGCATCATCTATTTAGATTTAGTTATATGTGGTTAGCTAGGATTCGTTTCTAGAAGGGCGGGATTAAGCATGAGTGAGGAGGAGCTAGAAAATCACAAAGAAAGACTAGTGTATACAAGACTAGTTTAATTATGACTCTAGTACGTGTGTGCTGTTTTTCCAAAAGGAAATATATATGAATAGAGAAGGCAATGCATGCATACATACATACCTTGGATGGATTAGTCGGACCCTTTGGATCCCTTTCCTGGAGCCAAATGCCCGAGGTTTCACGTTCGTTTCGTGCTCTCAAACTAGCTAGTTAGTTGTGCCGCTTGAAGCCGCATTGCTTTGCTTGGATCGTGAGGAATTAACTAGTCTCCCGCTTTCGACAATCTATATATTCCCAGCTAGAGGAGAGGAGAACCTCAAGGTGTGAGGATGAATCGAGGCACTGGATTCCAGACGTATGCCACTCTCGTCGCTGGTGTGCTTTGTCTGATACGTTTCTTGCAGGTAGAGCAAAGGAGGAGGCCACATAGCTTGAAGACGTAAAGAGAGACCCATCCATGGTCGATGCTTTCCCGTCGCCCAGCTCCAACCAAGCAAGCGATCTGCTGGTCCCTCCCTGCCGTCCCCTCTCCTCCCCTGCCCTATGCCAGCCGGCGACGAGTTGTTGTTTTTCTCCTGCTTCTTTTACGCTGGTACTCTCGTCGCAGCCACAACAATGTTTCTCGGGCAGATAGACCCTGCTTCTTCCAACTACTGGTCAATGCGTACGTGCAATGCATGTTGATTTGAAAGTATATTAAGTGCATGCGGATATTATGTAGAATATTATTTGCGTGTTATTATGTGGTTAGCATTATATTTGGCATGAAATTAACTGCACGCTAAACGTGTTGAGCGCTCGACATTGAAGCGGTCTAGGTCGTTGGATTGATATGATTTGATAACCGAGATTAATTGGATCTGACCCTTTGGGTCTTTTTATATTGGTATAAATATAGATATAGATACTATACTACTATGTGAGACTCGCCACTATGTGTTGTTGGGACCTACAGGTCAGCGAAACCGGACCCCAATGGAGAGAACACCATATATCTATACCTACTAATAAAAGAAATAGGTATTCTTAGTCCGTCATGCTATTCTATCGAAAAACCCCTAATTTTTCTGACATTAAACCTGCAGTACATATTAGATTTTTTTTTTAAAATACTCTTATCTTCTAAGCCGCAACTTCAAAATTAACATGTTATATATCGAATTTGATTAGAAAAATATATAGAATCTAAATACGATGTTATTTTACATGTTAACCATTAGAAAAAAAATACTATCTAGGGTGCAATCTTAATCAACAGTGCATTATCTGTTTTTCTTTAATATCGGTACTGATCCGGATTATGGATGAACATCTCAGTAAAATCAGGATTGCAGACGAAATTAAAAATCATTTGTCCGTTTCTTTGTATGTATTAAATCTACATGCAAGCCATGTTTAAATAGAAGACATGTGGAATCTTGAATTGCGCTTTTGAAGGTAAAGACCATCTTTGTTTGGGCTGTAGCTACAAATATTCAGATTATAGATCATTTTTTGTAAATTAAGAGCATGTGGTATTCTTTTCTCCCATTTTTTGTAAATTACGCTGGTACTCTTGTTGCAGCCACAACAATGTTTCTCGGGCAGATAGATCCTGCTTCTTTCAACTACTAGTCAATGCGTACGTGCAATGCATGTTAATTTGGAACTATATTAAGTGCATGCGGATATTAAGTAGGATATTATTTGCGTATTATTATGTTCACTATATTTGCCATGAAATTAACTGCACGCTAAACGTGTTGAGTGCTCGACATTGAAGCGGTCTAGGTCGTTAGATTGACATGATTTGATGGCCGAGATTAATTGGATCTGCCCTTTTGAGTCTTTTTATATAGATATAGATATAGATAGATATAGAATAGATACTATACTACTATGTGAGATTCGCCACTATGTGTTGCTGGGACCTGCAGGTCAGCGAAACCGGACCCACGTGGGGAACACCGTATATATAATAAAAAGGAAATCGCCTGTGTGCGGTGCGTCGGCCAAAAATTTCGCCGGTCTCGTGCCACGCTAGCCTCGCGCATCCACGAAAGCCGCACCTCCGCATGAGACGCGTGTATAGGTGAGACCCGCGCGGACCGGCCCTATCCTACCTTATCTTCTCAACCACTTCATCCCCTACCTCTAGTCTTCGTCTTCAACGATGTGTTTCTCTTCCTCCACGTGCTGCCGCGAACCACCACAAAAGCTCACCCATCAGCGGCGGGGCCCTCGTGTGGGAAGACCTCCCCGTCATGCTGCAATCCGCAAGGCGGAGCAAGCGGCATGCTGCAACCATGGCGGAAACTGCTGGACCCGGCCGAGAAAAAAGCTGGAACCATGGTCACGAGACGCTGCGACACGGAGGCCACCTCCCAGCCATGGACTTTTTGCTGGAGCTACAGGGCAAGGTTGTTGCCACTAGCTGCATGGTATGCAGGAACCGGCGGGGAATTTTGCTATATACGGTGTCATTTTTTGCTGGAAACCAACCCCTTCCTTTTTTTGCTACTACTGGCTTTGTGTTTTGCTAGAACCAACACCTTTTTTGCTACCATCGTTTCTGCTCCAGTGACAGTTGTGTTGCGACGGAGCTGCGACCCCGTGTCGAAGGCGATATTTTTTGCTGCAACCGTCCTCAGATTTTGCTACTACCGGCGAGTGATTTTTGCTACATCCAACGCGGCGGAGCTGCTACCCACGCGGCGGCGGCGGTCGCTTTTTGCTGCAATCATTTGTTGGATTTGCTACCACGGACATTTTTTCTACATCCATTCAGAGGCATTTACTAGTGGCCGGCGTGGAGACGCAAACTATGAAGGTTCTCCAGCGAGCAGCGGAGGGGCAGCGAGGCGTTGGGGTGCGAGTGCCCGGCGGCCGGTGCCCTTGCGGAGCTGCACATGGAGGCGGAGTCGCATGGCGCAGCAGCGGGGGGATCAGGTGGAAAGAAGAGGACGAGTCAACGAGTAGCACTACCAGCCGTTGGCATAGGTGGAGATAACCCGACGGCCTAGCACTAGTAGAAAAAGGGCCGTTCGACCCAGTTCATGAGGGTCATTTGTTCCGCTTCCCGAACCAAGACTAAAGGGTCGTAACTAAAGCCCTACACCTTTAGTCCCGGTTCGATCGAGAACCGGGACAGATGGTGCTCCACGTGGCCGGAGCGGCTTGCCCAGGCAGGGGGACCTTTGTCCCAGTTGGTGCCACCAACCGGGACCAAAAGGCTTCCACGCATCAGCAGTTCAGGGGCTGAGTTTTT
>NC_041383.1:796175420-796178034 GCF_002162155.2 Triticum dicoccoides | reverse complement strand
TATAAGATCTCTTATGTCCCCTAACATAGATGCTCAACTTCCACATGGTATTCTCCGTATTTGTCGATGACGTGGTCAAAAAAGAATCCTGCCAATTCCTCTTGAATTGCTCATATGCGATCTTGTGGTAGGAGTTCATCCCGCATCTGCCACATCTAATTTCAAGAAGGGGGTCAATACATATATATGAATGAAACTGAACACAAATGATGGTAATAAAATAAAATTGTGAATATTATTGCTTACGCACTTCATATTGTTGTTTAGAGTAGCCCCGCTCACAGGTGGTGTGGTGGATGAACTCGCAAATGTAGTATCCACACAAATCATTCTCGGGTTCCTCCCACAATCACTTTACAAGAAACAGAGGTCAATCAAACTGATAAGCAAGCATGCTAAATGGTATTGATGAAACTAGCTAGAATCAATGGAAGATGCGGGAACTAGCTAGTAGCTAGTATTTACTTTCGGGTGGTCAAATCGTAGTTGCGCCGGCAGTCCCGTAGATTGTGCGGTGAACTTTTTTCAAACCCTGCCAGACAAAGAAAACAATTACTTGATATCAGGAAATGAACAAAGTTGTCGATATGGTGCGATAATGATCGATTGAACTTACTTCTCGGGCATTTTAGTCATGGTCGCATACTCCTCCGGATTTTTTTTTGGAGTCTATGACGGTTATTAGTCCTTGCTCAAGCTTAATCTCTAGCAGAATAAAGTGGAAGATGCGCATGCATGCATATAACTCATCAATTACATTACTATAACCTCGAGTAATAAGGGAAACTGAATATGCACAAGACAGTAACACTCACTTGTATTCGTAAAGAAAGAGTATTATAGCTTTGTTTTGATTTCGAAGTAACGATGCGAGCAACTTGGCCTCGGTTTGTCTGGCATCATGTTTAACACTCCATTCATCCATGAGATTTATGTTAATGAACCCAATATCACCTACTTGTCTTTTCTTCAATTGGGCGATCTTCAATCTGCATAATATAGTGAGGATAATTATATATACATGCAATAAAAGAGCTGAGCTATATATAGAGACTTAACTAATTACAGAGAAGTAGTATTTATAGACAGTAGCAAGTGATGATTGTTTTATCGAGGGCCTTTCGATTGAAAAACTGGAAGAACTCCTCATATGGAACTAACAACTGATCGATTCCAACGAGGTCGTGCTCCTCTTTAACCGATAGCGACAAAGTATTTTTCCCAGACTTCCTGCAGATGTCCATGTACCAATCATGGAATCTTCGCATCATCGTTGTTAGGGAAGTACCAGGTCTGACGAGAGGCTTCCCATGCTCGAATCTTAATGTGTCCACCTCCATTGTTCCAAAAAAATTATTGCATCGCCATCGGTCATGTAATCTCCAGGATTGGTACCGGGCAGCATCCCCGGAAGATTAGCGACGATATCGCTAGACACATTGAGCGGGGGGCACGATTGCTTCGCTTGTTCGCCAAGCTGGGGAATTTGTTTCCCTTTTCTTTGTTCTGCTAGCCTTTGATCAGTGCAAGTACTTCCCGACCGGTCCGCTTCCTTATATGTCCTTTCAATGATGCGGTCACAGTTGGATTGCGGCGGAGGCGGTGATGGTCACTGCGGTCATATTTTTTGCTGCAACCGTCCTCAGATTTTGCTACTACCAACGAGTGATTTTTGCTACATCCAACGCGGCGGAGCTGCTACCCACGCGGCGGCGGCGACCTTTTTTGCTACAATCATTGTTGGATTTGCTACCACGGACATTTTTGCTACATCCATTCAGAGGCATTTACTGGTGGCCAGCATGGAGATGCAAACTACAAAGGTTCTCCGGCGAGCAGCGGAGGGGCAGCGAGGCATTGGGGTGCGAGCGCCCGGTGGCCGGTGCCCTCGCGGAGCTGCACATGAAGGCAGAGTCGCATGGGACAGCAGGGGGATCAGGTGGAAGGAAGAGGACGAGTCAACGAGTAACAGTACCAGAATAACTGCGTACGCCGACGACTTAATCTATGCTGACGGCTCCCGTCGGCATAGATGGAGATATCCCGACGGCCTAGGTCAAGCCTTAGGCGTAGACAAGTCATCGGCATATAACCATCTATGCCGACGGGGGCCGTCGGCATAGCTCTGCTGTCGGCATCAATGGATATATGCCTACGGTGGCCGTCGGCATACCTGTGGGCCCGGCTACCCAGGCGGCGACAGCCGTTTGACGGCGTGAGGCCTACGCCGACGGGGCTAACGGGGGCCATTGGCATAGCTATGTCGACAGTAACGCGGCAAGGCCGTCGGCATAGCTTTTGCTGACGTCATCGATCCACGAGACTGCCACGTCATCGATCCGAGCCCCTCGCCGGTCCGTGGGTGGCATAGGTATGTCGACGGCCTTGCCGTCGGCATAGGACTGGCCATGGCCTCTGCCACGTCATCGATCCACGGCTTATGCCACGTCATCGATCAGGGCACTGGCGATCCGTGGCCGTAGCTGCCGTCGGCATAGATTTCTACAAGAAAAATCTTGTTCTATTTATTTTCTCTTTTTTAATTATTTTTCCTTTTTTTCTAAACTAATTTGATTAACTTAAATGTGCATTATATAAAAAACATCCCTCGATT
>NC_041383.1:796127323-796175140 GCF_002162155.2 Triticum dicoccoides | reverse complement strand
CGCGGTGTCACGGAGGAGGGAAACGGCCACGTGCGTGCGTGCTGTTTTTCCAAAAGGAAATATATATGAATAGAGAAGGCCATGCATACATACATACCTTGGATGGATTAGTCGGACCCTTGGATCAATTTCCTTCAGCGAAATGGCCGAGGTTTCACGCACATTTCGTGCTCTCAAGGTAGCTAGTTAGAGCAACTCTAGCAGACCCCGCATCTCGCCGGCCCGTAAAATGTGTTTGCAGTTCGCGGAAAACGGCTTTTGCGGGCCGGTAAAGACGGCCGTAGATGTAGACCCCCCAAATGGATCCGTATAAAAGCATATTCGCCAAATATGCTTTTATACGGATCGACTTTGCGGTGTCTGCTCTTGCACTACTGCTTTCTGCATCTCATCGGCCCGAAAAATATCAAATCCAACATAATACAACAAACGAAAGCAAACTAAATAATTATTCAAATTCAACACAATACAACAATCATCCACATTACAAATAATTATTCAAATATTAAATAATGCAATACAAAACTTGAGATGAGTATAAATACAAATAAATAAAAAAACGAGTCACTGCCCAGCCCTTTGCCAATGGTACTCAATGAGATCCTCCTGAAGTTGAAAGTGTGTGTTTGCATTTTCAATCTCCTTGTATGTCTGAAGAAAAGCTCTAATGCGGTTAGGGTCTCTAGCTAGTTTGACACGGCTACCTACATTGTCGTAGAAGAATTCCAAGTTCATCCCTCTCTCATCTTCAAGAATCATATTGTGAAGGATAACACAACATGTCATGATATTTTTTCAGGTTTTCTTATCCAAAAACGAGCAGGACCACGGACAATGGCAAACCTAGATTGCAAAACACCGAATGCTCTTTCAATGTCTTTTCGGGCTGCCTCTTGCACCCTTGCAAATTCACACTGTTTTTTAGTTTTGGGTTCTTTGATACTCTTGACAAATGTGCACCAAGGAGGGTATATACCATCTGCAATATAGTACCCTTTTGTGTATTCATGCCCATTGATAGTGTAGTTGCAAGCAGGAGCATCACCACTAACAAGCCTAGCAAACAAATGAGACCGTTGCAACAGATTGATATCATTGAGAGTGCCCGGCATACCAAAGAAGTAATGCCAAATCCATAAATCCTCGGATGCTACGGTCTCTACCACAATTGTTGCATCATGAGACTTGCCACAATACATTCCTTGCCATGCCTTCGGGCAATTTTTCCATGTACAATGCATATACAATCAATGCTACCTAGCATGCCAGGCCAACCTCTCCTCTCATTAGATGCCATCAATTTATTTGTGTCATCCTCGTTGGGTGCCCGAAGATACTCAGGACCAAAGACACGGATGACCGCTTTTGCAAATCTATGCACTGACTCAATTGTAGTATCTTCACCAACGCGAAGGTACTCATGGGCATAGTCAGCCGGAATGCCATATGCAATCACCCGCATAGCTGCGGAGATTTTTTGATATGCACTAAATCCCTTTAAGCCCGCAGCATTTCTTCTTTGAGTAAAATACCGGCAATTTGCCTCGCAAGCTTGAACAATTTTCACAAAGAGAGATCGGCGCATTCGGTACCTTCTTCGGAAGAGGTGTGGTGGATATGTAGGATTCTCCGCGAAGTAGTCTTGCATCAACATCTCGTTCCCAAGATCGTGCCTTCTCTTCCCGTTCTCGCCTTCGTGCTCCTTCACGGCAAGTGCCATGACTAATGTCTGCTGCCGTAAGTTCGCACGCATGGTCTCAACATCCGAGTCGTCCAAATCGGGCGAATCGGTGAGCAAGAACTTCTCGCACTGGCTCAAATCCATCTACATGCATACCGGCGCGTCAATCAACTATACCGCTCGCTCGAAAAAATCACAAAATACGCACTAACCGGTGGCGGATGCGACGGGTGATCCCACGCGGCGACGAGGAGCGGGCTCGACGGTGGTCGATCCCCGGCGACGGCAGCGACGAGGGCGCCGCTCTTCTCGCCGGATCCGGAGGGTCGGTGCAGCGTGACGGCGCGGGAGGGTGGGTGACGGCCCCGCGGTGCGATTCTGCCCGCGGATTTGGCCGGAATCGTCGGCGGCAGACGGGCGGAAGCAAGGGCGGTCGATGGCGGAAGGGGGTGGGGAAAATGCGCGCGGGCTGAAACATCCCTCCCGCCAACTGCTTCTCTGTGACGCGGGGCACCGCAGATGCGACGGGGAAACCCGCGTATTCGCGAGTTGGGGCCGAGATTTTGCCGCGCCCCTTAAAAAATTATGCGGGTCGGGGCGATATGCGGGGTTTGATCGGGCAGGTTTTTTCGTCCCTACCCGCATTTTAACGGTTATTTTTCGGATCGGGGGCGGATGCGGGATTTGCTAGAGTTGGTCTTAGCTGTGCCGCCTGAAGCCGCATTGCTTTGCTTGGATCGCGAGGAACTAACTAGTCCCCAGCTTTCGTGAATCTATATATTAGAGGATAGGCTGAAAGTGTGAGGTGAATTGAGGCACTGGATGCGAGACGTATGGCAGTCTCGTCGCTGGTGTGCTTTGTCTTACGTACGTTTCTTGCAGGTAGAGCAAAGGAGGAGGCCACCTAGCTTGAAGACGTAAAGAGACACCCCCATCCATGGTCGATGCTTGCTTTCCCGTCGCCCTGCTCCAACCAAGCAAGCGATCTGCCGTCCGACGACCAGTCGATCGTTGCATTGCTGTTTTTCTCCTTCCTTCTTTTGCGCTGCTGGTACTCTGCGTCGCGGCCACAGCGCGCAATATTTCTCGGGCAGATACATCCTGCTTCTTTGTATGTCAGGGAGACACGGAGCCCCAAGAGGGGCAAACACCATTATATGATAAAAAATGAAAGCACAAGTTGTGAATGCGAAAACAGTTGCTAAAGCCCAAGGCCTGAGTTATGTTGGTGCAACGCCTGGATCCAGTCCCAGCAGAACAGTGGCACCAGAAGACGACTAGTACAAGATATGGCTTTTAGAAGAGCGAAAGCTTGATCATCTCATCGTATCGCATCAAGTGGCGATTAACGAATGGAAGGGACAAGACGTGCAGGCAGGCAGGCACGTGAGAAAGGGAAAGCAGCACATCGAATGGTCCGGCCTTTATTTCTTTTCCTCAACAGAAAGAATGCTCCCGTGCCCTGCCTGCTGGTGTTGCCACGCAGAAAAAGATGGCACATGTCCGGCATGCAACGTGGAGTTAAAACGAGCACTGTTGAGTGATTATAATAAAACAATATTACTCCCTCTGTCCCAAAATATAAGAACGATTTTTAATACTACACTAGTGTCAAAAATATTTTTATATTATGGGACGGAGGGAGTACTAAATAAATAAGTATCGCTTCGATACAAACCCCTCACAAAATGTATAAAGAGCAACATGAACAACTTTAGACACGGGCTAGTACTTGAAGACAGGACCTCCCGTGCTAATACCAAAGAGCCAAACAACTACTCCCTAGTACAAAGTTGGATCATCTATTTTGGAACGGAGGGAATAGGTTGAACATGCCTTCTCGACAATTCAGCAGCGCGCAATATTAAGAAATACGCTAAGCAGCAGATTTGAAAGTTTTTTTGGAAATTTGAACACAATTTTTTTAAACGCGAAACATTATTCAAAATTCTGGCAGTTTAAAATGCGAACAATTTTACGGAAAAACGAATAATCTTTGACAAAATAGATCACATTTTGAAATTTTGAACAAATTTTAAAAAATGTGAAAAAAGTTGAAATTACGAACAATTTTTTAAAACACGAGCAAAATTTGAAACTCTGAACTTTTCTGAAATTGCAAACATTTTTTCAAAAACACGGACAATCTTCGACAAGCTGTTGTTTAAAAGTTGCCAAAAATACAATGAACCATCCTATTGTTTAAAATTAATTCTACAGAATGAGATCCGAAATGAATATTCTTATTTTTTTTAATTTGATTTTTCGTCAACATTTTCAATGTACCATGTTAACATTTGTTTGTACTGTGTCAACAATTTAGATATTCTATGTCAACATTTTTATGAAAATGTTGGCTTTACTTTTTAAATGTTGATATGGAGTTATAAAATTGTTGACATATTTTCTAAAAATTTTAAATTGATATAAAACAATATAGCTGTTTTTAAATTAATTATCATGATTAGAAATAAAAAAAACACTTATGCATCTTCGTAGACTGTGGTGGGCTGTACCTTAATGGGCCTAATGGACTGATCTGCATGTTGCTAAATGTAGATTGCTCTATATAGATAGGAGATCCCTCAGGCAAGATCGTGCCCTGTAACGTTTCTGTCATGTCTATCATGATTACAATATTTGACACAACAACCCAAAATTCTCGTGACCATTTTAACAGTTTTCATGAAAACTGTAAAACCCGATTGGTAAATCGCTCAAAAGGTAAAAATCCAATTCAAACGAAATTTGTCGAAATGTCATTCGGTCCAACCGGTTTCTTGATTTACCACTCGGTTTTCTCGGTTTTTCCTCTACATAAAAATGGCATGTGCATTTTCTAGTTTCAGTCGTAATTAAACGGAGCATATGACTACAATGTTTTTCAAAGAAATAACAGAACATTTGGATGTGGTTGGGGAGGAGGAGAGGACGAATGGATGCCGGCTAGCCGCGCCTAAACCTTGGCTAGCTCCATACCGTTCGTGGCTAGCCAACTGGTAGCCGCACCTCCTCAGGCCCCCAGGAGAACTGCTCGGCTAGCCTCCCGAGCCACTCCGCTAGTCAGGGTTTGGAGGCCAGGGCGTCTGATTTGGCCGGGATGGAGGGAGGCGGTGGTGGGGATGGAGGGAGGCGAGCGCCGAGGGTGGAATGAGCTATGGACCATGGGATAAAAGGTTAAGGGTTATTTCCTCTTTCTTTTAATAATTTTCTTCATTTTTCTTTCTTAATTTTTTTGTCAGTCAAATATGTTTGTTTTCATAAACATCTTTAATCTTAATTTTTTTTATTCATACTTTTTAAAAAATATAATAAAATTTTCATTTTTTTTATTTTTTTTACCGGAAACCGATCATGTGCTTAAATCAGAGTATCAGACCGGACCTGTTTTGACGAAAACCCTGAAAATTGGCAACTACTAAAGGCCCCATCTAGTGGATTCTTGTGGACGACAGCAGGCGATCCATGATCAGATAAAAAAAACCCGATCCCTGCCGCCTTTTAGCATTCTCAATTAGCGGAACCTAATAAGGGCCGCCACATGGATTGGCAACCGAAGGATCAGGAGCTCGGATTATTCCTCTGATTTTCACACGCTGACTTTCACTTTGGATGGAGTGAGCTCGATCGGGGATGGAAGGCGGCAAGAAGCAGCAGCACCACCACCACCACTTCGTCCTGATCCACGGCGTGTGTCACGGCGCGTGGTCCTGGTACAGGGTGTCCACCGCCCTGGAGGCCGCCGGCCACCGCGTCACCGCGCCGGACATGGCCGGGTGCGGCGCCAGCCCCGGGCGCGGCGAGGAGGTGGCGTCCTTCGAGGACTACAGCCGGCCGCTGCTGGACGCGGTGGCGGCGCTGCCGGAGGGCGAGCAGGCGGTCCTCGTCGCCCACAGCTTCGGCGGGCAGAGCCTCGCGCTGGCCATGGAGAGGCACCCGGAAAAGGTCTCCGTGGCCGTGTTCGTCACGGCCACCATGCCCGCCGCCGGGAAGCCCATGACCTACGCCTTCAACCAGGTACTCCCTCCGTCCGAAAAAGCTTGTTGTGTTTCTCAAATGGATGCCACCATTAACAATTGTACTACGAAACTGTTAGTAGCTATCGCAAGGGAAAGGGCCGGATTTCTTCATGGATTGCGCGCTCGGAAGCGCCGGCGATCCCCGGAATCCGGACAAGACGTTCCTGTTCGGGCCAAAGTACATGGCGCGGAGAGTGTATCAGCTGAGCCCTCCTGAGGCATGTTTAATTTGTTCCTCAATTTCTCCTTATATGTACTTCCTCTGATGTACTATGGTGCAATACAATGCAGGATCTGACCCTGGGAATCGCGATGGTGAGGCCGTCACGGCGGTTCCTAAACGACGACACGATGAACGGGGACGTCCTGACGCCGGCGAGGTACGGAGCGGTGAGGCGTGTGTACGTCGTGGCCGAGGACGACGAGTGGAAGCCGGCGGAGATGCAGCGGCTGATGGCCTCGTGGAACCCCGGCACTGAGGTCATGGGACTGCAGGGAGCTGATCATATGCCCATGTTCTCAAAGCCGAGGGAGCTCTCAGAATTACTCATGGTCATTGCCAACAAGTACCCAGGAAGCTGAGTTGGTTAGATGGCTTCAGTGGAAGCGAATTTCATAATGAGGTTAAAAATAATTCCTAGGTTGTTGGTTGATGTGTATTGGATAACATTAGGCCTTGATTGATCTCAATTTTGGCCGATTTGGTGCGAAATGTTCAAGTTAAGTCCCTAATTACACATTTATTAGTGCCACTTGTGATCAATTAGTCCTAATTGTTGTTGTTGTTATTAATCTGGTCTAATTTGCATCAATTTCTATTAAATGATTATGATTAATGACTAATTAGGCATAATTCTATTTAGTTTTATTTCATGGTAATTCATGCTTAATTCCTCCTTTTAGGTCTTGATTAGTTAGATCCAATGTTTTGTTGTGCCTCAGTTAGAATGAATTGATGCTAATGAAACCCTAAACCCTTTCATTTTACCCCTAACAGAACCATAGAAGGAATCCCCAAAATTCCTGATGTATTGTAGCTGCAAGTCTTTATCATACTGCTGATTGTGTGGGAGTGAGCTCAACTTGAATACCCGAGTCATTGAATTATAATAACTCCGGGTTAACCCTTTTACGCGAAGTGAGGACAAAAGCGTAAGGCTGCCCATAATGGGGAATGCTTGTACTCACCTACCGTCAGTCGCCGACACCTCGGGCTGCCCATAATGGGGTATGCTTGTACTCGCCTACCATCAGCCGTCAGACACCACGGGCTGCCCATAATGGGGCATGCTTGTACTCACCTACCGTCAGTCGTCAGACACCTACACTGCGCTAATGTGGATAAGTTGCCTGCCGTCATCGACCCCGGCGGTAGAAAAATGTCAGATCCTAGGAATAATTCGAACTAGGGTTAAGTCTGACTCAATTTTCGCAAAAGGGTCAAAACACCGAATTTGCCCCGTCGCAGATGGGCGGACTTAATTAGCAAGTGCATGCGCTTGCACGGCTGCTGCATGATTACGGTTCACAGTAGCAGAGCCAGGAAGAACAGATCAAAGGCTACACACACCATTTGGAGCAACACAAAGTGCAAAACTTTGATCACAGTCTGCTCTGTTCAGGGACTCGGAAACATTTCCAGACAAAAGCTTCCATGCTGCACAACGACCACCACAGTTATAACTGCAACATTGTCAGATGGGAACATGAAAAGCTCTTCGCACAAAAGCTAACAACCATCACCAAGATTATAACTGCATCAGGCACCAAGTTCAAACCCACCAGCAACGACCAATTCAGCTAAGCATATTAAACCAGAAAACACGGGCATTATATAACTTTTGCATAGTGCTACAGAGACCGACAGAGGCAAAATGCAGCAGCTTCAGATCAATATCCTAGCACAATTCGTAAACCGGCCATTGTTTCACCACAGGGAAGGAAGCCTGGAGATATACACGTGAGTTAACTAAAATTTCTTGTGCAGCTCGCTCACAAGGAAACAAGAATCAAATGCCATCATCCATGGATGCACCGGTGGCACGTAGACCAGTACGTACTTACTAAAGGCTGTATGATTAGTAACACACCCTCAAAATAGTTTCTGACTTGGTTTCGCTCGCTTTTCGAGTAGCGTCCGAGTGAGTGGGTAGGGCAAAAGCACGCTCATGGGAAAATGCTGCTAGCGTCTCAAAGAAGGATCTCAGTTGGTGCTCAGGCCTTCAAGGGCTTGAAGTCTGCTCCCACTGCTTCCTGGACAGATTTGAAGCCGTCTCTTTCCAAGCATTCTGCAAGCTCGGCCTGTCGAATAATCATCAGCATCAGAATTCAATTCAGACATACACAAGGGAGTAGGCTAAATTACGTTGGTCGGGATGGTCGGGCTCGTATACTGAACAGTGATACGTTTGTAGTAACTAGAAAAATGGGTGCAACTTGTAAGCTTCATGCTAAGCAAGTGTCGGATTTATCACCTTTATTCTCGGGATGAGAGCTGGACCTCCGTAGGCAAGTGCAGTGTAAAGCTGAACAAGCGTGGCTCCAGAACGTATCTTCTTGTATGCGTCCTCGCCGCTGTATGTGCATTACAATTTTTTGATTAAATATTGGTGTTGAAAGTGAAAAACACCATCAAAGTAAATACAGAACCAACATTACCTAGTTACACCACCACAGCCTATCAGCGTAACCTTGCCCTGCAGGATATGCACACACTTGCTCATCAGGGAGAGCTATGAAACTCCAATAAAGAAATAGTAGAACCAAGAATGCAATGACCGGGATGGAAGATGTGCTAAAGTAAATAGATATATACTATAATAAAGTAAGAAACAGGATAAAGCACGCACGGCTGTACGGATATACATATCCCTGAGAACTTGAGTAGATAAGTCAAACAGAGGCTTCCCACTTAATCCGCCGGCTTCCTGAGCTAATGGATGTGCGTCTGCAGGAGGTGGCCTTGAAATTGTTGTGTTTGATATAATCTGTGTTGTTAACAATGTCGATAAAGAATAAGCAAACAGTAGTAAAGCAACATGGACGAGAGAAATACATATTTGCAAAGGAGTTAATTAGGGTTATGCTAGTCAGTGCAGTGACGCGTAAAAATGTGTCATGGAATAATTATCCACCTACCAGGCCATCCAACTTGGAAGCAAGAGCAACCTGGAAAACAGCAAGCAAAAGCATAAGAAGAATATTCACCAACAGTCAAAGAGCATGAAAAATACTCCCTCCGTCCTTGAAAGAGTGTACTTCCAACTTTGTTGGAGGGTCAAAATATCTCAAAGTTTGACCGAGTTTGTGCAAATATATGTCAATGCTTGTGAAACCAAATAGGTATATGACAAAAATATATTTTATCATGAATCTAATGCTACTAATTTGATGGCATAAATGTTGGTCTATTATTGTATAAATACGGTCAAACATAAAAATCTTTGACTTTCCAACAAAGTTGGAAGTACACTCTTTCAAGGACGGAGGGAGTAAGGCTTTAGTCCAGTATGTTACCGCAGCAATGTCCTCAAGATCCTGCTTCGACAAGTCCGGCGCGATCTTCACAAGCAATGGTGGTGGACCATCTTCAGCCCACTGCATCTCATCTCGTGCATCTTGCACCTGCACATCCAGTGAATGTCATACTAATTTTCCATGCAAATGAAGAAAAGATCCACTCCAATTAGAAAGACCACAGACCTTCTTCACAAGTTCTTTCAGCTGCTTTCTACCTTGCAATTGGCGAAGACCAGGAGTATTTGGGGAAGAAACATTTATGACCTGCATTAAGAGTAAGAAACCAGTTGTTATCATTTATGCCGCATCTCCATATACACTGCTCATCCAGCAGCAGTCCTATTCCATACTTGAGACAGAGCTTAAAAAATGAAATGTTTTTCTTTAGATGCAGAGCATAGCCCCTGATTTCAATAAGAAAGTTGTAGCAGCATGTTTTAGCAGATGGTAACAAATGGGGAGCCATCATGAAGTACAGTGCGCATCGACGACAAAACATTCAAGAAATACATCAGTTTACTCTGAAGCAAACAGTTCTCTAGCTATGCTGTTTTCCTCAGATCAGCATGAATGAATGCAAATTTCCTTATTTTAACAACCATATCCATCTGAATATATGGTGCATATGAAACTGAAAGTAACAAAGGTTATCTTGTAACAGCAAAAGATGGATACCAGGTAATCAGCATACTGTGACAACGAATGAACTCCTTGCACGTAATCAGCACCAGCATCTTCACTAGTCTTATTCTTGCCAAGATTAACTCCCAAAATTCCAGGACCTGCTTTCCCTCCTTGCTTTACATCACTGGAGCTCGAAGTTTCCTCCATCTTCCTCTTACCATGTTGTGCCCCAAGACGCTTAGCAACTACAACAATTCCTTCACTGTTGAACCCGCAGCGATTGACTACAGCACTGAAGAAGAAGCAAGAAAACAACCACACAACATTTTTAGTTTGTTTCATAATTAAAGTGGCAGCGGACAGTTTGAATAGCAGTAGCACAACATGAAATGCTTACCCATGCTCTTTCAATCTGAATATTCGCGGCTTAGGATTTCCCTCTTGAGGCTGAGGTGTTACAGAGCCAACTTCCACAAAGCCAAATCCAAGACCCAATAGACCCTCCACGGCCTCGGCATTCTTATCAAAACCAGCAGCAAGACCAATTGGATTTGTAAAGTTCCTTCCCCAAACCTCTATCCCAAGAACTGGTGGATCAGGTCTCTTTTCTCTTGGGACAAATCCATGAGCAGCAGCAGAAACAGCCAACTGATGAGCAAACTCTGCATCTAGCAATGCAAAGAGTGGATTCACGAGTTCTGTTGATTTGAATAACCACCCACTGCAAGATCACAAAAGGCATAGCCATAAGTGAATAGGTCGATGCTTGTACTAAAATGGTAGAAATAAGCAGGAACTTATCGGTTCCTAGAATCCCACTGGTGGCAATTTCAAGCACCTATGGGGTGCTTTCATGCCATGTAATTTAAAGTAGTTTTTAATGAAAAGTAGGTCCGAGAACTTAGTGTCATGTACCAAAACGTGGCCTCGTCGGTAGTACTCACGTAAGCACCTCCAGCAATGGCCAATCCTATCATGGCCCCAGTCAAAAGCCTACCCTGCATATTGCCGACGAACAACAAGGACTAGTTAATTAAATAAAGTAATTGACACAAGAGACAGTAAAGGAACAGATAATCACTATAATAACTGTATGACCAACTCAATCTTTCATAAGATCCTTGACAACCAACTAATTTAACAATGCACATTTTTTTCAAACAAAAGAGAAGTTGAAAGCCAGTATTGCTGCCAAAATCTCAAGAATAGTGGTCAGTAGATTGTCCATCTACAGGAACATCAAGTCCGATTATTATTTTCCCCTTTGCATTTTGTATTCAAATCATGATGGGACAGAGCCCAAGTGAGTAACTGTGCTACAAAAGGTCACACAAAAATACTATCTTTGATCAAATCAAAAGACGCAGTGCGTTCAGATGGCACGAGAGGATAGACCAGATCACCAGCGCAACGTGCCAGCGCTGGCAGCAACCAGCGAGCGCGGCATCTAGAACACGCCAGCTGCTTGCTCCATTACTCGAGAGGAAGCGGCGCGCGGAGGAGCAGAGCGCAGAGCGCGGCGCGCGTGCGCGCGTGAGGTGTATGCGTCAATGCCTAGGAGGCGGGGGGCGGCGGGGAGGGACGCGTTACCTTGCGGGGAGGCGGGGGCACCTTAATGGGCGCCGCGACGGCGGAGACCGTCCTGCTGGCCTGCCGGGCGCCGGCGGGGGCGGGGGCGGGGGCGGAGGCGCGCCACGGGGAGCCGTGCAGGAGGGCGCCGCGGAGGGAGCGCCGCCACGCGCTCGCGGCGGCGGAGGACGACATGGCGGGGGCAGGCAGGCGCGGGGGCCGACGGCGATGGCGGCGGCGGCGGCGGGACGGGCGGGCGGGCGTTCTGGTCGGCGTGGGGAGCAAGCAGAAGGGGCGAGGGCGAGGGCTCAGACGTGGAAGAGAAGTAGCAGACTGTACTTGGGCTGGGCCGGAAGACGGGCCCAGGTCGGCCTATATATATCGGCTCGCCATCTCTTTTTCTTGCTCGTTCGAACGGATTTTTGTTTCTTTCTTCTGTCCGAAGAGACCAGTAGAAATAACTCCGTATGCTACAACTTGGGAAGCAAGGCACAAATGGCTTCTTGATAGACAAGCCATACGTACTCATAGACTCTCGAATGGTGAGATAGCAAGTTTTTTTTTTTTGAGGCAATGCTGAGATAGCAAGTAGTACGGTGCATTCCGAAAAAAAGGGGGACGATGCAGCTAGGGATGAAAATCGGGCCCGGTTTAACCAAAGAAAGGCCATGCTTCATTGCCAAAGCTTCCATAGCCGAGACTTCCAAGGAAAAAGGAACATGGCAACAAGAAGCAGCTACGTACAAATGTACCGTGGTCATCCCGAATGACACCTCTCGTTGGTCCCACTCCGTCTTCACCATGGAAAGAGGCGTCCACGTTCTGTTTTAAATTACCTTTTCCTGGCTTTACCCATCGAGTTTTCTCCCGGAGTACTATCGTATTGTTTGCCTTCAAGACTTGAGTTTCTACTTCGGGTGTACTACACTCGATTTAGCAAAAAAAAAAAAAATTGAAAAAATAGTATCGAACAAAATCCAAAAAATCTCAAGAGATCGGTAGAAATACTCCACACAACTTTTTTTTGAACATCAGTACAGACGCAAGCGCTCATACATACACGCATACACTCACCCCTGTGAAGGCACACACGCACACCCTACCCCTATGAGCACCTTCGAGTGACTGAGCCGGCATGTCATCTTGAAATTTACAAAGTCAACGTAGGCGCCTCGTCGTCGACGGGAACGTCTCCTCCCACTGAAAGCGCATTGCCGGAAAACCTGAAATAAATTCAGGAATAATGCGAGACCAGGATTTGAACCCTGATGAGTTGGGGATACCACTGTCCACCTAACCAACTCAACCACAGGTTGATTCGCTGATGTGAGGTATTATCTTACATATAGATGTGACATAGTCAGACCCATACAATAAACCCAGATTTGGTAAAGTCTAGATTTTTGTATGGAAAATCAAGGGTTTTATACCCAGAAAGCATTTGTAAAAAAGAAGGCTTTTGTGCTATGCTCGTCAAGTTGTGTGATGGTTAGAGGGACTGTGGTATCCCCAGCCCACTAGGGTTCAAGTCCTGCTGCTCGCATTATTCCTGTATTTATTTCAGGATTTCCGGCAATGTGCTTTCAGTGGGAGGAGACGTTCCCGTCGACGACGAGGCGCCTACGTTGACTTCGTAAATCTCAAGATGATATGCCGGCTCAGTCTTTCGGAGGTGCTCATAGGGGTAAGGTGTGCGTGTGTGCATTCATAGGGATGAGTGTATGCGCGTGTATATGAGCGCTTGTTCTGTACTGATGCTAAAAAAAAAAGATAATACCTCACATCTAACATGACAACATGACGTCATTCTACATTATGGCCCCTTCCGTTGACAAATATGATCGGTTCCTTCCTCCCGTTTTCAACTTCGTGCGGCCCCAAGCATGCTTGTATGTCCTGGTTGTTTTTTTTTGTCGCTGCCCAACCCACCCCCCATCAACCGCTGAAGCATTGGACACGCATTTGTTTTAGACGTATCCGCACGCTTGTCTCAAAACAAAAAAACAAACCAAACAGCTGAACGCACATCGAACACGGCCATACATGTGTGCAACCATACGCGTTGCCTGGCGGTGAGCCATGCACACAACATATTTTTTTTATTCACTCTACACGTCACGTGCGTACATGCAAGAGTGAATTTATTTTATTTTCTACTCCCTCCGTTTCTAAATATTTGTTTTTCTAGAGATTTCAACAAGTCACTACATACGAAGCAAAATGAGTGAATCTACACTTTAAAATATGTCTACATACATCTGTATGTGGTAGTCCATTTGAAGTCTCTAAAAAGACAAATATTTACGAACGGAGGGAGTATATCCAAATAGAAACACCCCATTAGATGATTTTCCTGGATCCTAGTGAAGCCACATCATCTCAATTGTTGCAGCCATTGATGTGGTATAGATCAGCAATTAGTAGCCACTTGATCAGAAGTTGACGAAAATTACTGAGCTTGCCACCACTAAGGGAAAAGTACGGCTTCGTTCTGTTGCGCGGTTCCGCTGTCGCTGCCTGCCTCGTAGCGTTCCGACTTGTTTTTTTTTCCGAGACAATCGGTTCGATTGTTTTGGCTGGGTTGTGCGTGCACTAGTGTTTAAGCCGACAACTGAGCTGGCATCCAATAAATTATACTCCCTTCGTCTGGAAATACTCGTTGGATGAATGGATGTATCTAGATGTATTTTAGTTCTAGATACATTCATTTCTATGCATTTCTTTGACAAATACGTGGCAACTAGCTTTGTCATTGGTGTGCCAGCCCATACAGGCCTGGCCAGCTTAGTACAACATAGCATGAGCCCATGTAATTGCTGGATCAGGCTTCGTCTTCCTTGCTCCAAGTTCGCTCGCGGCCATTGTCCGTTCGTCTCACCGCCGCTGTCTTTTCCGCTCCCCACCCCGACGAACGTGCATGCCGCTGTCTCTTCCGCTCCGTAATAAATTATCCTCCTTGCTCTCTATCCGCCTAACCAGTTATCCTCCTTTCTCTTCCTCTACTTGGCACGAAAGAAACTGATACGGATCGTCATCTTCGCTGCGACACCGGCGAACGACCACTGCTATTTGGCTCATGATGTTCGGTCACCAAACCTAAACCGTGGTGAGCTCCTCTATTAGTTTCTCCCTCTCTTATTCAAAGGAGTTGCGGTTCCCTCACCATGCTTGCCATTGGTGTCGCCGTAGTCCATATTAACCCCTTCTTTTCATGCGGTCCGTGATTGCAAGACTGAAGCAGACTTAATTTCTGTGATGAGGTTGTGTTTTGAATTTGGCTTGGGATTTTGGGCTAGCTCCGTAATCAGTTTTTCTTGCATCATTTGCTTATGTTGTTTCACTGTAACAAGGAGCTCAGGATCATCTTTATCTACTATTATTGGTTCAGAAATAATTTATAGTGCCATCCTCGCATTGGTTTTTGCAGGCAGCTAGAAATCATCGTAATATGTGAATCGTATGTACTACCATGTTCATATAAGTGACACACCGGCAATGCAAAAAGGAGTATAATTCATCCGCGCCATGGTTCATCATTTTTCAGCTATACTTTGTTTCTGTACCAGTCTTCGTTTCCTCATATTCAGGTGCTCAGGTGCACAGCTTCCATAAACTGCACATGTGGAGTACAGCTATTCATCAACTCTCCATTTTGGATTGAGCTGCAGCAAATGGTCAATTACTAATTCCATGTGATTGTTCTTCTAAACAAGTCCATTAAAATAACTCTTTTTATTTCCTCTACCAGACAGAGCTATCGAGATCTCATTACTTTACCCATGTCCCTTCAATTCTATTAGTCAGATCGAGCAATCACTCGCACCGATGAAAGCAAGCAGGAACTTATTAGATTTTGTGAGCTGGACTTCGATATCATTTGCATCGGTTTCCCGGCAAGGTAAATATGATTCCATAGTTCATGGTTTATCTTAATTCCCTAATTCATTCCTTTTACTTTCTCAAATCTGAAAGTACATGTTATTATGGATGGATTTTCACCTTTTTTTGCGAAAAGATAAATATTCAGCTTGATCATGAATAAGCAACCAATTAGCCATCATAGTTCTATATTGAATAATCTATGCTTCTACAAATCATTATCTATCTTCAGGTTCGAAAAAAAAAACAAATCATTATCATATGTTGCGGATGTTGTTGATAGAAGTTTTGGTCTATACATCGAACAATGGTGTACATGTTATTTGTGTACGCAGTCAGTAACTTTTTGTTTGGTCCAGTTAGTGAAATCAATATACATATATTTTAGTTCCACAAATACGGTTAATCTATTTCATCTTTATCTTATGGTTTTGTAAGCATAGTTATACTTCTGATACTACATGTCTACATACAAGTCCATTGGAGGACTAATTTCACGTGCATCTTCCATCTGAGTAGGTACAAATTTAACTTCACTATTATTATTGCTCTTGCATTAGTTGAGCAGTTCCAAAACTTCTATTTCTTATACAATATGTTGCTCAGTAAAAATTTAAATATGCATGTGGCAAATTTGGGATGAAGCTAAAGGCGTTGTTCTTTTCCAGAACCACTTTAGGCCAGCTAAGTATCAAATATTAGTATACGTACTAATTTGTTTTGATGGTTATTATACAAATCTCAAATTTTTTTCTCGAGGGAGAAACCTAATATGAATACTAATTCTTTGTGAGGATGTAACAACTGTACTTGCAGTCAATGTCACTTTTATTTTTTTCATGTCTTTTTCTCTTGGGGAGTGTTTGTTCAAAGCTTTTTATAAAATGCATGGAGTGCCGCAGCAATGCGCGGGGAATCTTCTAGTTTATTTAGTTTCTCAAAATGTTCCCTGCGCACTTAAAAAATGTTCATGAAAAGTAACTTTGTTCACATGTAGTTTAAAAATTCATGCAGTGTAAAAAATGCTCCCCCAGCTTTATCAAAATGTCGCATCCTTCTCCCTCCATCCTGCCTCCTTCCCTCACCACACACCTACTACTCCCGCCTGCCACCGATGCAACCACCGCTACCACCAGATGGGTTACGAGGGTTGGCCGAGATCTAGGCCTCCATCCTCACGAGTCACGACAGGTGCGAACAAGAACAGATTGATGGGGTCCTGACGGCAGCGAACATCGGTAGATCGGGTGGCAGGGAGAGGGTTGTGGTTCGTTGGTTAGGAGAAGATGGGAATCTGGCCAACGAGGGCATGTGAATTGGATTGTCCGGATAAAGTTTGTCATTCATTTTCTCCTTTCTCGTCTTCTTTCCCATGAGGGTCATTGTAGATTGATTAATAGGCAATGCCAAGTCAACCACTTATGTGAAACTTTGTACCCATGTCCCTAGATTGCTTACTAAGTGGGAATAAGCAAACAAACAGGGATCAATCTTCTAATCAGAAATTTCAAAAGATGAGTGATGCGCTGCATCTGCTCGAAGGGTTATCCTGTCAGGGTTGTGCCGTATGTTCTTCTTGCCATAAATATTTCCTCAATTATCATCATTTGATGAGTGGATGATATGAAGGCATCATGCTGTTAGCTCAACTGTGTTAACGATGCCTGTTATTGTTTTCCATGATTTGCTTTTCATTGTTACATTTTCTTTAGCATATATGGAGGCCATCTACTATTCTGCTGATATTTTTTATCATATCATCTTGTTTGTGGACTTACATTTGACTACACTATCTTATAAAGGTCCCACAAAGAGAAGCGTTGCTCATATGCTCCTGAATCAGGTGTGCAGTATGATGGAGTTTACAGAATTGAGAACTGTTAGATAAAGATTGGTGTTCAGGTAATTTTACTTCCTGTAGAGAGGTTCCACATGCTGCTCTCTACTTTGTGCCACTGAATGAAAGATCAATGTATATTCTTTTGATTTCTGTCACAGGGTACATATAAGGTCTTGATGTTAAACTGATGTATTTTTTATTGCTTACTAAACCCTCCTAACTCCACTTGAAGTTAAACTGAAGTATTAATCAATCTTGTTTGCTTTCTTGTACGTGTATGCCTACTTACCTTGCCCTATATGGCGATCGATGGCCAGCCATGGAACGGTTCTGATTTTTTTATTTTGTCAAGTTCAGTTCATATTTTTTTTATCCATGTGGTGTTTAAACGATGACTATGCCATAATTAAACTACTATGCTAATAGCCTATTTAAGGAAAGTTCGCCTCATCAAGAACACGTCTCGAAGCGGAAAGGAGATGATGGGCTAGCTATCTCCCAGGACAAACCATTCCATAGATTAATTGATCTTTTCTCAAGCAGATGAGCAAACATGAAGCAAATGGG
This sequence comes from Triticum dicoccoides, assembly GCF_002162155.2. NCBI lineage: Eukaryota > Viridiplantae > Streptophyta > Magnoliopsida > Poales > Poaceae > Triticum > Triticum dicoccoides. The sequence continues at coordinate 796,157,442 of NC_041383.1, read as the reverse complement.
TAGAAGCCAGGGTTACATTTTTTGAAGTTATTATAAAAAACAGAGGGATCTTCTGCAACGACTATATGAAACAAAAGCTAGTTTAAACTACATAAAGCAACCACCGGAGGACAGGAAATTTGTCAAGCACAATTTGGCTAAGCCAACTGAGGGCATGGGCATCACTAATATAAATTTTAAGTGTGTCCATCTAACGTACATGAAAGCAAAACTACCGAGGATACTCTGCAGATGATATGAACTCTTGTTCCATACTGTGTCGTCTGGTCGACCCCTTAATGTTGCTTTCGACTTTTGTAGATGGGAATGCAATATCCAAAGTTTGCTTTCTCGATGTGTGTGCGGCTTCAAGCGTCAACTCCACTTCTCTCATGGTCGGACGATCCTCTCTTCTTAATTGTACGCATGCTACTGCTATACAGGACACTTCTTGGACTTCTTTGCCTCCTTCCTCAATAACTTGTGGATCTAATATCTGGAGCAAATTGCCTTCTTTAAACAAGGTAACAAAATGTTCAACAAGACCCTCGTCTTCTGAGGATGAATATGAAAATGGTTTCTTTCTAGTTAGCAGTTCCACAAGGACAACTCCAAAGCTGTAAACATCACTTTTCTCGGTGAGTCTCCCTGTGTAAAAGTACATAGGATCCCAGTATCCTCTCGTACCTTGAGCCCTTGTTGTAACCCTAGATATATCTACTGGAATATGCTTTGAAGCTCCAAAATCTGCCACCTTTGCTGTTAGAGTATCATCCAGAAGTATGTTAGTAGACTTGATATCTCTATGGATGATAGGTGTTGAAGCAGCCGTGTGAAGATATGCGAGAGATTTGGCAGCCTCCATGACTATCCTCAACCTGTTGCTCCAAGACAGTGATTCTGGTTCTTCGACATGAAGATGCTCATAAAGGGTCCCATTGGATATGAATTCATAGACTAACATCGGAACTTCAGTTTCAAGGCAGCAACCATAGAGTTTTACTACATTTCTATGGTTGATTTGTGATAGGATGACAACCTCATTGATAAATTCATCAATCTCTCTCTGTAATATTCTGTTTGGTTTCTTGATGGCTACAACATGTTGGTCGAGTAAAATTCCTTTGTAAACGGTACCATGGCCCCCGCTGCCAACCTCAAGATCTTTGTCAAAATTTTGTGTTGCCTTCTCTAGCTCTTTCAAGGTCATTATCATTCTTTCTGCAACACCAGCCCTTTGAGATATCAACCGTTTCAACAATTGTCCATGATTTAGCTTGAAGAACTTCCGTTTTAACGCATTTCCCCTCAAAACATCTAGTTTCACTTGAAGTAAACAATAGAATATCCCGATGCATGTCATAGAAATGATAATTCCAAACCAGATAAATAAACCTGAAAATACATAGACCTTGTTAGAATTTTCTCATAGGTGAACTGATAAAAATAATGCGGGACTTGCTAAGAAACAAAAACGGATGATTAACAAAACGTCATCCCAAAGTTGCTCACCCCCACCAAGACTTTGCTAAGAAACAAAACGAATTTGAAACAAAAAGATTACCGATTTCTATTGAGAAGAAGCCGAGCCGATCAATTAACAGTCAGAATATATATACCAATATACGTGGCAGTAGTATGTGGTACTATAATACTAGATGTAATGGGCTAGTGGCTTGATCTCAAAGAAAATACAGATACCAGTAGTTTCAAATTAAGTTGATTGATCTTGCAGCGTTGCTCACCAACATTCGACACACTTAAATCTGGAGACAAATAGTAAAATTCACTTGATTAGGTAGATGTAGGGATGGATGCTAGAGAAACAAGTAACGCAAATGAACCGTACAATGAACGTGTTACCTTCGCAGCCACCGTCGACGAGGTAAGGGTTACCGTGGCCTAACATACATTGGCAACTGTAGCCTCTGTTCCCTGGTAGGCAAAAGCTGTGCTTGTCCTTGCAGATATCGGCAGCCGCCTCCGCAGCACAATCGGGATACGAGTTGGCGTCAGCAGCGGGTAAGCCTGCCGATTGCAACACCTCCCAGTGTAAAACCAAAGGAACCTTGGGCGCAGACCTTGAGTTGTGTCCAAGCGCCTGCACCTGCTGATGGGTGACGTTGCGGTTGTCGAACCACCCTTGCTCCGCGATCAGCGCGTAAGGGGGCCGCAACACATTTTGCTCGTGATCGGCGAATCTGAAGATGAGCCTCAGCTCGTTGGACATGTCGTCCTTGGACGAAGAGATGTGCGCCTGGCAGCAGCCCACGCCATAGCAGTTCTTGTTGTCGCCGCCGTTGTTTGCAATTGGCATCCTTTCAGGTTCGTCCTCAGAGCAGAAGGTGGCGCAGCCAGTGATGATGCTCGAACCCCCAAGCAATGTCGCCTGGACGTTACACCCCACGAGGATGAGCTCGTTGCGGGCCGACAATTGGTACAACTCGTTGCCGGCCGACAGTGCGTAGAACGCGTCCCCATGGCCCGTGAAATAATCACCGAGATGGAATGAGTAAGGACGTCTGGAGACGGCGTCGATGACGGTGACGGAGCTGGTGACGCTCACTGTGGCGTTCTCGATGGAGATGTTTTGGACTTGGAAGGCCCCGTAGCCGTCGAGCAGCAGCCGTGGGGGTTGATCGCTGCTGCTGCTGCTTCCATAGTCGCAGGTGAGGTTGAAACCTGGACGGTAGCAGTACTCCGGGCCGATGCCGAACGGGTACGGCACGGCCACGTCTCCGCATGACCTGTTGCAGCTAGGACCGCCTGACCCTGACAGGTGGAAAGCAAAACTAGCTAATTAAGCAGGAAATCCTCCCCAAATTATATATGCTGTCAGTCTGCGGCGTTGATTTCCTATTAGTAAGCTCACACCATTGGCACCTTTGACCGAGGCGAAAGGGATGCAGTATCCACCGGGAGACGATGCGTTCCCATGGGTTCCTGGCGGGCATTCGCAGTCGAACCCTCCGTCCGTGTTCCTGCATATACCGTCACCGGGGCACGGGTAGTCTTCTGGCAGCTCGCACTCGTTGATATCTGCACGTACGTGAAATTTATGAGCTATGATTGAGCAGACAGACAGATCGATCAAGAAAGAATTTGAAGAATTCAGTCAACCTTTGCATCCGTCGGTGATGTAGGGATTGCCATGGTAACCTTCTTTACACCGGCTGTTGCTGCCAGCCGTAGCACCGCCCGTACCTACGTGGCACTCGCTGTTGCTGCCAGCCGTAGCACCGCCCACGCCGACCTCCCAGTCCAGCCAAAGGGGCACTGCCGCCACCGCCGGAGCGTCCTTGGAGGGGATTTTCAACAGACGGTTTAAAACCCGCCTCTGCTCGACCCATCCCTCGCTGGCCACGAACACTCGCGCCGGCATCCGTGCCTCGTCGGCGCTGCGGTTCCGACCGAACCACTCCAGCTGCACGTCGTAGGAGAAAACCGCCGCCGTCTGGTGGTTGACGACGATGGCCACGTGGCAGCAGCCTATGCCGGAGCAGAGCATGCGGCTCTCAGGCCTGGACAGCAAGGGCCCGTCTCCGTCGTCGCACAAGGAGGAGCAGCCGCCTATAGTGGCGTCTCCGTTCTTGAGCGTTGCCCGGACGTTGCAGCCTGTCAGAATGAGCTCATTCCCGGCGCCTGAGCCTGAGCCTGAGCCTGAGCCAGCTGACAGCCTGTAGGGCCGGAGGTTAACGCGGAACGAGCCGCTGACGCCGGCGGTGCGTTTGACAAGAACCTTGGACTCCAACAGGCTGATGTGGTCGACTTGCAGCATGCCGCCGTCGCCGAGCAGCAGCCAAGGGGGGTCACTTCTGCAGTCGCAGCTGAGGTTGAACCCCGGCGAGTGGTAGCAACGGGGTGGGCCCACCCCGAACGGATACGGCACGCTCACGTTGCCGCAGGTTGTGTCGCAGTCCGGCATCCCTATCATGGGCGCCGCTGCAGGAGCTGGAGCGGTGGCGGCCAGCGCCGGCAGCAGCAACAGCAGTAGCGTTGCTGCCATCAACTTCCAAGTTAGCATCATGCTAAGTTGAGCTCCTGATGAATGAATGTTGTGTACTAGTGAGTGGTGTGCTACATACATATATACGATGCGACCAACGATCACCAGGACATGGTAATATATACAGCAAAAATTGGCCTTACACTTGCTCTTAGCAATAATTACCTTTCTTTTTTGCGGGGAAGCAATAATTACCCTTGACTGGTCCCACACCTAATACGCCGTCCTACCCCAAAGTTTCGTGTACAGGATCCAGTCTTCGATTGACCGGAGACTAACAGTGTATTTAAGTACGTGCTAGTACACGAGCTTGTATTTTTTTTTCTAAAAAAGGGACAGCACTGAGTAGCGAGCGTGCCTTCTAATATCTGTCTTTGGACCATTGTTGAACCATTTTTGAAGAAATCGTTAACTGGTAACTGCTCGGTAGGTTGGCGAGTAGAGAATTAATAGGCTAATCGACAAGTTAATCGGCCATTCAGTCAATTAGTCGGACAATTTATCAGTTTATCGGCTACTCGGTAACCCTACGAGTATGGACTAATCGGCAAGTTAACTGGTTAATCGAACGAATTCTTGAATAGGGCTTTGGACTGATAAGTAATTACAGTAGGATTTAAGAAAAGAACACCGGCTAGTGCGTATGACTCGATCGAGACTGATGTCTGTCTTTGGACTGATAAGTAACTACAGTAGGATTTAAGAAAAGAACAACGGCTAGTGCGTATGACGCGATCGAGACTGATATCTGTCTTTGGACTGATAATTAACTACAGTAGGATTTAAGAAAAGAACACCGGCTAGTGCGTATGACTCGATCAAGACTGATGTCTCTTCAGTAAATAGGCAATTTCCCGATTAAATTAATCCACGAGTAAATCACTAGCATGGCATTGACTAAGTTGATGACGTACTGATTTTGATCTAAACATGCACGTACTAAGCAAACAGTAGACAAATTTACACATACTGCTAGTACTGCTAATATGAAATTAATCAGGAACGGGATAAACGAGTTATACCCTCCAGTAGGCCATGCAGAGGCCGCAGCTTTGGTGGCAGCAGCGGCGTCCTCGGCGGCCTTCTTGTCGGTTTCAGCTTTCTCGGCGGCGGCACGGTCGGGGTCGGTGGACATGGTGATGATGAAGGCGACGCGGACGTAGAGGAAGTAGACGATCGAAAGCGAGCAGCCGCGTAATCGCTGCCCAAAAACCTATTCGCCCCTCACCCCGTATAGGAACCAGAAGGGCGTGGTTTCGGAGACCTGCTCTCCCGTCGACCGTGTACGCGGTGAACGGGATGGAGTCGCCGGCGGCAACAGCAGCAGAGGAACGACGTGGGCGTGGAGGCGGAGATGTGTTCTGTTTTCGCGGCGGCTAGGGTTGGCAGTGCCCCACATATATATGTGCGGCCGCGCGTGGAGAGACGTGGGCTGAACCCACGTCCAAGTCGGTAGCCCACGATCCGAGGTCTCAGATCGTGGCCCTACCTGTCAAAGACTCTCCGTTCCTGACCGGCAAAAAGAAGCGCATAGGAGCGAGCTCGGCTCGGCTCAGTCCCGCAACCCGCGGCGCGTCGTGACGAGGCGAGGCGAGGCGTGGCGTGGCGAGGCGAGCGGAGGAGGAGGAGTGCGCGAGGGCCTCTTCTCTTCTCAAGCTCCAATAGTATGTAGAAGAGCTACCCTTATAAACCACTCCAACTTTCCTTCCACTAGCATGGTGGGACTAAACTTCCCACCACCTTGTCATGCCACCTACATGGGCCCTTAGAGATCAAATCTGAAATTGTCATATGGGCTTTAGGCCCATCTCACATTTTAACAATCCCCCACCAGATCTCAGGGGCCCACTTTGTCCTTTGTTCCAAACGCTGTTTTGATATACTAGTGTTTCAGTGAAGACCTGTTAAGGTTGAGCTTCATCTAGAGCAAGTAGCTACATTCCTTCACAACTGAACAATGGACTATGCCTTGAATTGTCAGTTTGGCGTAAAGAAGTTTCACCACATGTCTTACTAGTACTGGGCTGCCGAAGGCTGACCCCTCGGGTGGAGCATATAAGTCACACTCCTAGCCTAGTCATGAGCTTACTAGAGATCACCTCAATCTCATAGACTGTGACTAGCAGTCGGGCTCACATAGGTGTGTTCCTCCAAAGATCGCTCTGTAGGATAGCATCTTGCTTATACATATAAGCCTTGGAACACATTAAGACAGTAGTCATCCTTCCATACAGTTTCCGAGAGTATTGCATCTCCAATGGAGTGGGTTAGTAAAGTTACTCTCCTCAGTTCACCACTGGCTTGTTTCCCAGGTCCTACTTCACGGGATCTCCGATCACATAGGTTGGGTTACCACCATGGCAACTCATGTGGGTCTCATACCCATCTCTCTCGATGCACTATCTATTACTACACGTGATAGCCCTTTCGTAAAGGGATCTGCCAGATTCTTAGCCGTATGGACATAGTCCAGCGCTATCACTCCGGAGTTTCTTAATTTTCTGACAGCTTTTAATCTCATTCTTATGTGTTTGTTGGACTTCATGTTGTCCTTTGAACTCTTCACCTTGGTGATGACAGCCTGATTGTCACAGTTCATAAGGATAGCCGGAACCGGTTTATCAACCAGTGGCAAGTCCATCAAAAGATCTCGAAGCCATCCTGCTTCAACACCAGAAGTGTCTAATGCTGTTAATTCTGCTTCCATTATCGATCTCGTTAAGATCGTTTGCTTGCAAGACTTCCAGGAAACAGCACCACCTCCAAGAGTAAACATATACACAGTTGTGGCCTTCATCTCATCAGTATCAGAGATCCAATTCGCATCACTATACCCTTCAAGTACCGACGGGTCTCCGGTATAGTGAAGTCCATAGTTCATAGTACTTTTCAGATAGCGCATAACTCTTTCAACAGCATGCCAATGTACATCACCCGGTTTGGAAACAAACCGGCTCAGTTTGCTCACAGCAAACGCGATGTCAGGCCTCGTTGCGCTCGCTAGGTACATCAGTGAACCAATGATTTGAGAGTATCTCAATTGATCTTTAGCCATGCCTTTGGACTTTCGAATCAACACGCTAGGATCATATGGTGTTTGAGATGGTGTGCAGTCCGAATATCCAAAACGACTCAACACCTTCTCAACATAATGGGATTGCAGAAGTGTGATCCCACCCTCATTATCTCTCAGTAGCTTGATGTTCAAGATAACATCAGCCACACCAAGGTCCTTCATCTCAAAGTTCTGAGACAGAAACGATTTGACCTCCTCAATGACTTTGAGGTTTGTTTCGAATATCAGTATGTCATCAACATACATGCACAGTATAACTCCTTCGCCCCCACCATGGCGATAGTATACACATTTGTCAGCCTCATTAACAACGAAGCCAACAGATGTCAGAGTTGTATTGAACTTATCATGCCATTGCTTAGGTGCTTGCTTCAGGCCATATAAAGATTTCACCAACTTACACACCTTCCTTTCCTGACCATCTATCACAAAGCTATCTGGCTGTTGCATGTAGATTTCCTCATTTAGCTCTCCATTCAGAAAAGCCGTCTTAACATCCATTTGATGGACGAGAAGACCATGTGAGGCCGCCAACGAGAGTAATACTCGAATGGTGGTCAGTCTAGCCACAGGTGAATAAGTATCAAAGAAATCTTCCTCTTCTTTCTGGTCATAGCCTTTGGCCACAAGCCTGGCCTTGTACTTTTCAATCGTACCATTGGGCCTAAGCTTTTTCTTGAACACCCACTTACATCCCAATGGTTTGCAACCATAGGGACGCTCAGTGATCTCCCATGTCCCGTTAGCCATGATGGAATCCATCTCGCTACGGACCGCATCCTTCCAGTAGTCAGCTTCTGGAGAGGCATACGCTTCTGAGATAGAAGTGGGAGTATCATCCACGAGGTACACGAAGAAATCATCACCAAAGGTCTTTACAGTCCTTTGTCTCTTGCCCCTACCAAGGGTTTCCTCGTCATCCTCCTCAGGATTTTCATCATGTGTTCGTTCATAATATTCCATAGGAATGGCAGGCTCAGGAGTCTCCTCAGATTTCTGTCTAGAAGTGCTTTGTATATCTTTCATAGGAAAAATATCCTCAAAGAATGTAGCATCCTTAGACTCTATGATTGTACCGACCTTCTGGTCAGGTAACTCAGATTTCACTACTAAAAATCTATAGCCAACACTGTTCTTAGCGTAGCCCAAATTAACGCAGTCCACAGTCTTGGGTCCAAGCTTACGCTTTTTGGGGATCGGCACGTTGACTTTCGCCAAACAGCCCCAAGTACGCAAGTACGAGAGTATTGTCCTTCTCTTTGCCCATCTCTCATAGGGAGTGATCTCATTATCCTTTATCGGAACTTTATTCAGGACATGACATGCCGTCAATATAGCCTCCCCCCACCATGCCTTGGATAAACCCGACGTATCTAATATGGCGTTAACCAGATCAGTTAGAGTATGGTTTTTCCGCTCGGCAACCCCGTTTGACTGGGGTGAATAGGGAGGCGTCCTCTCATGAATAATGCCATGTTCCGCACAGAAAGAATCAAACTCACTCGAGAAGTACTCTCCACCACGATCTGAATGGAATCGTTTAATTTTCTTTTCAAGTTGATTCTCAACTTCTGCCTTATAGATTTTAAAGTAGTGTAAAGCCTCATCTTTAGTATTTAACAGATACACATAGCAATATCTAGTGGAATCATCTATCAATGTCATGAAGTATTTCTTTCCACCTTTAGTCAATACACCGTTCATCTCACAAAGATCAGAATGTATGAGTTCTAATGGTGCCAAGTGTCTCTCCTCCGCAGCCTTGTGAGGCTGGCGAGGTTGCTTAGCTTGCACACATGACAGGCACTTAGAACCTTTGGCTAAAGTGAAACTCGGGATTAAATCCAACTTAGCTAGCCGCGTCATAACACCGAAACTTATGTGACAAAGACGTGAATGCCAAACCTCAGATTCATTAACACTCGAATGAACATGGTTCACGACTTTATTACAGAAATCTGCGAGGGAAAGGCGGAGCATCCCTCCGCTCTCATAACATTTTCCAACAAATAGTCCATACTTAGTAACAACTAATTTATTAGACTCGAATACCAACTTAAACCCTTCTCTACATAAAAGGGAGCCACTAACGAGGTTCTTCTTGATGGCGGGGACATGCTGCACGTTCTTCAGTTGCACGATCCTTCCCGAAGTAAACTTCAGATCGACCGTGCCAACACCATGAACAGAAGCACTCGCGCCATTCCCCATCAATACGGACCCGTGGCCTGTGATCTGGTAAGAAGAGAACAATGAAATGTCAGCACACACATGAACACCTGCACCTGTATCCACCCACCAATCGGTGGGCTGAAACACTGAAAAACAGTAAATAAATTACCGTACCCAGATGCACCATTCTCATTGTTGCCCACAATCATGTTGACAGACTTGGAGTCCTGTCCTGACTTCTTAAACTTGTTTGGGCACTTGTTGGCCCAATGTTCAGTCGAACCACAAGTAAAGAAGCCCTCATCCTTCTTGTTCTTCTTGAAGGTCTTCTTACCCTTCTTCTTGAAGTCGGTATTCTGTTGGACACCGTTCTTTCCCTTGAACTTGTGGGAATTGAAGTTCCTCTGGTTCACCATGTTGGCAACAGAAGTCCCTTCGGCCCCTTTTCAGTGCGAGTCCTTTGCCCTCGAATTCTGCTCAACACTCAGATGGCCAATGACATCCTCCACAGAGAATTCACGCCTCTGATGTTTCAGAGTGGTGGCAAAGTTCCTCCAGGAATTGGGGAGCTTAGCGATTATGCAGCCCACGACAAACTTGCCCGGTAACTCGCACTTCAGAAGCTCAAGCTCCTTAACAATGCATATTATCTCATGAGCCTGCTCCAGTACAGGACGGTTCTCAACCATCTTGTAGTCGTGGAACTGCTCTATAATATACATCTCGCTCCCTGCATCGGCGGCCCCGAACTTAGATTCGAGCGCCTCCCACAAGTCCTTGGCGACATGCACATGTAAATATGCGTCGACCAGTTTATCTCCGATCACGCTAACAACTACTCCGAGAAACACAGTGGTTGCCTCCCTGAACGCCTTCTCCTGTTCAGGAGCAATCGTTCCCGTGGACACACCGGTGACCCAGAACACGTTCATAGCCGTGAGCCATAAAGTGGTCTTTGTCTGTCAACGCTTAAAATACGTACCGGTAAACTTATCCGGTTTCAGTGCTGCGGCAAAGCCACTTGCCGAAAAATTCCTACACATACTAGGTTTTTGGATTGTTCAGTAAATAGGCAATTTCTCGATTAAATTAATCCACGAGTAAATCACTAGCATGGCATTGACTAAGTTGATGACGTACTGATTTTGATCTAAACATGCACGTACTAAGCAAACAGTAGACAAATCTACACATACTGCTAGTACTGCTAATATGAAATTAATCAGGAGCGGGATAAACGAGTTATACCCTCCAGTAAGCCATGCAGAGGCCGCGGCTTTGGTGGCAGCAGCGGCGTCCTCGGCGGCCTTCTTGTCAGTTTCAGCTTTCTCGGCGGCGGCACGGTCGGGGTCGGTGGACATGGTGATGATGAAGGCGACGCGGACGTAGAGGAAGTAGACGATCGAAAGCGAGCAGCCGCGTAATCGCTGCCCAAAAACCTATTCGCCCCTCACCCCGTACAGGAACCAGAAGGACGTGGTTTCGGAGACCTGCTCTCCCGTCGACCGTGTACGCGGTGAACGGGATGGAGTCGCCGGCGGCAACAGCAGCAGAGGAACGACGTGGGCGTGGAGGCGGAGATGCGTTCTGTTTTCGCGGCGGCTAGGGTTGGCAGCGCCCCACATATATATGTGCGGCCGCGCGTGGAGAGACGTGGGCTGAACCCACGTCCAAGTCGGTAGCCCACGATCCGACGTCTCAGATCGTGGCCCGCGGCGCGTCGTGACGAGGCGAGGCGAGGCGAGGCGAGGCGAGGCGAGGCGTGGCGTGGCGTGGCGAGCGGAGGAGGAGGAGTGCGCGAGGGCCTCTTCTCTTCTCAAGCTCCAATAGTATGTAGAAGAGCCACCCTTATAAACCACTCCAACTTTCCTTCCACTAGCATGGTGGGCCTAAACTTCCCACCACCTTGTCATGCCACCTACATGGGCCCTTAGAGATCAAATCTGAAATTGTCATATGGGCTTTAGGCCCATCTCACATTTTAACAATGTCTGTCTTTGGACTGATAAGTAAGTACATTAGGATTTAAGAAAAGAACACCGGCTAGTGGGTAGTGCCTCCCAATGACTCCATCCAAACTAATGTCTCTCTCGGACGATCCACTATGCCCCCTTTTCCCGCCTTGCACCCATCAGCATCATTGCATACATCATGCATCCAATTAAGCTTACGCATTACTGGTCACCGACCTGACCAACGCACTACACTTACGGAAGATTTTCTGCTTACATGATGACATTTTATTTTCCAACCAAGCATCCCTTTCCATTAATTTCTCAGCAATTCAGATCGACCACCTGCAGCAGCACGATCTACAGCAGGATCAGTGGCATTCATGTTCCCTGTTACGATCATGTAAGAGCAAACACATGGTGAGAAGTAGATGTTATATTTAGTAATATTGAGCTTCTTATGAAATATGTTATGATCATGTTATATTCATTACGAAGTCAGAGACTTTGTAATGAACTTGTTGTTTTGGTTTAACAAAATATATAAACGGTTTTATGTTGGCATATATGTGTTTGTTTGCTTATAGCCCTATTATAGTCTTTATTATTTTCTGTCATGCCGTACTCATGCATAACTTTTCTTGCATGCCGTCCTACCCAAAGTTTCGTGTACCGGATCCAGTCTCAGATTGACCGGAGACTAATAGCGTACTTTAACTACGTGCTAGTACATGACCTTGTAATTTTTTTTCTAAAAAGGGACAGCAGTGAGTAGCGAGGGTGCCTCCTAATGTCTGTCTTGTGACTGATAAGTAACTACAGTAGGATTTAAGAAAAGAACACCGCCTAGTACGTATGACTCGATCGAGAGACCGACGTCTCTCTCGGACAGACCACTATGCCCCCTTTTCCCGCCTTGCACCCATTAGCACCATGCCACCAATTACGCTTAGCGCGTGGCCGGTCACCGTCGGGACGAGACCCAGCCTACCGACCAACACGCTAAACTTACGGAAGATTTTCGGCTTACATGATGACATTTTATTTTCCAACTGAGCATCCCCTTTCCATTAACAAAAATACAGAGTTCATGATCAATACAAGCCAGATTAGAAGGAGGAAAATAAGGGGAGGCGGTTTGGTGCATTGCCAGGAAAAACCCGCCACGAACAATTCAATGAAAGAAGACAAAAAACCAAGTCTAACCAGCAGCGAAAAAGGAAACTATCTAGGCTACCCTGCACATCGCAACAACGCTAAACTCCAAGCAAATGGAACCACCAAAGCTATTAGAACCAAAAGACATCTCAGCCATGAAATCACACGCCAGTGGTTTGTCCCGCACCCAGCGCAGCCGTTGCAGGCTTCATCTAACGAGCGAGTGTCGTTGCTTCCTTCATCAGCACCCGGACACCTCTTTGGAACACATTTTTGCCGGCGCCCTTGAGAAGACTTCCACAGTACAACATAAATGAACAAACGGTGAAGATGGCCTCCGCATAAGAACGCATAACATGATTCTCAAAGGTTATCTTTTTCCTGAGGGTCCAAATACCCAATCATACAGCAGCAACACACATCATATCTCTACTCGTAAAAGGGGGTTGGTAGGCCGGTACGCGTGGTTTATTTTCGCCTCCACATCCCACCACCCCATCCATGCTAGATTTTTTTTCTCTCTCCCAATAAAAAAGCGGATCGATTCATCCGACCTTTCTTCGGTTTTTCGTGCTTGCTTCGGCATGTACCGATTCAATTCTACCATATAAATATTAGGTAATTAATAATTTAGAAATCGCATCATATATGTGAGATCACCTTCCTAAAAGATGGACAAAAGATTTTTTTTCTCAATAACCTTCCAAATCTCTACTCCTAAAAGGAGAGTTGATACACCGGTATGCACGGTTTATTTTCGCCTCCACATCCTACCATCCCCTCCATGTCACTACACTAGTAGAAAACGGGTTAGTAGTCCCGGTTTGTAAGTGCCTTTAGTCCCGGTTGTGTAACCGGTACTAAGCAATCGGGACTAAAGCCCCACCTTTAGTGGCCGCTAAAGGTGCTCCACGTGGCCGCTACACAGCTCTTAGGCAGGAGGACCTTTAGTCCCGGTTGGTAACACCAACCGGGACTAAAAGGCCGCAGGGGTTTTGAAGGGTTTAGGGGTTTCATATTGTGTTTCCCTTTTCTTTTTCTGTTTACCATTCAATTCTTTTTCATTTAGGGTTTTCATTTTATGATATCCTTCAACTCGATGCTAGCTGCTACATATAGCAATGAAGGAACCAATACACAACATCATCATGAATATATATATATGGAGAAGTGACCTCTCTTTCTCCGTGCTTGGTCGAACAACAAGTTTTCGTATATCTATTTGACGCTACTACATATAGTACACGTTCATGCAGATATACAATATAACATCTCTTACGAACCCTAATATCTAATTACCGAAATCACATTCCAAATACCGATGGTATTCTCCGTTTTTAGGTATGACCTCTTGAAGAAAGAATCCTGCCAATTCCTCTTGAATTGCTCGTATGCGATCCTTTGGTAGGAGTTCGTCCCACTTCCGTTGGATATAATTTAAAGAATGGGGTCAATATATATGAATGAAACTCAACACAATTGATGGTAACAAAATAAAATTGTGAATATTGTTTACGTACATTAAGTTATTCTAAAAATCTGCCCGTCTCACGGGTCGTCTGGTGAATGAACTCGCAAACATAGTATCCACATATATTATTCCTGGCTTTCTGCCTCAAGCATTTTACAAAAGAATAGAGTTCAATCAAAATAATACTAAAACATGATAATGATATTGAATTTAGAATCAAAGAGAGATGTGCAAAACTAGCTAGTACTACTTACATTGGGGTATCGAAATCGTAGCTCCTTTTTTCATTCACCCCTAGCCTGCTTGGTGAACTCTTTCCAAACCCTGTCCGGCAACGAAAATGAATAAATAAGTTATTAATTACTTGATATGAGGAAATAAACAAAAATTGCCGATATAGTGCGATAATGATTGAACTTACTTCTGGAGCATTTCACTCATGTCCGACCACATCTTAGGGTCTTTACGTTTTGAGTCCATGACAATTACTACTCCTGCATCAAGCTGAATGACTAGCAGAATAAAGTGGAACATGCGCACGCTCATCAATTACACTTAACCTCGAGTAAGCGAAATAGAATGTGCACAAGACAGTAACACTCACTTGAAGTTGTAATTAAATAGTATTTCCCTTCTATTTTGTTGTCCAATTAATGCCTTTAGGAAGTTTTTCTCCGTATCCTTGGTGTTGTGTGCTATCGTATATTCATTCATGGTATTTGGGTTAATGAACCCAATGTCATAGATTTGTCCTCTTTTGCATTCGAGAATCTTCAATCTGCATAATATAGTGAGGATAATTATGCATGCAATGAACGAGCTGAGCTAGAGACTTAATTACAGAAAGTATATATACTTACAGACAATAGGAACTGACGATAGTTTTGTCGAGGGCGTCTTGATTGTATAACTGAAATAATTCTTCAAATTCAACGTAGATCGCCACGACTCCATTGAAGTAATGCTCATCTCTAACTCCCACCAAGAGAAAGTTGCTCCCTTCCTTTGAGGCTTCCATGTACCACTCGTGCAATCTTCGCATTTGTGTTGGTAGAAGCCGGACCTCCTCAGGTCTAACGAGAGGCTTCCCGTGATGGTATCTAAAGGCCAACTCAGCCATGGAGAACTGTACCTCATTGCCTAAGTAATCACCAAGAGTGAAATCAAGATTATCGGCCGCTACCCACGGATCATTAGCGATATCGGTAAACAGCTTGCGCGGGGGCACGATTTGTTTTCCTGTTGGCCGACCTAGGGAACTGTTTTCCCCCTTGCACTATTTCTACTTCCCGACCGCACATGTTCTGTATATGACTTTACAATAGGGCGGTCATAGTCTGATAGCAGCGGAGGCGGTGGTGGTCGCTTAAGGTTTTCCAGATAGGACTTCACTTTTACAGGATCTATTTTCTCCTTTGGATTGGGACGGGTCGGCGCAAGCTGGTGTTTCACATCGGCATCCACGACATTCTTGACTTTCTCATCACTCATGTGTATGGTAACTTGGCAGGAGCCTCATTGACACTTATTGTACCTGATTTGGATTTCTTCGCAGTTGTACTACTAGCCACCGGAGCGGCGGCTCTCTTCCGCCGGTGCTGAAGTGGCGGAGGAGGCGGAGTGAGCTGACGCGGTGGATTCTGCTGAGGGGCCTCCTCCAGCGGAGTGTGCTGACGTGGTAGAGACAGCAGAGGCAGCAGAGTGTGTTGACGCGGTGGAGACGGTTGGGGCAGCGGAGATAGAGCTGGACTGTGAGGAGTCTGCTGAGGGGCCTCCTCCAGCGGAGTCTGCTGACGCGGCGTCTAATGTGGAAGCACGATGTGTTCCTTTCTCCATAGAATGATTGTCCTTCTGGCATCTCCCAGATGAGTCTCCCCTTCACCTGTTGGGTACTCAAGCTCCAACTGCTCAAATCCATTGATAACTGCATCCACCCCGACAACAGCATAGCCATCTGGAATCAGAGAGAAATGGTAAGTTCCATCAGGTACACAAGGTAAGGCATAGCTGACCTCCACCTTCAAGGATATGTTCATGCATGTCGCATGTAGATCACAATGTTCCCTCTGCGTGATATCATCCACAGGGTAGCGAGGAGCTATGATATTAGGCCGAACGAGCTCCGTGGAAGCCACACTGCTTTTCCACTAAGATTGTGGGGTAGCTCCATGGGCAGTATCGAATGAAGGATCTTCGTGCCGCTGAGATGATGGGTCGGTAGCTCGCTGGCTGGTAAGTGCCTCTATTTGCTTCTGCTGCAACGCTACTATTTCTTCTACCTTCTGCAGTCGGTCTGCATCATGTTTCTTCTTCTCCCTCGGCTTCTATAACTGTCACTGCTGTCGGGAAACTGAACCTTCCATGAAACGGAGCCTGATGTGCCTCGTGTTCGTCCAGGGTGTTTAGGATTACCGTGGGCGTGTGTCAGCTCGTCCTTCTCTCTGTCGGGATGGAACTTCCCCTCCTGCACGTCCTTCGTTGCAGCTTGAATGGCTTTGACGAGTGTTGCAAGTTGAGCTTTTGTATAAACACACTTCTCTATTTCTGGGTTCAAAGTTCCCCCATGCCCGAAGAACCAAGTCCTTGCCCGTTCAGTCCAGTCCAATGTCTCTGGATGGACCCCTTTATCAAGCAGGTCGTTCTCAACTTTATCCCACTTTGGTCGGGTAGCCTTCTAGCCACCTGACCCCGTAACATGGTGATATTCCTTCTTTGCAGCATTTTGCTTATTTATAATTGACCTTTTCTTACCTGCCTCCGATGTCTTGTACTCCACAAATGCGGGCCAGTGATCTTTTAAATTCTCATCTGCTCCAGTGAATGTTGGAGTCTTCCCTTTCAGGACATACTTCTCGTGCAATCGTTTCTTCCAGATGTTAAATTGTTGGGCCATCTTCTTAAGAGCCCACGCCTTGACTTTTTGCTCCACCTCTGGCGATAGAGTGAAATTTGTCATGAGCATATTCCAAAGCTCATCTTTGGATCTATCGTCGACATAAGAAACCCCATCTGCCTTTGGCTTATTCCATTCTTGAATGCTGATCGGGATGTTGTCCCTAACAACAACTCCGCACTGACTTATAAATCGGTCTGCGGCCCGCTTGGGACCAGTCGGTTTGCCATCTGCAGTGAGTTCTTCGATCGTGAAACTTTCATTCTCGCCCAACCTTTTCTTCGGGCCTCGACTCTTTATAGAAGTTTGGCTCGATCCGGAGGGCTAAAAGAAGAAATAAGTGTCAACATCCAAGTAGGGATGTAAATGGTACGGATAATTTCCGCTCCGAATCCGCATCCGCATCCATTTTTGAGGATATGGTATGCAATTATGTGAATCCGCCGGATATGGATGCGGATACGGATTTCGATCAATCGGATATCCGACGGATATGGTAGCGGATTTGGTATCCCTAGTATCCGGCGGATGTGGATTATCCGCTATTTTTTGCGGATTATCCGAGGTAGGAAAACCAGATTATATCCGATAAAATAAGCCCAGACGAGACGGTCCATATAAGCCCATTAAAGTTAGTAATTGTTGATTTGCACTAACCCGATATACTCCTACCATAATGGCGTACACAATCACCGCTTGTAAAATTGGTAGCACAACGACAATAGCGCATACATACCCCTCTCTCCATTGCCAATTTGCCATCTTGCATTGGATTTACATCCCTACATCCACCATACATGACATTGGGCAAGTTTGTAGTAGTCGAGTAGGCTTTATGTTAATAGACTACAAAACACTGAATTTATGATGTTTAATGTCTTACTTGCCGATCCTTCTAAGATACTAATTACTTTGATAAGTAAAAAGTGACTGATTACTTTTGTATTGTTATTTTTTTATAGATCGTCTGAAAAAGATATTGGGGAAAAGATCAACATCTGCAAGAACAAGTGCAGTTGAGAGTATGGTTGTATCACCCCCAGCTGAAAGTCGAGATGAAGAGCCACGGAATATTGGCAGTGGCAATGAAGTTGAAAATGAAGTGGTTGATCTGGAGGGCGATAATCAGGATGCCAGAGTAGATGAGCCTGTAGGGAAGAAACAAAAGAAGACCACATCAGAATGTTGGGACCATTTTGATAAGTTTTTCAAGATGGTGGTGGTAGATGGCAAGAAAGTTAAGGAAGCATGGGCTAAATGCAAGTACTGCACTTATGATGCAAGGAGAAATAGCAGGAATGGGACATCAGTCTTCTTGAACCATATTAAGATGCATAGTGTGAAGTCAGGCCAACAGTTGCTCAAAGTAGAGAAGAAGGAACATGGTTCTGTTGCTGTTGAGGCTTATAAGTATGATCAAGAGTCTTCCTTGAGAAAGCTCTACTTGGCAATAATCATGCATGAATATCCCTTCAATATTGTTGAGCATGAATACTTCCGTGACTTCATCAAATCCTTGCGCCCTTCATTTCCTCTGAAGAATCGTAACACTGTTAAAAATGAAATAGTGGCTATGTTTCAAACAGAGAAGGATAAGTTGTATGAGTATTTCAAAACAATTAACTGTCATTTTAGCACCACAATGGACATGTGGACATCAAATCAGAATAAAGGGTACATGTGTGTCACTGTGCATTGGATTGATGATGAATGGATTATTCAGAAAAGGATCATCAAATTTATGCATGTAGAAGGGCGCCATACTGGTCTTAACATGTCTGGAGAATTTCTTGCTTGCATTTTGCGATGGTTTATTGAGAAAAAAATGTTTTCTCTTACTTTGGACAATGCATCTTCAAATGAAGTTTGTGTTAAACATGTCATTAGTAAACTGAAAGAGTACTCCCCTCTAGTATGTGATGGTGAATTCTTTCATGTGAGATGTGCAAATCATGTTCTTAATTTGGTTGCTAGAGATGGTCTTGATCAGATTTCAAATGCAGTTTGGGGTGTTAAGGCATTTGTTTTGGCAGTAAAATCATCGCCTCAGTTGGAGGAGGAATTCTATAAGTGTGCATCTGAGTGTGGGTTGCCCACAGAAAAAGGTCTACGGTTGGATGTCCAAACAAGGTGGAATTCCACATACCACATGTTGAGTGATGCCCTATATTATAAGAAGGCCTTTGATAGGTTGCATGAGATTGACAAAAAGAAGTTTGACAAGTTTGCTCCAACAGCTGATGATTGGGACAAGGCTCTTACCCTCTGTAGATGCTTGAAGAAGTTTGATGATCTCACTACTCTACTATCAGGTAATCAATATCCAACAGCAAACTTATTCTATAAAGGCTTCTGTGAGATCAAGGCTTTAATTTCTGGTTGGCGTAAAAGTAGTGATACTACTATTAAAAAGATGGCAGTTTCTATGCAAACTAAATTTGATAAGTACTGGAGGAAGTCGAATCTTGCTCTTGCGGTTGCCTTCTTTCTTGACCCTAGATACAAGAGAAGTGGAATTGAACATTACATGAGAAAGGTTCATGGGGAACTACTGTATCGTGGTAAAGTAGAAGAGTTGGTTATTGCTGTGAAGCAGATGTACCAAGCATATGCTTCTAAATATTCACAGAGCACTGATGGACCTACCTATACTACCACTTCCCAAGAAGGCAATACTGATCTTATGGTAGAAGATGAAGATGATTATTTTTTGTCTCAGCAGGGCACTCATGGGTCTAATGAAGGTGACACTGACTTGGATAAGTACATGGCAGAAGCTACAGTAAGGCTTTCAAAGGTTGCTTTTGAGAACTTTGACATCTTATCATGGTGGAAAACACATCAAGATGTATATCCTGTGTTAGCAATGCTTGCTCGTGATGTTTTGGCCATACAAGTGTCCACCGTTGCCTCGGAAGCAGCTTTCAGTGCCGGTGGTCGTGTTATTGATCCATTCCGCAGTCGTCTTGACCCCCATGTGGTGGAAGCATTAATATGTACAAAAGACTGGGTTGCTGCATCTAGGAAAAATGACAATAAAAGAGGGGATAGACTTGGTTCTATTGTGAATGACTTGGAGGTTGTGGAAACCCTTGTTGCTAATATGAGTCTGGAGGAAAAGCTTGACGAAAAGGTAAGGCTCTGCCCTCTCTACCACTCTTACTCATTTTGCAAGAGACTTGCCTTCATGATGATTAATGCCCTATACATGATCTAATGCTAATATATTTCCGGGACTTTGTAGCAACAAGAAGAAGCTGGCAGTGATGATGACAATTTTGATTATACCATGAGTACTTCAACTTTAGGGGAGAGGCTAGCTATGCAAGTATGTCTGATTACCTCTTGAACATTACTGCTATTTTATTTATGTAAAATAATAACAATATTTTCCTTAACTTGCATGCTGCTGATACATAGGATAATCAAGGAACCGATATTGAATAAGAGGCTGATCACCTGCATCCGGAGCAAGAAGTTTAGGTATG
Source organism: Triticum dicoccoides (assembly GCF_002162155.2). Taxonomy (NCBI): domain Eukaryota; kingdom Viridiplantae; phylum Streptophyta; class Magnoliopsida; order Poales; family Poaceae; genus Triticum; species Triticum dicoccoides. The sequence continues at coordinate 796,137,247 of NC_041383.1, read as the reverse complement.
TAGTTATAACGACAATTCTTTGATGTATATTAGTATATATTACCAGTCTGTATCCTCTTTGGACATATGGATTAATTTTACTAATATATGCCTTTTATATGTGTGCTGCTACGTGATAGTTACGAATCACATGCCGATCAGATTAGAGATACATTTATATATGCATCTGTACCCATGATTGGATATGTATGTTGCTAGTTACCGGTCAGATGTCAATATAATTTAATTAGTCATGTATGTATAGTACGTGCATCCATGCATACAATATCTGATGCTTGATGTTTCTCTTCTCTATATATACACATACGCTAAGAAGTTTCAAATTAATCATGTGGATATATACACATCAGAGTTGATGCATGTGTGTTCGAACTACTTAATTGTCCACAACCAAGTATAAATAATTTCTCTGATTGTCAAGTGTAGCATCTAATGATCTAATATCTCTTATCATTCTCACAGGGTGATGCCAGTGGATTGGAAGAACACCATGTCGAAGAGAAATCAAGGATGATTACCGGCTTCTACTTGATCGAATACTTGCCTTTCATAATAAATAAAAACTTCGATTGAATTAAGTTTTTCTTAAGTACGACCTTCGTCTTGGGCTCTATGTGTAATGCTATCAGCATTTTATCGGTACTGCATATTGTTGCTATACTGGTGATTTATAACTTTAGAACGCCACTCTCTAGTGTTACGCGCTTGGATGAAAACATGTTTTCATATTGTTGCTTAGTAGAAATAAATCATGTCTTTGCACGTATCATCCGATAATTTTTATCCGTTTCCTGTCCGAATTTACTCCGCCTCCGCTCCGTATCCGTAGTCCGACATAATCCGCATTCGAATCCGCATCCGGTCATTATCCGCTCCGCTCCGAATCCGGCCAAAAAATATGGTAAAGGATATGGTAAAAGCATTATCCGATCCGATCCGATCCGTTTACATCCCTACATCCAAGTTAGCATCATGCTAAGTTGAGCTCCTGATGAATGAATGTTGTGTACTAGTGAGTGGTGTGCTACATACGATGTGACAAATGATCACCAGGACATGGTAATATATACTACTCGTACAACAAAAATTGGCCTTACACTTGCTCTTAGCAATAATTACCTTTTTTTGCAGGGAAGCAATAATTACCCTTGACTGGTCTCACACCTAATACGCCGTCCTACCCCAAAGTTTCGTGTACTGGATCCAGTCTCCGATTGACCGGAGACTAACAGTGTATTTATACGTGCTAGTACATGAGCTTGTATTTTTTTTCTAAAAAGGGGCAACACTGAGTAGCGAGCGTGCCTCCTAATGTCTGTCTTTGGACTGACAAGTAACTACAGTAGGATTTAAGAAAAGAACACCGGCTAGTGCGTAGTGCCTCCTGATGACTCGATCGAGACTGATGTCTCTCTCGGACGGTCCACTATGCCCCCTTTTCCCGCCTTGCACCCATCAGCATCATTGCATACATCATGCCTTCAAATAAGCTTACGCATGACCGGTCACCGACCTGACCAACGCGCTACACTTACGGGAGATTTTCTGCTTACATGATGACATTTTATTTTCCAACCAAGCATCCCTTTCCATTAATATCTTAGCGAAACAGATCGACCATGTGCAGCAGCACGATCTGCAGCAGGATCAGTGGCATTCATGTTCCCTGTTACAATCATGTTAAGAGCAAACACCTGATGAGAAGTAGATGTTATATTTTGTAACATTGAGTTTCTTATGAAATATGTTATGATCATGTTATATTCATTAGGAAGTCAGAGACTTTGTAATGAACTTGTTATTTTGGTTTAACAAAATATGTGAATTGCTTTATGTTATTATATATGTGTTTGTTTGCTTATAGCCCTATTATGGTCTTTATTATTTTCCGTCATGCGGTACTCATGCATAACTTTTCTTGCATGTCGTCCTACCCCAAAGTTTTGTGTACTAGATCCAGTCTCAGATTGACCGGAGACTAATAGCATACTCTAACTACGTGCTAGTACATGAGCTTGTAATTTTTTTTCTAGAATGGGACAGCAGTGAGCAGCGGGCGTGCCTCCTAATGCATCATGCCTCCACGCGTGGACGGTCACCGTCGGTACCAGACCCAGCCTCCCAGCCAATGCGCTACACTTAAGAAAGATTTTCTGCTTACTTGATGACATTTTATTTTCCAACCGAGCATCTCTTTCCATTAATTTCTTAAAGAAATAGACCGACCACGTGCAGCAACACGATCTGCAGCAGGATCAGTGGAATTCATGTTCCCTGTTTCTTGACGCGTACCAGAAACAATATCACAAACGGTACAAGGGAAAGAAGTGCGAATAAACATACACAATCCAAGCATAAGTAGATAAAAGAAAATGCAAAGCTTACCTTAGTCACAGAGCCAATCTCCTAAGCAGATCAAACGACGAGCCAAACTCGATTATGGATTGATATCGGCAATTTCTAGGAAAAAAAAGTGTAACGTAAGCCAAGCATACAGGTTAATTTTAAGAGCAAACACATGATGGGAAGTATATGTTATATTTAGTAACATTGAGCTTCTTATGAAATATGTTATGATCATGTCATATTCATTACGAAGTCAGGGACTTTGTAACGAACTTGTTACTTTGATTTAACAAAATATTTGAACTGTTTTATGTTATTATATATGTGTTTGTCTGCTTATAGCCCTATTACGGTCTTTATTATTTTCTGTCATGCCATACTCATGCATAACATTTCTTGCATGCCATCCTACCCCAAAGTTTTGTGTATTGGATCTAGTCTCCGGTTGACCGGAGACTAATAGCGTACTTTAAGTACGTGCTAGTATATGAGCTTGTAATATTTTTTCTAAAAAGAGGCAGCAGTGAGTAGCAAGCGTGCCTGCTATTGCTTGTCTTGGGACTGATAAGTAACTACTTCCTCTATTCCAGTGGTGTCAAAAAAAGAAAAGAACACCGACTAGTGGATAAAGAGAAGGTGCCTCCTGATGACTCGATCAAGACTGATGTCTCTCTCGGACGGTCCACTATCCCCCCTTTTCCCGCCTTGCACCCATCAGCATCATTGCATGAGTGAGATGGTCCAGACTCTAGAGTGACATGTACTCAAATATTTGTGCCTGAGATGGTTTCACATGTACTCAGATCTTTATGCCTGGGATGGTCTAACTAGATGTGTGCTCAACTATTTATGTGTGGGATGGTCCAGTTTCACATCTACTCAGATCTTCATGCCTGGGATGGTCTAACTTGACGTGTGCTCAACTATTTGTCTGGGATGTTCAGTTTGACACACTTGAATGAGATGGCATAAATTTAATGTGTTTACAAATATTGTGATGGATGTTGGCAAAAAAATTAGGGGCCAACATGTTCAATTTTTGCTTGTAGAAGCCACTATTTGTTCTCAAGTATACATGCAACAGATATGTGCAAAGATGGGGCCTCAACGTTGAGAGGATTTGAAAATTAGTCTTATTTACCGAGGACAAAACGATTAAATATGAGAAAGTTGAGGTGATTACTGTAAAAAATGTGTTTTATATCTACATATTAGCAGGGGGTTTTCCATAAAATTTCCATGAAGTGGACTGGGATGTCTCCACTAGAATATGGGCCATCCATCTTTGATCTGACGGCCCAGGATGGATTTTTCTATTCTTCTACCACAAGGCTATTTTCTATTGTAGTTGCTCCCTGCCACATGTCTGCCCAGTGACGTATTGAAGAATGATCCACAGGACTGCCTACCCCGTATGTAGCCACTTTCTTACAAAGAGTGTATATTTTTGGATAATATTTTTTTGGAATATATTTCCTACTGTTTAGGAATATGATCCTCATTTTAAATGTGCTCACGTATGGCTCCTTTGAGATGTCTATAGTATACTTCAAGCTTATTTATGTCGGGTGGTTAGGATATACAAAGTTAACTAATTACTTGACGCCACATGAAAAATACATGTGGCCATAAAACAAAAATACTATAAAATATCGGTGCATATCTTAGTGGGGCTGTACAAAGCCTTTCTAAGAGCATCTCTAGCAGACCCCTTAAAATGGCAAACTGTAAAACTGAGATACAGATTGAAAAAAATACGTGTTAAGGGTTCGTTTTAGCTACGGCCGAACAGATACCATAAAACAAACTGTGCAACTGGGATAAAGAGCTCCTTCCTCCAGTACGGCCGCTGTCGCCCCAGCCGGCCGCGCCCCGTCGCCCGGCCGTGCCCCGTCGCCTGACGGCCGTGCCCCGTCGCCTGTCGGCCGCGCCCCGTCCCTGCCGGCCGCTCCCCATCGCCACGCCAGCCGCGCCTAGCCTCGTCGGCCACGCCCCGTCGCCTCCGCCGTCCGCGCCTTGCTCTATTGCAAGCCGCGACGGCCGAGCCGTGCCCCTTTGCCTGCCGTGCTGGAAGGATTCCGGCGGCCAGGTTGAGGTCATGGGAGGCCACGACGATGTCGAGCTTGTCCAATTCGAACCGGTGGTAATTGATTGTGGCGTCTAGCGGCCTTTTCCGGTGTGCGGTGATAAATTCCGGTGAGTTTAGGGTGGATTCCGGCAAACTTCACGGCAGCGAGTTTGCTCCTACGAGGTTTGACCGGTATACGGGGCCCCCTAGATTCGGCCTTCCAACCTTCAAATATAAGGGTTTTGGGTGTGCATTTTCGGTGGCCCTTAAAAAATTTACAGGTTGGACCACTTTTACGGTTTCTGTTCTGGACACTTTTTTCGACAAAAACTGTAAAATGCAAAAATTATAAGGCTTTGATAGCTTATACCGGATCTGCTAGGGATGCTTTAATATATCACTGCAAGTACAAGGCTACTGAAAGGGTCACAGCCACACGAAAAGCAGGTACTGCTCGTGAACATGAATGAATTAGGAAAACAGATAGAGAAGGTGATTCTTTTTGTTATGATCTCCCTTTGTGTATACATATTTTTTTTTCTAAATATATGCATATTACTAATCCCCTTGTTCCATATATGCATATATTTTTTATAAATGTCAAACTTTGTAGAGATTGACCAAGTTTATTGAGAAAAATACCAACATTAATAGTACCAAATTAATACAATATAAAAGCTAACCCATGTTGTATGCAATGACATTTATGATATCCATTTGGTATTATAGGTAATTAATAAACTGGGTCAAAGTTGACAAAGCTTTAATTTAGAGGGAAAAAAATACCAACCACATTTTGGAATGGAGAGGGTATGAAACATTTTTGCAAGATAAAAGTTAACTAAATTTTACACGGTCAATGCATATACTTCTGCATAAATTAGTGATCACTGTTTTTACAGAATTGCGAATCAACCAGTGATTAGATGATTATGAGGACAGTGGTATTCCCAGTCCACAAGAGTTCAACTTATAGAGTTGACATTGGTGCCATTGGTGCTCGCATTTTCCTGATTTTATTCTAGACCTTCCAGCAATGTCCATTCAGTGGGAGGAGACGTTCTCGTTGACTACGAAGACGTCTGTGACGACTTCGTCAATCTCAAGATGATGTGCCGGCTCAGTCTTTAGGAGGTGCTCATAGGGACAGGGTGTATGTGCGCGTGTTCATAGGGGTAGGGTGTGTGTGCATGTGTTCATAGGGGTGAGCGTCTGCGTATGTATTGTGTTAAAAAAATGTTTCTATAGGATTGAGTACTTTTTTTTCCTTTTTGCAAATCTACCACGAGTGCAAACACATTTGAGAAACTTGCGCAAATCGAGAGCTGAAGCTGTTAACGTGACAGGTTCCCACACCCATATTCACATACGTCTTCTGAAACCTCGCTCGCACAAAACCGCATGACAAATCGCACCCGTCGGCCATGGCGTGCCAGCAGTCCCGCGCCTACGCGGCCATCCTCCAGCGCAGCGCCGCCGCCGCCGCCGCCGACCCCCGCCGCATCGCCTCCCTACACGCGGCGATCCTCAAGCCGGGCCTCCTCGCCTGCGACCAGTTCCTGGCAAACCACCTCCTCATCGCCTACTTCAGGTCGCCGCTCCGGCCCCGCCGCCACGGCCTCCGCCTGCTCGACGAAATGCCCCGCCGCAACGCCGTCTCCTGGGCCGCCGCCGTCTCGGGGCTCGCGCAGGGGGGCCGCCCCCGCAAGGCGCTCGCGCTCTTCCGCGCGATGCGCCGCGAGGGGGCCCCGCCCAGCGGGTTCGCGCTCGTGAGCGCGCTCAACGCCAGCTCGCTCGTCGCCCCGCCGGCGGCGCGCACGCGCGGCAGCTCTACGCGCTCGCCGTCCGGCTCAGCTTCGAGTCCCACGCCTTCGTGCTGAACGCGTTCCTCGCCGCGATGGTCCGGCACGAGCGGCTCGCCGACGCCGTGCGGCTGTTCGAGTGGGCCTCCGGCCGCTGCCGCGACGTCGTCTCGTGGAACACGCTGCTCGCCGGGCTCGCGCGCCGCTCGCGCACGCGCATGTGGTTTCTCTGGCGGAGGATGGCCCGGGAAGGCGCCAGGGCCGACGGGTTCTCGTTCAGCACCGTGCTCTCGGGGCTGACGGCCGACGCCGACACGACGAGCGGCTTGCAGGTCCACGGGCAGCTTGTCAAGAGCGGCTTCGGCGACGATGTCTGCGTGGGCAACTCCCTGGTGGAGATGTACACGAAGAACGGGGCCCTGGAGTCCGGCGCCAGAGCGTTCGCCGAGATGCCGCGGAGAGACGTCGTGTCGTGGACGGAGATGGCCGCCGGTTGGCTGCACTCCGGCGAACCCGCCAAGGCCATCGGAGTACTCGGTCCCATGATGCTTGAAGGAATCAGGCCGAACAACTACACATTGGCGACGGCAGCCAATGCCTGCGCGACCCTCGCCGGTCCGAGCGAAGGGCGCAAGGTTCATGGATACGCCATCATACTGGGAGAGGGCTCCGATGTCGCCGTGAACAACGCGCTCATCGACATGTACTCCAAGTGCGGCCTGGTGGACACCGCGCACAGGGTGTTCCGGTCAATGCGGCAGCGGCCCGTCATATCCTGGACGACGATGATCATGGGGTTCGCACGGAACGGGCAACCTCAGGACGCCGTGAAGGTGTTCGACGACATGCTTCTGGAAGGCGTCGCGCCTAACCACGTCACGTTCCTCTGCGTCCTCCATGCATGCAGCCAAGGCGGGTTCATGGAGGAAGCCTGGATATACTTCAGAGCCATGACGGACAAGTTCCGCATCGAGCCCGGCGAGGATCACTATGCCTGCATGGTCGATCTCCTCGGGAAGGCAGGACATATAGAGGACGCCGAGGAGCTGATATCGCGGATGCCGTTCCGCCCCGGGGTTCTGGTCTGGCAGGCGCTGCTTGGTGCCTGCCATCTCCATGGCAATGAGGCCGCAGCGAAGCGAGCTGCGGAGCATGCTCTCGCGCTCGAGAAGGAAGACCCGTCGACATACCTGCTGCTGTCGAGGACGCTCGCGGGTCGGCACGATTGGGGCGGCGCCGGAAGGTCAAGAGGGCTCATGGGGGACAGAGAAGTTATGAAGCTGCCTGGGTCTACCTGGTTGCAGTCCATGCCCGAGACTGAGAGTGCCCAGGCTTGCACAGCATGAACAATAATGCAAAATGTACAATTTTCCTGATGGAAGCACTTGGAATCATTTTCTGGCATGAAAGGCTTCAGGCTACAGTGGAAAGTGGGTATTTCAGTTATCTGAGTGAATGCCATTTTGGCTTGGATTGGATGGAAGTGAATTGACAGTGTTCCTGAATGGATTTCGGCATGATCCAACTGGTAAGAGTTCTAAAGTGATCAATGGCTATCGATTCCATACAGGACAAAACAGTTATTAATTGGCCTTGCTTAATAACAATTAAATAAGTGTACATACTCATGAATAGCTCTTCATATATGCTAATATTTTTTTCATACAATGAAAGCCATACATAGTCCTGATCGTGTAGGTAATTTAGTAATTACAGACTAGAGCTGATGGAGTGGGGAAAACTCTTTGATATGCAAGCTGTGCAGCTCAAGCCAGTGCCATTTGGCATCCTCTGAAGTGTGAACCATTACAAGAATCGGTCCTGCAGACCGCAGGCGATGATATCAGGCCACATTTGAGGTCTCCAGGAGAGGCTCGATGTAGTCCTTGAACTTGGCCTTGTTTATCGCGCCTTCTCTTCGGCTCCCTGGCACCTCCTGCCCGTCCTTGAAGAGGATCAACGCCGGGAGACCGTAAACCTTGTACTTCTCGATAATCTGAGGATTCGCGTCATGGTCGATCTTGACAATCTTTAATCTCCCCTCATATTCCTGTTTCATGAAAAAATGAGCCGACTATCAGAGCTGGTGTTTCAAATTAAAAACAGACTTCCCTGCAAAATTCTTGAGACCATATAGAACATTAAAATGTACCCTCAATTTGCTTTCTGTTCAGAAAAAAGAAGAAGTGATTTATGTGCAATATAACTAGATGATTTTTCATATGTAGTACATCTGCGCATGGATAATTACAAAACATTGGTCAGTTGATCAGAGGGTATTCCACAACAGCTAAAAGTACCAATGTTGGAATTTGCAAAGTAAGTCTCTCCATTGCCCATCGATCTTCCATACTAATTTAGGTTCGCATCATGAACCGCATCCTCAAGGCCATGGTTAGTCTTATATGCAGTCTAAACATATTGTTGCTCTTATCTTCACAGCCATTACCAATCATATACTACTACCTCTCTAATTCCTTACAGTGTCTAGGATTCCTTGAGGCCATTGCTTTTGGCAAAGCATTTTGGGCCTTTGTTCTCGTACTACTTGTTATAGACTCACTTTGAAGGCAGCTTTCCCTTTCTTTTACTGTATGTAAGTAAGGCGTACAGCTGAAAGAAACCACAAATGCAGCGATTACTGGGAGCTGGGAACTGCTGAATGAATTCCCCTTTCTTTTTACCAGCAACATGGAGTTCAAATCCACAGACGCCGTGACAGGTCAGGTTGCTGGTAACCGCTGAGTTTCCCCTTCTTTGCTAAGGTGCTGCCATGGTGTTCACAGACCTTGCCAGGGACTTGCGGACATTAATTCCTACGCCATTCATATAGTGTAGCTCACAAAATTGGACTTGTGTGGTTTGGTGTTTTTGCGATTCTCTACGCATCAGTAGACGAACACGAGGAAGCAGCGGGGGGCATTTTCTATCTACCAAACCAGGAGGCAGCCGGCGCGTGCGTACCTCGGAGGCCCAGTCGACGACGGGGGCGACGAGGCGGCAGGGCCCGCACCAGTCGGCGACGAAGTCGACGAGCACGGGCAGGTCCGACTGCATGACCTCCGCCTCGAACTCGCCCTCCCCGACCAGCTTCACCGCCCCGCGGCACCGCACGCGCGCCAGGGCGAGCCCCCGCGCCGGCGCGGGCGCGCGGCAGAGGAGGAGCGCCCCCGCCGCCCGAGGGAGCGCGGCGGCGGAAGGGAGCCGGCGGGAGGAGGAGAAGGAGAGGGGCGAGCGGAGAGGGGGCGCGAGGGTGGACGCGGTGGTGCTCGGCGCGGATGCCATGGGAGAGGGGGAGGGGGGAGAGCTGCACGATGCCGATGAGGCGGGCGGGCGGGGCGGGTAGGAGGAATCTTCTGGAATGTGCCACCTGGCCACCGGTTTCTGCGACGACGAGCGGGTTCGTTTGTGGTCGTGAGGCCCACAGCGGCCGGGGCCTCGGCCTGGTTTATCCAACGCGCAAATTTGTGTGGCCCATGTGCAGGGGGTTCTCGAGAGACAACAAAAAAACGGCACTCCAAAAAAAAACGGAAAAGAAAACCGCGAGAACAGGACCGTTGGGGGTTCTTCATTATCCCAGGCCACAACTCTCTCTATCTCTCTCTCTCTCTCTCTCTCCATCCAACTGAAAATGCTTCTCACTAATGTTGGATGTGTCGGTTTCTATACACGAGTTTCTCGTTTTGAAGCATGCGAAAGAGAAGGACT